>NW_004955408.1:17914635-17944799 GCF_000276665.1 Chinchilla lanigera | reverse complement strand
AAGCGCCTGCCTGGCAAGCGCAAGGTCGTGAGTTCAGTTCCTGGTACCGGAGAAAAACCAAAAAAAAAAAAAAAAAAAAAAAAAAAAAAAAAAAGTGCGGCTTTATGTCTTATTCTTCTAAAGTTGAAAGAAAAACACCACGTAGTTGTCTGTATACAACTAATCATTTGAGCCAAAATGATTGCTTTGGTTTAACATAAATGTCCAATATTCTAAATTCTGCTTAATTTCTAACTAGGAAATATTGATCTACCGCACTATTTTTATTTTTACTCTCCAAGTATTTATTAACCTTAACAATGTACCAGGAATAATTTGGCATGCCAGAAACATAAAAATGTGCACTAATAAAGACATACCATTTGTATTTTAAATAAACGTAAGCCACATGTTTTGAGTTTGTAAAATATGTCCCCTGTTAGTGAAGATGGTTTTCTGAAGTTTCTCTTTTCCCCTTGTAACCTACTTTTCATATTTACTAAATGTTTAAACTGGCTATTTGGGGAAATGATGTGCAATGAATTAGCCCATATGTTAGAAGGGAAAATTAATTATTCAATACAATTAAAATTATTTTTCTATTTTTAATGACTGCTCATTTCATTCAAATTAAAATAGTGACTTTGAGTCTATGGACTTGTGTACACAGTCTATTGAAAAATCACTTTCTTTTGGAAAGTTTGTAAAGTTCAAGTTTTAACTGCACAGCATGGAATTATTTTTAACATTCTTTTTCTTATTTTGCTTGAGGAAGTGATTTTGAGCCTGTCATATGAACTAGTAAAATGGAAGACTGATACTATATATAAAACTCATACATTGAAGATATAGCCTTCATGCTTAAATTTTAATTAGTAGGGAATTATTTTTGAAATGTTACTTGGATTAATTACAAACCGTATGAACTTTTTTAGTGCATTTCTGAAAAACTCAGTCCCTACAAGAAAACTGTTTGATACAAATGAAACTTGTTATCACTTATGTCATAAACCAAGTTTTTCTCAATTGAAATTAGCTGAAAATAGAAATAAAAAAGTAAAAATTCTAACACCATTTTTAATAATGGCAAATATTAACCAGTCTTAGTCTCTCACGTGCACTAAGTAGATAAAGAAGGATTACTTCATGCTCATTGAACCTAAAACATAGACATCCAGGTAATTATCATATATGAAGAATAAATAACTATATTTAATATTTGAAACTATTAAATATTTTCCAAATCTGAACTTCTTTGCAAGAGGTGTTTGTTACCAACTCATGGAAAGGGGCTTTTCACATCTATGAAGATTTCTATTATTTATAGAAGGTGTATGCAGTTCTGTCTGTCTCAAAGCCTCAATGTAGAAAATCTTCCTCCTACCTTCCTAAGCACCAGTCTTCCTACCTTGTAGAGTCCCTGTGTCAGACTAGGTGCTAACTAGGAGGCCTGACAGGCTACAAATCTCATGCATTTTCAATTTTTGGATGTATGTCATTGCATGTGAAGTCTGGACAATCCAAGCGCAATGAAAAGTAGCCCCAACAAGTCAGCCTGCCCTCAGGAGAGCCACAGAAAAAAGAGTGTTCTATTACTAATAATGGTGGGCTACAATATTTCCAAATGCAGTAGAATTGCAGTAAGAACCACACTAATTGCATTTGCAAAATTACTGTGTCCCTGTGTCTGTGGATTTTGAAGACTCTAAGGGTTCCTAGCAATCCTGTAAATAATTCTACTTTAAAGTTACCTGAGTGTTGAAATAATGGTATAACGCTTGCTTAGCATGTGTGAGGTCATGGGTTCAGTCCAGGCTCCCAGCAGTCCAAGGAACACAAAACAAAGTCTCATTCTAGAGCATAATCTTGGAGTAACACATGAGGCAGCACCATGGTGATACCATGTTCTGGAGAAAAGTACTTCATTCCTCCTTCTCAAAACATTTACCTCATGGTCCAGTGTGGCTCTCCTCAAGTTCACCAGGAACCACCCAGATGCCGTCATAATTTCTTATGACGATAGCCGAATCCATGCCTTCTAAATCTCAACTTCTCTCTTAAGAATTTAATTTACTCCCATAACTTTAGATATGATCTGTATACATTTCCCCCAGGGTTTGGATTCATGTATCATATTAATTGAAGTCCTGAGGGTCACAATTGCATCACAAATCCTAATATTTCCAAACCTAAACATGACCAACCCCACACATTTCAAAAGATCTGTAATAAATGGGGTTTTTTCCTGGAATTCTGTTTCCTCTCATCTTTCCTTAATTAATTCCTATATATTATTTAATCTAACCAGTGTTTTGATCTTCCTTACAAGACCAAAGGTTCTTAAACTATTAATGGACTAGGAACCTCCCATTCAGATGCTCTTGATAAGTTTTAATTTAAAGCAAACCAAGTCATCACACAATAAAGAAATACAACATTCACCTCTATCACTTGAGCATCAATGCCAAGAGGGGTGAAGCCATATTTATTTATGGAGGTTCGTTATTGTACTGTTAATGTCTGGCATGCTAAGAAACCAGTGGGAGATACTTGACAATATGTGTTGAACAAATGAAAATGGATAAGCAAATAAACAACTGGCACTGGCAGTTAAAGTAAAAGACAGCAAAACCTTACATGGAACATCATTTTGACTACAAGTTTGGACCAAAATCAGGTATTCTACCAAAGGAAATTTTGTTTTGGCTTTCCATAGTCCATGTCCCTCAGAAAGTCTGAGACAAGTGAAATTAGCCCCTTATTTCCAGCCAAATGCATTGGAAATGAATAATTTCACCTGTTCTGTGACTAAACTATCATAGGAAAATGAACTTGGAGGCATTATTTGTTGTTATATTTCTATTATAAGCATAAAGATGCCATTGTAAAAGGTAACATACCTGATAAAAGTAATTAACGTGGACACACTAGTACAAAATAGTTTTAACTGGTTAATAGCAATAATCTAGCAGCTATTCAAGTCATAATTCAATCAGGAAGTAGACTTTTAAGCTTCAGACCTCTGAAAAAGACTAGTTGTTCTGGGCATAATAGTTTATATTATGTCCTCAGCATTGTTCCCACATGGACGACCAAAAATGGAGCTGAAACTTTTGTGAAATATCTTTAACACTGTCTTAGTCCATTCAGACTGCCATAGTAAAATAGATGAATTGTACAAATGGAATATATTTTGCTTATTTCCAGAGCATTAGATGTTTAAGATGGAGCCACTGGCAGCTTCCCTGTCTGGTGAGGGCCCATTTGCACAGAACTAACACCTACTGCAGTGTACTCAGATTGCAGAGCCACTGGAAACCTTAGTAGGGCTCTTCTGTAACCCACCAGTCCTACTTATGAGCATTCTCCCCTGATAACTAATCTGTTCCAAAGGCCTTACTTCCTGTCATTATCACCGGTGGGTGAGGATTTCAACACATAAATGTGGATTGGGGAAGCACAAACATTCCAACCATAGGAAGCATGTACCTTCCACAAATACATATATAAACCTGTATCCGCAAAATTCCTTGAAATATTCACCTCATGGTTTCAGGAAAAAATCTGCTCTCACGTATTCTATTATATCACATGTTATGACTTCATTAAGAGAACAGGGTCATGAATGACAGTATTAAACAGGAAAAGCAAATCACTAAGTTGTATTCATCTGTGATGGAATTTCTTCATTTCGTAAGCTAACAATAGTAATGAGGAGTAATCTGTTCTTTAACTAGAAGATTATCAAGTTTTAAACAAGTTTCAATGCCAATATTTGACTTGACCTTTAACACAGTAGGATTCTGTGGGGAAATGTGAAACAGTTCCCATATCAGAAATTCGCTGATGTATAGCAGATATCAGTCTCATGGAGGGACAAAGTTCAGATAGAATGAGAATCAAATAAAAATAGAAAAGACTTGGAAACACTTTTATCCTATTTCATTAATATACAAATGATACTTTTTCTTCAAATCAAAAGTTTTTGTGGATTTTTTATCAGAATTCTACTGTCATTTCTGTTTTTTTTCAGCTTATCACTTTGTTGAAACATTTCAAAGAATCTTTGGCTTTGTTCAATTTACAGCCAGTTGTGAGAAAGTAATTTAATCTACAAAATACCAAAGAATAAAGATGCCAGAAAAGATCTACAGAGAGAGGAGTTTCCCCCTTTTTATGATGGGCTACTGTCATGACCAAAATAACAAATGAGAATATTTTAGCATTTTGGTTAATATTTTCTTTGTCATGCTTGTCTGTTTCTAAATCTTATAGTGCTAAAAAAAAAAAGAGTAGAATTTTAGTATTTTGGTGGGTTGTAATGTACAAAAAACCACTTCTTACCTTTTCTAGCTCACTTTTAAAATCATTATGCAAAAATGATCAAAATGCTTTTAAAGCAAGGACTTTTACTTCTGCATACTTCACAAAAACAATAGGATGAGATTGTAGAAAGAGAATAAAAGGCCCAAAAGCACTCATGAATTTAGTCTTAACAATTGCACATACACTTGAATGGTATTATAAAGAAAGTCAAAGTGAGTGGATAATCACTCATGTGACAATTAGTCCTACCCACAATTTAAATGATCTGAATTACCATTATTTAAGACAAAAGATGAAAATATGATGAGCCTTTGGTTAAAGTATGTATTGCTATGCACTGCAAAATATGGTGCTCTAAACATGTTATTAATGGCAGAGTTACAAAAAAATGTCTTTATAGTTAACGAGGTTAGAATTTTGGTTCTTGGTTCCATTAATCACATAAGTGAAAAAGTGGATGTATTATTTACATTTCCTACAAAATCATCTGTAACATAAGATTTAAATATCATATTACAGTACTACATGCATAACAATATTTACAGCAGCACAATTCATAATAGCTATGTCTTGGAAGAGGCTTCTATGTGTATCAAAACATAAATAAAGCAAATGTGGTATTTATACACAGAGGAGTACTATTGTTCCATAAAAAAGGATAAACTTGGGTCATTTGTAGGAAAATGGATGTTCCGTGAATCCATAATGTTAAGTGAAAAAAAAAAAAATCAGACACACAAGCTTACAACTCCATGTTTTCTCTCATACAAGAAACCTAAAATGTAAATAAAAAGCAAGATAAATGATAGATAATAGGAAGGGGGGATATGAGAAGAGGGTAAACTCTGCAACAACCACTTCTTCCCTTTTCCACCTCCCTTTAAAATTTGAAATACATAAATGATCTAAACTCCCCTAAAGTGAAACATTTCATTTCGAAGTACTTCACAAACAGCAGAGGGATCAACTGATAGAGGAAGGGAGAGGGAGGAGGGGATGGAAAAAGGAATGAAGATGTGTTAGGTACATGTGTCAACTCCACACAAGGAAAGTGATCATTACGTACTGCAGACATGCACTAATAAAAAATGAAAATTGAAAAAAAGAAATGGTGCTTACCCATATCACCATGAGAATGAAATGAGATAAACTGACATAAACTGCTTATCAAAATGCCTAGCATATATTAAGCAAACAAAAGCTAGTAGCTATTTTGCTACTGGTATTAATATTACTGAGAAAATTCTGGGACAATACATGATTGGAATCTCCTAATATCTCCCTTGAAACTAGGCAAAGATAATAATACTAACTCCAAATCCATTTGCAAATATACCAAGACTCAAATGACAGGCAGAGAGAAAACCAAGAGAGTCAGATCACCATAGACTGCTGAAGAAAACAAGATGGAGTCTGAAGAATGCCAGCATGAGAAACAGCAGCCATACACAGGTTTGCCCTGCAGTTCACCATAGAATGACATGACACCCCCAGGGATGAGTTTTGGTGAATTTTGTAGTTTTATGAGCCAAGGCTGCTTTCCAGGACAATGAGAGCAAGCATTTGGGGTAACAGTCAATACCCTACAGGACAGGGACGTTAGATATACAAGACAAAGTTATGGAAGGACACATACCCAGAAACCTCTCATAATGGAAAACTGACGTCGTTTTTAAACCTTCACCAAAATAGAAAACTCTGCAAAAAGAGCTAAACTGAATTGTACCTTCTAAAATGTAAAAATCTAATTTTAATTTTAAATAAGCTACAGATAAATATCAAGGTTGCATTCAAGAAGAATCTGTTCAGTAGAATAATACCCATGCAGAACATGCAGTAACCACACAAAAACTGACCATCATACAGCTTACAACCTGAAGCTACTTCAAAATAAGATATAGACTTTAAGAAAATATTTTAAATAAGGTCATAGCTATCTAAATTATAATTGAAAAACCTCTCCAATGGTAGATTTCTAGAAAGAATTACAAATTAATTAAAATGTCATTTCAGAATTGGAGAATAAAACAGTGCACACAAACAAATCTAAGTCACTGAGAAATGATACAAAGTAGAAATTGATACAGAGGAAAAGAAATCACCAGTAGAGTAAAAAGAAAACCATAAAGAGGGAAAAATGTTTAGCTGACTGTCCCTCAAACAAAGGTCTTCTATCCAGAACATATAAAGAATTAAAAAGCGTCAGCACCCCCCAATTCAAAGACCCAATCCAAAAATAGGCATCTGAGATGAATACACGCTTTGCAGATAAAGAACCACAAATGACAAATAAATACATAAGAAAATGTTCAACCTCACTAGTCATTCAAGAAATGCAAATTAAAACAACACTGAGATTTCATCTCACCCCAGGAAGAATGGCTAGCATTAAGAAATTAACCAATAACAAATGCTGGCGAGGCTGTGGAGAAATAGGAACTCTTCTACACTGCTGGTGAGAATGCAGACTGGTGAAACCACTGTGGCAATCAGTTTGGAGATTCCTCAGCAAACTCAGTCTAGAGGTCCCATTCAACCTAGGTATTCCCGTTCTGGATATTTTCCCAGAAGATCTGAGAACACCATATCACAGCGATAAATGTGCACCCATGTTTATAGCAGTGCAATTTGTAACTGCTTTTTTGTGGAGGTAATCCAAATGTCCATCCACTGAGGAATGTATAAAAAAATTGTGATATTTTTATAAAATCAAAATGGAATTAATAAAGACAAAAAATGACTTGAGGAAACTGACAAATATTTAAAAGATTTGAAAATCCCCATCTGCAGATAATAGGAATCCTTGTTAAAACCAGTTAGAAAATAGTCTATACTAAAAACTGTAATTCAAGACAATCGTGCTTGACATTAAAGTAAACAAACCTAAACATTATAATAATACGTAATCTACCTGTAAATTTTGTGTGCAGTTGTCAACAGTGCATAAATTCAGTAAGATTAACAAGCTTAAAAAGAAAACACTGAAAAATGGAAGAAAAATGGAAAACTTACTGTACCCAGGCGCCCCCACAAAAAAAAAAAGAAAATGAAAATCAAACCATCCTGACTTCTAACAGCCCTATTATACAACAGGAAAAATAGAGCATCTTTAAGAAATTCTGAAAAAAAAAAAAAAAAAACTGAACAAAAGATTTTAGATGCAGAGAAGCTCAATGTCAAGTATAGAGTACAAAGATAACAATATGCAAAAACTCGGGGACTCTCGGTTTAATGATCATGTTCTTAAGAATGTGCAGGAGGAAAAGCTTCATACAGGCTGTATGAATGGAAGGACAGCACCAGGAATGCCAGAAGTCAGCCTTTAATATACAATGACACGTAGAGCACACACTGTAGTACAGCTTAAATTAAATGTGAAACACAATGGCTATATGCTCTAACAATCTAGATGTGGGAAAAGAATATAAACAAAAGCTACAAATCATTTTCAATTATCTTACTGGTGGTTATGTCAGAATTCAAATCATGTTTTATGCATAACGTGAGGAAAAACATCAAATGGTCGGTTTCTTCAACAGATTTTACAAAAAAAAAAAAGAGAGTAGCAGTAGAAAATATAGAATTAAAACAGAAAAATTTCAGCTTTTAAGAACTGAGAGACAAAATATTGGCATTGAGTAACTTTTGCTAGGATGATAAAATTAAATATAGGAAAGTAATTAGTATAAAAGTGGATATAGTAGATGCTTTTCTTAGGAGACACAAAGAGGTGCTTTGCAGGTGTGAGGCAAAATTTTACTTGGGTCCCAGGTGTTTCATAATAATACATTAAGCTATATAAAATTTTTAGTTCTTCTAACTACCCTGATTTGATCATTACTCACCTCTCTGAGTCAAATTATCACACTATTATACTCTAAATGTAGGATAACAATTAATATTTAATTTTAAATTAAAATTTGCATTTTTATCATTGCTTCTGTTTTATGGCAATTAAACTCAAATAATAAGTGAAAAGTTGGGAACTTACATTTTATAATACAGGCTTTATTAGTTTTTAACTTGTCCATCTCTAAATAAATATATCATAGTATAAAAATCTCAAATCTAATGATTAGCTGTCCTAGGGAAGAAATACCATAGGCTGCTTCTTCTGTTTTTTATCCCACCTTATCTCTAAACTTGCAGGCCAAATGTGACCATCAATGCCCCCTCTGACATCACGTTGTCCTGGAGGATTGCTGTGTCTTTTCTCCTGTCCTACAATTGAGCAGGCCTGAGCTAGAGACATGCTTTTGCTGCTGCAATTGTCTTCAAGGGGACTGAAGGATTAAAAATTTAATGAACGTCGGTTGAAAAGTTGAATAAGATGATGTTTTGCTGACAGTAGGCTTTCCCTGAATCACCAAAAGCCTGCATTTTATTTGTATAAAATTATTTGGTTTAGGATTAGTTCAACTAATATCACTGGATGCTTGCCAACTATCCGTTTCATTTCTGTAATGCAGAACTGACTTCCTTCCTATTTAGTTTTCAGAATTGGGATTGCTTTGCATTGTATGATTATTTTTGCTCTATCATTTTAATAAAAGGAGAAAAGCATGCAATTGTCGGGTTTACATTTTAAATTGTCTGAAGGGCAAACTCATTCCTGACGTTTTTGTATGATAATCGTTGTCTCCAGTTGATTGCTAATTTCTTTGCTCAGCTCATTGCGTTCTTTAACTTTGATTTCCAACACATGAAAATTTTGATTTTCCCACATAAAGAATGTAGTTAAAGTTACTGGTTAGTTTATGTTACTGTTTAGTCTGTCTTATTGTTTATATTTAGCAAAACAGTATTATAGGATATAAAGTCATTGGTATAGCTGATCCTCAAATATGGAAATGAATGTTGTGTTTTTCCTGTTCATCTCTCTGGCAAATAGATTTCTTTGTCCTGCAGAAAAGACTCTTACAAAAATTTGGGCGGGATGAAATTCAGTTTGTTCTCCACTATAGTGATATTAGTCTGACTTTCGAAAGTTACAGTGTAAAATAAAAATTCAAAATGTAAAGCTTTCACCACTCTAAGCCTTGCCCGTTCCTTTAAAATATTCTGTCCTTCAATATGATAGATTAAGGTATCTGCGCTGAAAGGGCAGCTGTGTTCCATCATGTAAGACTGATTCTCCAAGAATTTATAGTGAATACTCATGCATCATGATTATTGGGTAACTTACATGAATTTATTATTCATCAAAACAAATCATACACATACCTCTTAAGTGACCCTCATTATGTGGGGCATCCTCCTGTTAGAGAGCCATTTATCTCCTTCCCATACCCAAGTTGCCATCTGGTCAGCTTATTGATGAGGATTGTTACTTTTATATGAAATCCAATTGAAGCTTAACAAAATTAGTTGTTTTACATGCCTTCAATTAAAATTAGAATTAGATATCCCCCAGATGGGTGAGGGAAAACAATTGCAATAGCTGCTTTTAAATGGTGATTAATGAAAGCAAAATCTCAATTGCACAAAATAGTCAGATTATCCCCATAAGAATAACCAAAATTTAATAAAATGGAATAGTGATCTGGCTTTTGTGAACTTGAATTGTTTGCCTTCCTTGCTAAGAATTTAACTGCACATTTCACTTTAGAGGACGGAGGAACTTAGTAAGTACATATTTACATAACTCAGAATCATGTAAGTATCTACCCTGAAATTGATGCCGGATCCTACCACAAAGCCTTGATCAAAACAGCATAACAAATGTTCATCAAATTGGTGATAAAGTCAGTGGAACATGGGCATAATGTTCCAAAGAATAACAAAGATTGTATAGGTTTTATGAGATTTTGATATGTTTTTGAAAGATGTGTCTTTGGTTTAAAAAATATTTTATTGTTTTCTTACATTCCACAGACATAAAAAGATGTCTCAGAGTTTGGTCAGCAGGCAGTGTTGGGTTGCAATCAGTAGTAATATAGAATTAAACAGAAACTGAGTAGATAATTTATCTAGCAACTGTTAACCTTAATCTTAAGCAACTGTTAACCTATATCTTAGTATTTATATATATGTTAGGATGT
This sequence comes from Chinchilla lanigera, assembly GCF_000276665.1. NCBI lineage: Eukaryota > Metazoa > Chordata > Mammalia > Rodentia > Chinchillidae > Chinchilla > Chinchilla lanigera. The sequence continues at coordinate 17,934,453 of NW_004955408.1, read as the reverse complement.
ACTATAGTATCTATCTAAAATTTAAAATGAAACTATATATAAAAAGCTAGTAAGTTCAGTATTTGGCATGCACTAATTGTGGCAGAGGGATTCTCAGTTGCAGAATATGTTTACAGGATACTACTGCTAAATAAAGACTTCGGGTGGTGGAAAGAAGGAAGAGATTTTTCTCTTTAAAAGATTTAACAAATGGTACATGATGAAAATAATCTCATATGCCGGGTGGAATATGCAAGTCTCTTGTGGAGAGTGGTAAAATTTTCCTTTATTATAAAAGTTGCAAAGATTATTCAAAGTGAAAATTCCAGTAAGTGAAAACTGTGAGACAAATATTGGCATGTCACCATAAGCATATAATGTCACACATTAAATTGACTTGTGCTTATAAACTCACTTAGTGTGAGATGTATTATCTTATGCATGGTACCTCTGTCCTCAAAATTCTTCCTTAATGCTTATACTGTTATCTCTGGGCTTTTGGTTTCTTTCACTTATACTAATTTTACATGTTTTCCATGCATTACTTTTTCATCCGCTTGGCTTTTTACTTGAATTCATATATTTTAGGTTCATTTCATGAATTCACTGTGAGATTCCTTTCTTAAAAGCACTTAGAGAAGTGTCTACTCTTGACTTTTCCATTTGATTAATAGAAAATAATCACTTTCTTACTCTTCTCATGTGGTTTGGTTAATTAACTGATACAGGCAGCACAAATAATTTCTACAGTAGTGTACTTATTGTTTTAAGAATTATGTGAAAATTAGTCTCTTACTACATGATTAGATATTTAGATTTGGTAATGAACAAAAATAGTCTTTATGTGCCATCTTTTAATGTGTTTTTAATCACCAGCTAAATAACAAAGAATTGTCTTTTAAAATAATTAAGACTACATATCGAGTCTCCATAGGATGTCAACAATAAAGGGGTTAATGAAGCATCCAGTCATCATGGAAACAATCACAAATGTCTTGCTTTAAACAACCCAAAGCAATTTCCACAATCTAAATGCATCTGTGCTAGAATAATTTCCATAGCGTTAGAACATTTTTCATCCAGCAGAGATTACAAGACGAAAAAGAGGGAAACTTACAAATGATGGCAGCCTCCTATGTAAGTGAAGCCAAATATTCAAATGAAAAATCTGTCAAAAAAGCCAAGCTATTACAGTTTCATAAACCATGCTAAACATCATGGCATGACCTCAGTCGTGGCACCATTTAAAACCATGAAAGAATGTTACAATGAGAGATTTCCATTTACACATCGCACATAGCTTTGCAGAATATTAATAAAACCTCTTGTATGTGTTAAAGCAACACAAGATTTATTCTTCCTTTATAATCCAAGATCAATTCAAGGCTCAAATCAAATACCAATTCACTGCATTTTTGTGAACATCTCACTCAAAGCCATGAATAGAAATAACATATATCCTAAATCAAGTACATTGAATACTTATTTAAATGGTCTGAAGATAGAAGTGACAGGAACAAAATTCATCATAGTACATAAACTGTTCTCTGGATTTACTTTAACATTAATTTATTTCATTCATCAGTCTTCTACAGTGCAAAAATACAGAAGTTCTGTGTCACTAACTTCAGGGATACGTCCTACAGAATGTGCCACTTGGAAATTTTGTGCAAACATCATAAAGTCTGCTGAAATAAACACGGAATGCGTGAGGCTGCTGCTGGCATGATATACTGCACTGTTTTGAAATTATAAGTAGGAATAAAAGGATGACAAAAAGTATATAATATAAAGTGCATAAACTGGTAACATAGTACATTATTTTGTTATGCTTATCAACTATCAAGTACCGTATGTAATTATGTTTTCTATATTATGATACGACTAGCAGTGCAGTAGGTTTGTTAACATTGTTGGAAATAATGCATTGTGCTATGACATGAAGTATGATTGCTGACTAAGTGAAAGAAGTTCTTCAGCTTTGTCGTAATCTCATGGGACATTCATTCTATATTCAGCCTGCTGTTAACTGAAACATCATTAAACATCTATGCCTTGTATGGGCCAGGGATTTAGCTCAGTGAAATATGAGCCTGCCTGGCAAGTGCAAGGTCCTGAGTTCAATTCCCAATACCAAAAAGAAAAAAAAAAAAAGAAGAAGGGAATGGCAGGAAGAGCTGATTTTGGGGGCTGGGGATTTAGCTCAGAGGCGCAGCACCTGCCTGGCAAGCGTGAGGTTGTGAGTTCAACTCCCGGTACTGGAAAAAAGCTAAAACAAACAAACGAACAAAAAAAAAAAATCTATGGCTTGTGGATAGACAGTGGGTTCAAGACTATAATAGCTGTATTACTCAAAACGTTACTTACCCAAGTGTCTTTAGGCAAGAGGCTTGGAGAAATCAGAAATTACATTTACATCCATTATATCCCTACTATGGTATTAGCAAAATTGTGCTAAATATTCATTTGCTAAATTAATGAATGTATAAAGCCTCTCTTATCTTCAGATTTTTCCTCTGCCAACTAAAAACAAAATGTGTACGTTGTATGAATAATGGAAGTACATACATTGCAATCTAGATGTTCATTAAATGATAAATGAAGAACTATTAAAGAACAACTAAGGCCTTAATTGAACAATACAATAAAAAATTGGGCTAAGGGGCTGGGATTTAGCTCAGTGGCACAGCACCTGCCTGGAAAGCACAAGGTTGTGAGTTTGATTCCCAGTACTGAAAAAACAAAACAAAACAAAAAAATTGCATTAAATGTTTACTTGGGGCTGGGGATTTAGCTCAGCGGCAAAAGCGCCTGCCTGGCAAGCGCAAGGTCGTGAGTTCGGTCCCCGGTACCGGAGGAAAAAAAAAAAAAATGTTTACTTAAGAAAGGGGATGTATGTAGCACCATGTACAGGAAATTATATTCTGGCAATCAATATTACCAACTACAAATTTACATTTGTGTATTAGATACCACTTAGATGAAGAAATAGCTCAAACATTATGTTAGCCAGGTTTCCATCAATATAACAAAAAAAAGCTTGAGATAATTGCTCATTAAAAATGTCTATTTTGACTCACAATTTTGGAGGTTCTAGTCCATGAACACTTGGGTCCATTGTGCTGGGCCTGTCGGGATGCAGCACCTCATGGAAGGAGCGTCGTGGAAAGCAAAGAGAGAAGGGGACCAAATTCCCACAGTTCTCTTCGGAGGCCATTACCTCAGAGACCTAAAGGAGCTTTCCCCAAGGCTTCTCCACCGTCTCCCAGGAGGCTTTTCCCTGGTGAAAGAAATGTCTTTGGGGGACATTTAAGATCTAAATTACAGAACTAGTAATGCCTAAATATAAATTTGTTTTGTCTATTTTCTTTGGATATGGTTGTGAACACTTTGGACCTTTCATTTAATAATTTTAAAGAGGCTCTTTCATGTTCTGCGTGGTATAGAAAATGCATGTTAGGTTTAGTCTCATTTTTTTCTTGGTCTTTGAATAAGGGTTGTTATTTCCACTTATTACCAGGGAAAAGTAGAGGACAATTAAACTAGGAGACTAAGACTGTTGCTATTTATGTCACTGTAATCAATATGGAAAACCAATTTACAGACCCAAATGATTGTTCTTCCTTATAAGTGAGTTGTTTTGGCTGCGTTTACTGTATAAATGTGCTACTCTTTAGACTTGGTGCCAGTCAGCTTGCATTTACACTGCAAATGGAATCCAGATTTCTCGCAAAGGTTGTTTCCATAGAGCCTAGAGTGAAATGAGGGGGAGCTGTTTCCTGGTAAATTATTAAGGAAACAGTCATTTTTATAAAACTATTAGCAACATAGGAAACAGGCAGCACATGACACATACTTTTGCTTTGACACATGATTTCACTTTGAAATTATCCCAGATTGTATGCTTTCTACCTAATCCTATTTTTAATCTTTGATAATATTGACCACTCATGGGGATCACTGGCATTTTATAGAATGTACTAAATTGACTATTTTCAAAGAAGCCATGGAAAACAAAAAAATACTGCACAAATGTATTACTACCAGAAACCCTCAGGAAAACTACGTCTGGGTTCAGCTTTGCACTGGAAGAACGTACTTTGTCTCCCCAAATTCTCAGATGAAATTTTTTTATTTCAATGTTTTTAAATTCAAATAACACACCTCTAATGAGTCACCTCTCCCTTCCTAAATCTGCTGTTACTCAAATAACACAGTACTATACTTTTTAACCAGAGCCTTGCTTCCCATGATTTTAGTTACTCACTGTCAACTACAGTTTAAACATACTAAGTGGAAAATTTCCTAAATAAGCAACTGGTACATTTTTAAATGCACATCATTCTGAATAGTGCCATGAATCTCACACTATCACACACCCTCTTTCCCAGAATATGAATCATTCCCCAACATATCCATATTGTACAAGCTACCAGTCTGTTAGTTACTTTAGTAGCAACTGTGGAATTGAACGGGTTGGGTTCAAGTCATCCCTAACTTACTTACTGATATTCCCTCAAACACAAGTACTGTTACTAAGGAGGCACGAACATTAAACAGAAGGACAGATTAACTCTCATACTCTGTGGTCACACTGCAGGGTACACAGGAAAACTACTATACCCAGGACTCGGTACTCTACTGTTTGCATTTCCCCGCATCCACAGCATTTGTGAAATGCATTTCTTGTGGCCAGGGGGAATTTCTGTATTGTAAAATAGTAGAACAAACAAAACTATGACTTTACAGATATATAATACATACTAACATACTAATATTGATTAATTAAATATAAACTATGATTTTACAGATTCATAATACATACTAAATATCAATTTCATAATATATGCAATAAGGAAAAATATAACATAAGATATACCTTATTAAATACATGTACATATGTAAGAATAAACATGTAGGATATAAAATGAGAATTATATATGAAATTAAAAGTTGTATATAAAAGTTTGGTAAGACATCATTTTTGGTAGTACCAAAGATCTACATTACCCAAAACTTTGCTATTATATTATTTTGATTAAAGAAATAGTGGTGACAGAGACTTCGCTTTATGCTCTCTTTTCTCATATCCATATGCTGAGGATTGTTTCTCTACTTGTTCACAGTAAGGAATTCTATAAATATCTGAAGCATTTATTGAGCATTCAGCTATTCTTATTATACTCTTTCTTTTAACGGATGAATTATTATTTTATTAGTTAAATCTAAAGCTCACTACAAATGTGAAATGGAAGCATTAATAATAAAACAATTTGTGAAATAAAAGATTAAAATATGGCCTTAACCGTTCAGGTTTTACAAGGCTTAATAAGGATGAAGATAATTACCATGAGTCCATTCTAGTTTTAGAATGTTACTCTTTCTACCCACTTATTTCATTCAAACATTACTCATTTCATAATATAATTTTTTTCTCTTTTTTTGGTACCAGGGATTGAACTCAGGACCTTGCACTTGCTAGGCAGGCACTCTGCCACTGAGCTATGTCCCTGGCATTCATTTCTTAATACATTTTTAAAAAGCATTGCATATCATTTCCTTAGATCTAACATATTTATGAATATCTAATCATTTCAGGTCTTATACTTCAGTTAATATAATTCAATTATCTAGAGTTTACTCTGTTATAATGTCTAAAGATGACTCACTACATAAGTAAAAGCTGATATTGAATATTAACTGACATAATTAAAGGAATTTCACCAAAATGTATTTTTTCTGTTTTCAGGGATCACTGAAAAGTCATAACATACACTTACAAAGTCTGTAGATTTTTGTAAGTAAGGTTTAATAGTGGCTACCATATTGAATTTGGGAAAATCCCTTTATTATCTGAGTTTTCTGATCATATACTTTTATAAAAGTCTATTAGTTTTTACATGTTCTAAAACATATATATGTGGGTACATGTATATGTATGTGCAAGTACATCTATTTTTTCCTGACCTGCAAAAAAGTTCTTTAAAACAGTTATTCTACAATTACAACCAAATAGTGAATACTCACGTACTTTAAAAAATGGAGTCATTATTTTATCACTACTCTGCTTAAATCTGTATAAAACTGTTGTACATCTTCCACTCCAAGATACAATAATAATCATTTTAATAATTTATTAGAATGTCTCAAAACTGGAACAGATCTGTAGGTGTGAGGAAAATTAACTGTAATTGGAGAGTCTTTTAAAAACTTAAAGCATCAAAAACATCTTAAACTTAGTGAAGTTGAAATATATATTGTGTATGAGGAAAGACAGCGTAAAGGTTACAAATACAGGCTCTGAGGATCGTCTGTCTGTGGGCTTTGAGCAGTTTATTCATTTGCTCTTCAGTTCCCCTATCTAAAAAAAAATTTTAATAATAATTCAATGTTTCTCATCCAACAGTTTTGAAAATTAAGTAAAATTTGTGGAGGACTCTTAACTGTCTAATTAATGCAGCCATTGTTATGGCTCTGATAATCAATTCCATCACAGCTGAATTCTAACCAGTCTATTATTAATATTATTTATCTTTCTCAGTGATGATGATGATGACGATGTTTGTAACTGTAAGAAGAAATAAATGACAGTATCTTTAAGTTGCACAGTGCATTAGAATTAGTCACTGGCTCATTTTAATTTCATTCACTTTTCTTTTTTTCTACCCAAATAGAACAGAGAAAGGAATCAAATGTCTTCAGGGACCTATCTCCTAAAATATATTAATAAAATGTCCAAGGTTTGTTCAAATTCACCTAAAATATTTTCTATTACATGAAATGTAAAAACTGAAACTGCTGTATTTTTAACTATTGTGCCCATGAATCTGCTGATTTTAGCTCTTGATGTCCAAACTTCCTATTACTTATGATGCTCTGATGATAACAAGATTTAGGTTATTTTAAATGATATTTGTAATATGCACAAAAGAGACCCTTATTTTGAATACAGTAATAAAGTAATTGAAGAGCAGTCCTATAAAAATCCTTACTTTTACTCAGGGGTGGTGGTGCATAACTGTAATTCTAGCAATAGGGAGGCTAAAGCAGGAAGATCACCATGAATTCAAGTTCATCTTGGGCTACAAAGCAATTTTAAATCCAGCCAGAACTACACAGTGAGACCCTACCTCAGAACAACAAATAAACAAATAAAAAGAACTCTTGCTTTTTGAGGAAAAACTTGATAAATCTGGGGAACAACTAGTCATCATTTTTTAAGTGTGCAACAGTAGTCTACTTCTTATAACAATATGACTCATGAGTATTCAGGAGACTTCAAATGTGGAACCAAAAGCATATGCTGTAGACCGGTCCTTTCAAGCCTTTGATGTACAAAGCAAATCAGCCTGAAATCATCAGAGAATTGTCATGACGGGGGTTGGACAAAGCCCAGCATGATCAAAGCATTCTAAGCCAATGACATTTGAAAGGAAATTAAAGCTTTCTCCACTGAGATTTGGACATCTTCGAGAGAGAATAAATGTAAGAACAGTAAGATGGATGGATAACTACAACTTTCTTTCCCTCAGACCATAATGTCAGTGATTCATTTATTCAAGTAATGTTTGTCATATCCCTTTGTACAGTACAGAACTATCCAGGCAAAAGCTTTTATTGCTATTTTCTAGCCCTTATAATAGGCTCCTAAATGAGAAATTATCCACCAAAACTACTATTTAATGTGTCACTGTAGATGAGGGATCATTATGCAATCTTAAGGAATGAATTATTGAAAATTAGTATTTTATTTTTACTCATGCAAAAAGTCTGATAATCAACTAATATAAATCTGCAAAATGAACCCCTACACTGAAAATTAATGCCTTAACATGTTTTAATGATTCAAATGACACTTATTATTTATCTGGGACAATAACCAAAGTGTTAAAATATGTTATTAACGTTGACATGATCAGAGGTTAAAAGGACAGATTGCAAATTCAAAGCTGTATTTGCTTCTGTAAAGCATATCTTCGAGTGTTCTGTAGTGTCTTAAATACTATTCCTTTTGAAAAAAACTAAGCATGGAAATATTTTCTGCCTAGAATCTTGTTTTAGAAATGCAAAATATTATAAGAACTATTATACAAAATGGCCCTAAGAATTACTTGAGTTTTACATATTGAAAAATAATTACATAAAGTAACCACTTATGTCTAATTTAGTTTTGCTCACAGTCATTCACTGAAGGCAAGGACATTTTATATAAAGCAAATATATGAGAATTCTTTAGTTGTATTTAAGTACTCTATGACTTGTAGTACAAAGGAATATGTTTTTATGCTGATCCTCATGATTTATCTTTATCTAAAATATTGCTCAATATTTACTAAAAAGAATTATAGGCTATAAAGTGAATAACACATGATTCACATCTAAAGAAAATTGTGTTGGGGAAGATGAGAACACAAGCAGAGGTTTCCATGGCATGGTGAAATACAAGAGCCTACATAATTTTGTGGCTTGATTATAACAGGAGGGTGAGGCATAACAGGAGGAAATTAGTGATCAATACAAAAATGCACAGGACATTTCTATATGCCAGGCACTTCTACTCAGAAACACCACAACTGATGAAAACACACAGTCACACACATAGGCACATACAATTTGTAAATGTGGTGACAACATAAAGATCAATGTAGTTGCATGAAAGGTGGAATAACTTTATGGGTTACATTTCTGACTCCACGGTTGGGCTTTTGTGAGCCAGATTTTCTTTTTGTAGTCCTTGCCAATTTCTGTGTAAGACTAGACAACAGTCTTTACCTGACAGAGCCATTTTGAAGATCCAGTGAGATAATGAATATAAAATCTAATACATAAACATTTAGGAAGAATAAACTTAGAGATATAATGCATGACACAGGAACTAGAGAGAATAGAACTGTATTTGGGTTTCATGAAAACAGAGTAGAATTCAGGTCCTCTTGCCACAAAAACAAATTTTTAAAGAAGGGTAACTTTAAGATGATGAGTTAATTTACAATCTAGACCTATCCCAGAACATCATGTTCTATATCTTAAATATATGCTATAATATTTATTTTGAAATCAGATAAATATTAGGTGCCAAGTTAATATTTTACATTGTTACTGTTACATTTTTAGAATGATAAATTTATTTATTGTCTTTATTGTTTTTAACTTGGATAAGTGTCAATAACATTTTCCAAATAAATATGAGCTTAATCATGGGTATCTGATCAGTCAGGTAAAGTAACACTAGTGCTTCATCAGGTAAGTAGACGTGCCTAATTATTAATTGAAGATCCACTTCGAAGTGCACAAATTTTGAAAAGATAAGCCTTAAAGAATTCAATGCTCAAGGAGAATATGACTACTCTGGATTGTTTATTCATCTATTGCATTATGAACAAGAAATAAGCTCAGATAGGTTAATGACTGAGACAAAATCCGACAGCCAGGAAATTGAAGGCTCATGTCTCACAACCCGAATGTACTTGCAAGCACTTCTTAATTTCTTCACACCTCCTGCTCTCTAGTGTGCAGTGACGGTGAACATCCTATCTTCAGCGAAATTTTCAAGTGGCACTAAAGTAATTTGCTTTCAGATCTATTTGTTTATCAGTTGCCCATTACTCACTTTGTTCAAAATACTTTTTCAGATATTGTATTTATAATAAATCCTTACTATTTTGCAATGGACAGCCATATATATATTTAAGTGTTTCTTAGATTTTTTTTTCTTCTTAGTAAAGACACTTTTCATGACATTATATATATATATATATATTTATGTGCTTGGCTTTTGAGAAAGCTTGTGGGGCAAATATTTGGAAAGCTCATCACCTCTACATATCATATACCCTACGTGGTTTTTACTATGCTTTTTACACATTTACTTTGTTTTTGTTTTTGTTTTTGTTTTTGGGGTTTCTTTCCAGTACTGTGAATCGAACTCACGACCTCATGCTTGCCGGGCAGGTGCTGTGCCCCTGAGCTAAATCCTCAGCTCTACACATTTATTTTTTTGAAACATTTTGTCACTGTGATTTTCAGTTAAGCTGAAAGTTATAATACTTAGGGGCAGATAACTCGACTTATTATAGTACTTGTTTTATTCACTTTCCAGTCTAGCCATGAACAAATGGGCTCTAGTAACCCTCCTGCCTCAGCCACGTGAACACCTGAGATGATAGGTACATCACCACAGGGGACAATAACCCTGCTTACACAGGAAACAAACAAATCCAGGCAGAAATTTTTTACTCTGTGGTTTGCTGTACCCTGGGGTGTGGTAGAGAAAATGATTTTGTGTTAGTTGGGTGCTACATTTTTCACTCTCCACTAAACATACTTTAAAAATCTTGCCTCATGGAAAAGAAGAATTTTTGGCTGTTTGCTACATCAAATTATTTACTTTATCTGGAAAAGAATAAGCTAAACAAATAGTCTCTACAGAGCTAGGTATTAAAAGGCTTCAACAATCATATTTCTGAGAGATTATTTCAATATTTTCATAACAAAATGCAAGGAAGAAAATATTTTATGCAGTCTTTGTATCTCACAAAGGTCAAAAAAAACTGGCAGTAATATTATTTATATTTGCTCAAAAACTAAGAAAAAGACCATTTTTCTGTACTCATCACAACAGAGGAAATGAAAGCAGACATGTGGGATGTGTATAGCATTTTGCAAAGGATCTTGGTCATAAAGAAATGTAAGCCCATCAGTCCTTGAGAAGCCAAAGTCCACATCACACACATAGAACTTGGCACAGAAATTTTGTCCTAAGAGCTATTTCTAAGAAGAATACGGCAGGCACTGAAGAATCAAATTCAGTCATATATCAATTACACAAGCACTTTCATGAGCAGGGGTAGAACTTGGTGTCTAAGAATTTTCAACATTACAACACAAAAAACTTTTTAAAGATGTATTGAAAGATGTGAATCTTTTGGAATTCTGACAGTTTTCATGCACTCATACAAATACTAAAAGGAACCTGTTAATGAATTTTGTACCTGATAAGAAGAAAGGAATCTCTCTTAACTTTCAGCCAATAATATTCATAAAAGAAAAGTGTGATATCTTTAATATAATATATTACTGTTGAATGTGATGACTCTGAAAATTGATGAAAATACTGATATATTCACAACAAAAGACAGTGTTCTGTTGATCTTTCAATTAAAGATTAAAATAATTGTTTCCTGGACTGTACATTAATCATACCTACAGGCTTGCAAAAGGATATACTGGTATAAAGGTCATTATTAAATGAGTCTATCAATTTCTATTACCAATTTAAAAAATAATTATCCTAGGGCCATAAATTACATGATGTCATACTGTACTAATATTTTCTGCTTTTATTTCCCCCCTGTGGCTACACAAACACTCTACCACTGGACTAGAGCCCAAGCACCTGTACTGAACAAATCTTTAGGATTCATTCTAGGAGTCAGAAATTGGAAAGGAATAACGGATTAGGGGAAACACTTTCTTGACCCAAACTCTCTGCAGTTGCTGACTGTGATAAAAATGCAAGTTAAAAACAGGCTGTTCTTTATGATCATCTAGTTCATGTTTTGTCAAAATCATCATTCATAGTTTTGTGAGCTTGTGATAATCAAGCCAATTATGGTTATGTAATCAACAATATAAAAGGTACATCTATTTGGCTGAATCCTAATTTAGGAATTATATGAGTCAGGAAATTGGTTGAAAAAATGTTCAGTCTTCTGGACTAAATATATTCATGATGTCATCCTGGTTTATATATAACTGTGTCTATTTACAGGAGATGAGGTGGATGTACCACACAAATTCATTAATTAGCTATGAAATATTCCTCTTTATCCTGTTTCACGTAGTAGTAATATTAATAAGTTTAAACTTTTCCCTTTGGCAAGCATTCTTAATCTACTTTACCATTTGTCCTTATATCATTTTCCTTGCTGTATGTAGACATTTTACATTTTATCATGCTATGCTTCTGCATAACATAAACCCACACAAGATACTAAAAATAACAATTGTATTTTATGTTCTTTGTACATAAATATTTATTATCGTTTAACATATTTATATTGAATGAATTACATCAACTTTAATTTCACTCCTTAAAGTTCTCTTAGTAATTTGCTGCACAGAAAATCATGGAAACACCTTTGTAACCTATAAACTTCTAAAGGGAAAACCGGTCACTGACACTGTACCCATCGTTGCATATTCTATGCCTAACATAATCTGCTCTTTGGGGAACAGTGTGGGGTCATAACGTGAGGGAACAACCGGGCTGTGTTCCACAGCTATGTATGGGAGTGTGTTGTTTACAGGAGGGTTCTAACATTATTTGAGCTCACTTTTATTAACATTTCTTCCCTGTCCCAGAATACTACATTAATTATTTTCTAGTATATTACCCTATTCCTATAAGGGAATTTGTTTCAAGATTTATCTTGAAATATAATAGTAACCTCATTTGTGGCAGATCTAATCCAAGACCCCCAAATATATATTATATTGTCACTAGATTATATAATGCATTATACTGCTATATATATATATATATATATATATAAGAGATATATATATAATATGTAATATAACAATATATGCTATATAATATAAACAATACAATGTATAATATACAACTTTACATTATATATAAATATATATATATATAATGTGACATATATTTATATATTACCTTTTTTCCAGAGAGCATACCTATGGTAAAATTTAATTTGCTAAGTGGGCACAGTAAGAGATTAACGATAACTAATACTAAAATAGAACAATTTGTTGCACAGAAGATTCATTTTTACCATAGATCTTAGCCATCTCAGCACTCAATTTTTTTCTTTCTTTAAACCAATTCTTTAATGTTTCCCACTTCAAAAGAAGTATTTTAGACTTCTCTTTTGCATATCTAATTTTTTTATCTCTTTCAGAGTTGGCTTCACTGTGCAGTTCAGGCTGGCCTTGAACTCACTTTATAGCCCAGGCTGGCCTTGAACTTGCAGCGATCTTCCTGACTCTCTGCTTATCAACTACAGGTGTGTATCACCACGCCAGTATCCTTGGCATATCTGAGTTTACAGAATCACTATTCTTGTACTTTGGGATCATTATTAAATAAAAAAGGCAACCCAAAAACAAACATTGTGTTACTGCCATGGTGAATTTGGTAATTAAAATGATTACTAGGTACAGAATGGGTGAATAGCATGTATAGTGTGGATACAATGGACAAAAGAATGATTGTTGTCTTTGGTGAAATGGAGAGGACAACATAAGCTTTCATCATGCTACTCAGAATGATATTCAGTTTAAAACCTATGTATTATTTCTTAAACTTTCCACGTAATATTTTCAGATTGCAATTAACAGGAAAAGTGAGCCATGGAAAGTGAAGCTACATATAAGGTGAGATTTATATACCTATAATCAACTTCACTTTGCACTGGAAGTGGTTTATTTAACGTTCACTGACATTTGTCTAGAGAGTATCTTAAGTCAGAGGAGTGATGAATGATATTCTTATTATTGAGTTAGAAAATCTGTTAGTTGATTGCAGCATGTTAATTTTTACTTTCTAAAAAATAAACATTTATTGGTATTATTTCATATAATTTAGAACTCTGCAACTGAGTCACCTTTCTAAAAACTGCACTGCAATGATTTCTTTAGCTTACCTTTACAAAAATATGGATAGCAATTGTGTTTTATGACTATTGTTTTACTTTTCAAGATGAAACTTGAATCAAAGTCTTTCTTGCTATTTGAAATAAATTATTTTCCATGTTGCTATGAACCAACTGCACCCATAGTAACAGTGATGCCTCTGTATACAGCAAGTTGTGTTGTGCACTGCCTCTGTGGAGCACCTCTCATGCTGCCTACCTGTACTAATCCAGATTGTTCAGTTCTATAACCATAATTATATCTATTACTAGCCATGAGGGAGAAACAATAACTCTAGTACAACATGGGCAAAATTAGAGCTTCTGGACAAATTTCGTGGATATTCCTCTACAATTACTTCACTTGGAAATGTTCTCCTGGATGGACCTATTTTGCAAATTAAGACAATTGCAGTCAGAATCAACTAAAGATTACTGTGACCTTGTGAATTTGGGCCTTCGATTCATCTAATTTGAATGGGATACATTTAAGAAAATAGCTAGTTTCCTAAGTCTTCTAATTTAATCTTACTAATTGTAAATCTTGTAAATTACAAATGATCTTGCTTATTAGAAGGAACTATTTAAAAGCTGAGTGGGATCACTCATCTGAATCCTTAACACTGAAAACTCTCCTACAAATAATAGTACTTCCTTGTACATCCAAAAAGAATTATTCTTTCCATCCATTGTCACACTTATCTGTTTCTTGTCTTTACATTTTTGAGAGGAAAATGGTTCACAGGGTTAGTCTACTTCATTATAAAGAACCATACCCTCTGACGACAATAATGGAATTTGAAGGTCACACAATAAGCTATAAAAGAGCTGTATAATATTTCAGTCCTCTGATAACTTCACTAGCTCCACAAAGCCAGTGTAGAACAATATGGTAGAACAGCTTTAGCTTAGCAAGTGACATTTGGAAAAACATATGGGTCTGCCTCCAAACTGTATCATGGGCTCATCCTTTCTCTCCATCCCTCCTGCCACCTTGATTCATTCGTACTATATTTCAGTATGTTCTCAATTGTTCTCTCCTTTTTCCTTCTTTTATTCTTTCAAGATATTGGCCAGAATATGCTTTTATGTGTAAATTATACACCAACCCCTTTTTAATAACAGATGAGTGACTTTCCCATAGCCATGCAACTAGTCATATCACAGCCTGGAAAACAGCCATACATTCTGAGTATCAGATTTCTGAATGGAAATAAGTTTCCTCAGGGTACAAATTATCATGCATCATAGCAATATCCAGAAATGTGCCTTAAGGGTAATAGGCACATCAGAAGTATTGATTAAATTGAGAGTTAATACAGAGGAATGCATCTTAATTCAAATCATCAATACCTTACCCCTGTTAAGTTGCAGCTGTTAGAGATGAGCAGATGCTAAAGTATCTACTATTAAGTTCAAATCACATGTTGAGTTAAATTGTAGTTTCATGTTGAGCTCAGTATTTAAAAATATCTACAACTAAGTCCAGGTTACATGTTGAGTTATTTTCAGAGCTGCAGTTTTAAACCTGTGGTCAGGGAGGGGCATGTTAATACACATGCTGTATATATTGTTTGATAAGATATTTAAGTAAGCCTCCTGGAACAGAGAAACTTCAGACAAAAAGAAATAAAAGGCTTTTAGCTTTAACCTTAATTGATGCTCTAAGGCCAAAGAAACCCCTCAGCAATAAGGGTCCTCAGCTAGATAAACTACTGTGTCTTAGAAAGCCCCCTAACTGTACTCCTTCTGATCTTTCTCCATACCAGCCAGCTGCTGCTTGGCAGTTCAAGAAGACAGTGCTTAAAAGGACTTGCAAGTTTGACAAAAAAAGTTGGAGAAATTGATTGGTATTTAGAGTTTAGTGGTCTCCTATGGGTATTCCTGGGTTTCTGTGACTGATTTTGATGAAGTGCTTTTATTTGTCTCTCTACCCAGAGACTGCAGATGAATTTGCAATAGAGCAGCATGCCTCCTGTTTAGCTTTGTCAGGCACCACTTAGACATGTTATAATTTATTTTCCAGGAAAAATATTTCTCATGAGGGCTTCTGGCTAACACAGTTATAAAGCAGCTGGCTACCGTTCAACCTGTTGTCTGCTGGCAGCTGGGCTTCCCTGTATAGGCAAAAAAAGAAACACAACTAGAGGGGGAAGTTGTAGAAGATGGGGTCAGGAACCAAAACTACTACTTTCAGAGGCCTGAATCTTCTTTTTTTGGCTGCTTCTTGTTGTGTACAAATTCACAAACTGCCAACTTTATGTAACAGAAAGTATTGTTATATTTCTTATGTGCCTGTAGTTGTATATTGGAAAATCTGGGTCCAGTCATTGTCAAAACTCAAAACTGCCCTTGCAAATTCATCAAATAATCTAGGTAGTTTTTTGTTACAGTATTCTTCAGGTAAAGCTTCAAATAATGACTGTTATTTAAAAAAAAAAAAACACACACTTAAAAATCCTTTAATATTGAACTCACATAATTTGTGAGGAGATGATCACGAGAGGTGAAAAGAAACTGAGATTGATACTAAAATGCCTTGTGTTGTGGTGTATATCTAGATCTCCCAGCCTCATACATTCAGAAGTGAAGTTTTGGGGAAGGTGACTGGATCATGGGTGTGTGATAACAGATCATAGGTGTGTGGTATTGGATTAGTCCGCTGATGAGTTTTAGCTGGGTAGGATGCTGAGGGGTGAAGCCTAGAGAGAAGAGGTGGATCACTGTGTGCATGGCCTGGAAGGGTGAAAATATATATATATATATATATGTACATATATATTATATTATATTATATTATATTATATTATATTATCCTGGATTGGTAATATACAACATGAATATATATTTTCTGCTGCTTGAACCTGTGCACTGCTTCTCTTGACATTCCGCCTTTCCATGGACTATTTCTTCTCTACCATGCCCCTCTGCCATGCATCCTTGCCGTGGACCCTGCCACATATGGACTAAAACCACTGCAAACTGGGAGATAAATAAAGCTTTCTCCCTTTAACTGTGAGGATCAAATATTTTGTTTGAGCAATGACAACATAACTAAGACATTTTCACTCAGGGAACATGTTTGCTGATTTGAATAGTGAGCAAAACTGAAAGGGATTTTACGTGTACAAGTGACGAATTTGCAGTATAACCAGTCATTGAGTCCCAGACATAACCTACTGTAATTCAGCCTTTTCAAGAACTACTAATTGATAAAAAATTCTGATAAGTGAAATATTTGTATGTTATTTGGATTTAAAATAACTCTTTTAGGCTTACATTTTTAACAACATTCTAGTACATAAAAAGAAAATTAAGGTATATAATTTCATTAAGCTATTCTTTAACTTCTTTACCCCTTCTCCATCTTCTGATCCATTATTTAATTCAGAATCATCAATGGCTCAGGTTTTCAAATGAAATTTCAGTACCACAGCTTCCAATGGCATACAATAATTCATAAAAGAATATCACATTATAGATTTTACAAATTTGTTTCAAATGCACAAATAATCATTAGACAAAAATTTGATGCTTCTGTTTTCTCATTTGTATCCAAAAATATCAACAGAAAATCCTCACACAAAAGTGAGATATTCTTTTTTCATATAATCCTCAAACAGCGTATTGACTAAAACATCAACATTGATGAACTATGACTGTCTAAGTCACTGCTTCCAGGAACAACAAACCAAGGCCATGATTGCACAGGTGCGGAGAATCATGCTCTGATTTTAAGATACAAGCAACTACAAGATGTGCTTAGATTTTAATATATTAAAATGTGGGGAACATGCCTCACATCCAGAAAAATAGGAAGTGTGAACAGGTGAAGTTGTATCTGAGGAATTGCATCGTATGTCACAAATGTAAAGGGATTTGAGAGGGGAGAAGGCTAAATCAATTTTGAATTGAATAATTTCATCACAGGAATCTAAAGGCATGGACAATCTAATCTTTCAGATATGAAAGCCTAATGAGAAAGAAAATCAACATTTTTAACATACAATCCAGGGGATTTTGATTTGGTCAAGTTAGAGGAGCACTTTTGTAGAAAAAAATGACACCCAGTGAGTGTGTATTGCTAGCTACTTTACATTTTACTTGGGGTGAGTTGTATGCATGTTAGCTCAGGGCTACTCTGGTTCTTGCTATTATCTTATCTTTATTGACATTAGCGTTCCTTTTCACTCTTGACTGTAACAATGAAAGTAAAATAAAATAAAATAAGTACTCAGATTTGGGGCATTTTATCAAGACACCTGAATTTCACACAAATAGGCAAATAAAATATTGACCTACACAGAACTGCCTCTCAAGCATATACAGATTCCCTTTTTAAAATAACTATTGTAAACTCGCTGGGGAATTCATTCACTCTCAGGCCACTTTTCTAAGAATCCTCAGTGCTGAGAATGCATCTTCCAGGCACAGGGCACAAAAGAGAAATATGCTATGCTTTGAGAAATGTGTAAGGTCCAAACAATCTTTGTTTTTGTTTTTTTTTTTTTTTGGTTTTTCTCCGGTACTGGGAACCGAACTCACGACCTTGCGCATGCCAGGCAGGTGCTTTTGCCACTGAGCTAAATCCCCAGCCCCCAAACAATCTTTGAATAAGCACAGTTCTCAACTATGCTTATTCTAATATAGCATTTTCTGAATGTGTGGGATTTTTCACTATACTTTTCACTACTCTTATACATACTGTTCAGAGGCTAAAATCACCCTAAACAGAAAGAGTAGACTCTTGAAAGAGCCTTCTATCATTGCAGGATGGCCAGTTTGGGAGTTTCATATATGACATCTTAAATGCATTTTATGTGGCATGTGTAATGGAACCTTACAAGTGAGTTTCTTCCCTATCTCACGTTAACATTTCAAAGGCTCAAGAGCAAATCTTTACCTCACAGTTTATGCCATGGAAATAAAGAAACAATTTTCATTGTGGACTGTATTCATACAGGGGAAAGTGAGACACTGCCAACTGAATCAAAAGAACTAATGAGATATAAGTCTCAGAAGATCTGTGACTCAGTTCAAGGGCTTTCTAGCTTAGAGAATTACAGAATTTTCTACTAGTGAATGCAGTGTTGCTATAGAGTTTGTAAACAAGCAGGCATTTGAATGAGCGCATCGTTTAAAACCTGTAAGACAATTATTGTGGAAATACATGAAAGCAACCCCTGCGCAGATGAGATTTATCCCTCTTTTAGCCATACAAATTATTTAACAACTCAAATGTTATGCAATAGACAATAAATAATTGAAATTTTAATGTTTTCATTCTAGATCTGCAACTTTAGGCTTATCTAGACCTACTGGGTGAAAGTTGTGAATAAATAGATTTTGGATTGATTTAAAGATAGAATACTTAGCAGTCAGAGCTTTGAAAAGTTGCCTGAATGTATTTTTTTTATTCTCTGGGGGCATTTGGTTTATTCCACTGGTAAGTGACACTCACATACAGTAGGATATGTGCAAACATGTGCTAAAAATGACAAAGAAAATATTAGAGGATATAATCCAAAAATAAGAAAAAATGTTTAATGGTAATCAATGGAATGATACGGGTCCTTCAAGGACTCTGTTTAGCACACAATCTCATGGGCTATGCTGTCAAGCTGTGCTTCATGGAAGCTGGAAAGTTCTGCAGGAGAGAGTGGGTCATAGATACCCTCATTTTGTTGTTATTGATCATTTTCAGCAGGTGCAAGGACAAGTTCATAAGAGCCAAGTACGTGGGCTGATAGATAATGGTCTAAAGTCTTAGACAAATAAATGTCTCTAAACATGTAATGTGTTATTTTTAAAATATTACTGTACATATACTTTAAATTGTAATTGGCAAAATTATGGAAGCTCAGGTTAGGAATAGGAAAATGAAAACAACTGACACTTTCTCTATTCTTCATTAGAAATAAATTTTTCAGAGCAGGCACCAGGGAGGAGGGCCTCCGGTACCTGGGAAGCTGTTCTGCAGCGCCAGTGCACACTGGCCCTCAGGCCTGCTGCCGCTGCGCGCTGGAGAACTATCATGGCACAGAGAAACAATGACACAATTGGCCCACCACACGCCAGCTGCAGAAGCCATCCCGTGTACGTGCATGAATCATTCCAACATGGCGAAATCCCTGGGTATACATGCCACAAAATGGGTCGCTCTTGCCCCCGCCCTTGAGAA
>NW_004955408.1:17904662-17913985 GCF_000276665.1 Chinchilla lanigera | reverse complement strand
TATTACTATATGTTTCTTACAAAAACCATTGAGAATAGTCAATGAATATTCAATTGGTCACTCATGTATAGCTCTATTTATTTTCTTTAGAAACCACTTTGAAGATACCAAAGTATGGTAAAACAACCATTGATAATAACCTACCACTTTTGTCTGTAGCTCACTATTGTTTATTTGTTTTCCTGAGAAACTATCTTGTAGATAACAATATGTAAAAAAACAACCATTGATAATTTCCTACCTTTGTGAACTATTTGCTGAGCCCCTCACTTGGGAGTCTTGGAGTGGAATTTTCTCAAATCATCTGCATGTCAGTGAAGAGATGAATGGCCGACAAGTACTCAGTATAGTGTTGAGCAGTTGGAGGGAATTTGCCTGTACCAGCAAACCAATAGGGGGAAGAAGTATCAGGCAGCTCACAAGAGCACTGTCATAAAAGTGACAGCTGCATTCCTCTAGCACTTTCTCTGCTCTATCTTCCCTTTGCTCTTCTATACATGATAGAGGACCAAGACAAGAGGTAGCACGTTGAGCAGAGGTGAAGGAAGAGCTGGGGAGAGTGTGTGGTGTTACCAGTGAACTTCTCTCTCTTTCCCAAATCCCAGTTCTCCTCTCCCAGCGAGCTCCCCACAGCCACGCCAAGCTCTTGGATTGAATATGGACCCAAGCAGTGTGGCAATGATTTAAATTGAATGAGATATTAACCTATGAAACATTGGCCTGGACTGGCCAGTTTTATTGAGACTGTTTGTGAAAGAATTAGAAATTACTGAGAAAGTGTGAGAACCAATCTGAAATTCCAGGTCACAGTATGTAGCAGGATAAAAAAGAAGCCACTTATTTTTTAATACTGTATCAAATATCCTTTAGCTTGCTCTACTTTATTTTTTTAAGATTAATTTTTATATGAAATGTAAGAAAGTTTTCAAACCATTGGTGTGGGCTCAAAATTTTTACCCAAAAAACAAGTACACATCCATATGTGTATATACACTTTTATGGTTAGTTTTATCATTGCCACAAATGCATTCCTAATAAAAACCCAAAGCAATGACAAGGTATCTTTTCAAATCTATCACCCAGCCCCTCACATAAGTAAAGTATATGGCAAACAAGTATGCATCTTTCCTCTCTTCTTTTTCTTACATCTAGTGAATCTCTAACTATGGCTAAATATCAATTTAGCCAAAGATAGCCTTTCTTTGTTCCAATTATAATTTAATATCTCAAAATCTCTCCCCTGCATTTTTATAACCAACTGTAAATGCCATCTCTGATTTTTTCCAGGGTCCTGAAAAGCATCTCTAAGTGACAAATCAGCAAGGTCTTTCCTGTTTTGAACAGCCATTCAAAGTACCACTTGTAGAGGGAAAAAACATTATTTCTCTAGTTCCTCACTAAACTAGTACATTTTGTAAGTGAGAGAGACATAGAGATTACTCTGGAACAATAGGTATAAAGGAACAGCCTTTTCCTGAAACTGTATCCATTAACTAAAAGATAAAACCAATCCCCATAAGGTGACATATAAGTTCCTCCATTACTGAATTTTTGTCTTCCATTGCAGCAGCATCTCTCACCATTTCCTTGATTTACACTCAGAGTAGAGTTTTTCACTCTGCTGTCTGGATGAGGATGACTTTGTCTTTAAGATTAAGGTCCGGTGACATTTCCTCTAGAAAACCCTGTATTTCTTCACATTGTATTGGATGTCTCTCCTAGAATGTCTTATATATCTTGCCCATGTGGCCCTAACTTTAGTTTGCAGAGATACATCTTTCAACTGCATCAACCTGCTTATTTTGAAACCAAAATTAGTGAGAATATACATACTACAAAGTTGTGAGTTTCCAAACTGTAAGGTACATAAATTGACTGCTATACCACTTTCAAGAAGTCACCACTTAAAGGTCAGGCACTTGTCTCCTATCCACTAACAAAAGCATTATTACTAAAAAAAGAATGAACTTAATACATGATTCTCCAAGAGTATGGATACTTGATCTTGCAGGTGAATATATTTTTCTCTCTATCTCATTTTTTTTCTGAAGAACACTGCACTGTTCAAGAAAATGAAATCAAAATTTCTATAGAAATCCTTATAATTTTTTCCACAATTTTGACATGGAAAATATGTGGTTTAACATGTATTAGCCTTAAAAAGCTGTATCTATTAACTGACTGTAGTGAAATGTGTGAGATGATTTTAGAACCTATGCCAAAATTTCATGACATTCATCATATTGAGACTGAGGTTTCAGTCTCCTCTACTTGAATCTGTATGAGTTTATACCTGCCTTAATCAATACAGCACAGTAAGGTAAAGTAATTTCCAAGCCCACATGAGAAAAGTCCATCAACTTTTACTTTGTTCATGAGAACGTTTCCTCTTTCTGCAAGAAGTTTGACTATCCAGTTTTGACAGAAACCCAAGATACGTGAAGAAAATATATGAAGTCGGACAGTAGCCCGGACCAACTCTGTCCAACCAAGTCTTTTCACACAATCTTTTGAACAAATGGTTAATAAATCTCACTATAACCCCAGCCCCTATTCACTGGGACTTTCCCGGATGAACACCAGACATCATGCAGCAGAGAGAAATCATTCTTGCTGTAGCATCTCCAGACTCCTGCTCCACATAAACAATGACTGCGGCAAAATGATTGTCTTAAAAACTACACTCCAGAGTGGTTTGTCACTTTGTCACAGCAACAGAACCGGAAGAATCCATCCTCAAATGAACTCCATGACTGGAGATAAGCTTTATTCTTGTAGATAACTTGACCCCCTAAATATTGCTCTATTATAGTGACTATAAAGCTATGCTTCATATATTAACTATCCTGAATCCTCACTCATAACTCCTTCTCCATAGTTCATCATTGCTCAAAAATTACCACTCAGTGCCTCTTACTCAAGTACAGAGTTAGGTAAAACATCTTCAGTTTATTATTCAAGACATATCTGTAATTTGTCCTGGACCTGCCTTATCAAATTGCATTCTCAGTATTTAGTACTCTTCTCCTAAAACCTCTGGGCATGGTTTGCTATGAAAACCTTTATTATGATTTCTGAATTCTTTGCATTGGTTCTTATTGTTACTTTCATCTAAAAATACCTCTCTCACTCTCTCTCTCTCTCTCTCTCTCTCTCTCTCTCTCTCTCTCTCTCTCACACACACACACACACACACACACAGCCTTTTTTACTTTCGTGACTTTCTCCCTCCTTCAAGGCACTTGTTAAAACAAATACTGTCTCTTCAACCATTGAATACACCTTTGTTCTCACGTTACAGCATAGATCACGCCGTGTTACATCAGATATAGCCTTAGAGTTATTTCCTTGTCTCCTCATTGTATGCTGTTTAGGAGGCAGCCTGTATTTCTTTCACCATTTTCTCATTCAAGTTACCTGAACACAGAATTGTCAAATGGTCTAATATTTTTTAAAGCTACATAGGCCAGAGGCTCAAAATGGCAGTCTACTTCTCTGAAAGGCTTTTCCTCTTACAAAGATATGTTTCATTTATTTCATCTACTCTTGCACTGAAGCAAAACCAAAAAGACATTTCCACTTTACTGATGTAGTATACCAAGATCCAATCAGATATAATGTTGGTGGGAGTGTCTGCGGTGATAAATATAAAACTTATCTTCACCAGCAGGTATTTGGACAAAAAAAAAAAAGGAATCAAAGCAGCAGCTTGGAAAGTGGAAATTATCAGTTCCGATTGTGTAACTAATGTTAAGTACATTGCAATTTACAATGAGTCATTATGTTTCCCTCATTTAATCCTTTTTATTCCTATTTAGCTTGAATCATAATCTTCATTTCAGAAGTGAAGACAAAGGAGATCTTAGCACAGAAATAACAGACCTACGGGTTTAAGGTGAATGGCCAATACTAAGACTTGAATTCGGTCTACTGCTTCAAATCTCGTATTTCTTTTAATCCCAATTTTAATTGGCAAACTACACAAAGCAACTAAAAGTTTCCAGCCTCCTAATTTTTATGTTTATCTTAATTTTGCACCTTTTCTCATCCCTAGTTCACAGAACAGCCAAAGGTATCTTTGTAAAGGTTTACTTCTTCAGGTCCTTCTCTGTTTAAAATGGTTTCTACTCCTTTATACTTGTATAAAAGACCCTACACATCTTTTTATTAATCATGCCTCCCTTCTAAGCCCAATGACTGTAACTTTGCCACTTTTTCGTATCCTGTATTATAAAATCCTTCTTGCTGTTCTGGCTGTGCCTCAGAACATTTTCACACATGGATCTTCCTCTGTGGGGTGCTACTTCCACTACTCTGGAGTGGATCAGTCTTTCTCATTCAAATGTCTACTCAACTATCACCTTAGAGAAGTCTTCCTTTATCATTCTGACTAGAATCAACATTTAGTCCCTGATACCCAGCACATTTTGCTATTGTTCCATACATTTGCTTACTTACATAAGAGAAGCCAATGTCCTGAAGACAACAAATTACTCCTGGCTTCTTAAAAATTCACAGCACCTACAAGAGCATACAAAAATCCTAAAAATGTATATCTCTAAATGAATACATGAATTAATTAATTCAGAGTAACCATGTATATGAATTAAGAGTGGATGTGGTGGAGTAGGGAGAAGAGGAATAAATAAATGATTTTCCATATTAAGGCTTGAACTTGCTCTTCCAGTCATTAAAGGTTTTCAAGTAATAGGAGTGGAGTAATCAGCTAGATTTTATCTTTTGACATAAGAATAATTCTGTAAATTCTGTAGACAACAAGAAGACACAGTGAACTATCTTGCAGTTTCCCTAAATGGCATGGCTGAGAAAGAGAAGTGAATGAAAAATGAAAAGCAAGTTTGTTTCTAGCTGGGCAACTGGTTAAATGGTATGCCATGAGTTCTTGTAGGATAATACTAGAAAAAGCAAGCTTAGATCAAAACAGGCTTCAGTTACAAAGGAATATTGAAACCAATTGAGTTTTTCTCAATAAATACTGTATTTCCAAGTTTTTACATGGCCTTTTTTAAGGAAACATATGGAAACAGGCTATTGGCATACTAATTTGTAGCTAAACTTTCATTTGAATAGTTTGGTAAAACAAAGCTTGCTTGTTTGCTTTACTAACTTCACTACTTCTTCCATGTGTTCATTTATACAACCTATATTATTGTATATCTTCTCTGTATGCCAGCCTCTAGAGATACAAAGATGAATTTATCATTTATCTTACCCTCAAAGTCAGACACAAGGTTACTGCACACTGTAGCCTTTCCCACTGTGACACAGAGAGGAATTCAAAACATTACAGAAGATTGGTTCATAACCAGGGTTCACTGGGAAGTGAATCTTGGGAAGTTGTCCTGACAGAAACAATGCAAGTAATGTGTAGTACATATTGTATCCAAGGTGCAGATGTGGAGAAAAACACCTCTGTGCATGACCATAGGGCTCCAAGTTGGAATAAGAGGAAAGAGCGGGTTAGGGAACGACTCATAATCTGTGAATCTGAGATAGGTAGGGAGCTAGAGATATAAGTAGGGGGCATGTGATTATGGGATTTGACATGTAGCAGCCACACATTGTGCAATACACCCATTAAAATCATTAAGATAAAGCATCTTGTTACAACAAAGATAATTGTTCTCATTAATGAGTTCTTCTTCCTAGTGTTTAATGTGAGACCCTGGAAAGTATGAGAACTGCATTGCCAGTGGTTTTATAATTCTTATTGGAGTGATTATTTTTGCACATAGGGATGCTACCAGGGAAAGGGACAGCTGGTATGATTGAAGCAAGCTTGGGAAAGCCAGACAGACCACCCCCTCTACCTCGGCCACTATGGTTACACATGAAAAGCTGATTGTATCCTATCATAGTAACCCAGAAGCACACTTTTCAGTTGATCAGATGAGATAATCTCTCATTTCAAGCTTTAATGTACAGAGTCTCTTTTTCTTGTCCCTTTTTCTTTCTATGGAAAATGTGAATTTTTTTTGTGTTCACAAGTCCATGAGAAAACTAAACTGTACAAGTCCCCTAAGTAACTGTGGGAATAAAACTCATTCCTTAAACAGTTAATACCAAACACTAGAAGAACAATTTCAGTTAGACTTTGCTGTACGAAAACTACACTGAAAGTTAGAGATTAGAACCTACATTAGTTATATCTTTCAATTCTAGTACTTGGCTGGAGGGTTCTACAGATTTCACATGGGCACATTCTTTTGGGTGGATTTAGCTCATGGTGAATATGAATGAATGATAAGAGAAGCCTCACTCACCTGTCCAGTAGTAAGTAATGATTCCCACCAGGGGCCTTGGTCTACTTGTCCATAAGATACTCTAGCTTGCGTGTGTGGCCGTAGTGTACTACAGCCCACTTTGACAACTATGTAAAGCCAAGGTCTGGGTGTTAAATAATGTCACTTACATCAGAGTGCTCAAAGTAAATGAAACCCAAATCCACATGCAAGGGGTGGAATTTGAGGGTCTGGCTCTTTATAAAAGGGGCAAAGTCACACTGCAAAAAGGTGTATTTTACAACCTAGCACTTAGACATCTTACATGTCAACTAGTCCCTAAAACCAGTCACCCTACTTTCCCATCTCAAGGTAGCTTTAAAACTTTCATACTTTGCAATTTTCATTAGCCTGTCCCCTAATAATATAGCTGTCCTCTTTGATTTGTACATTTAAATATGGTGCACAATTACATGTATTTGTAGAAATACGCTTATTGAAACAACTCAAGGGAATCTTCTGAATTGAGGAAAAACATTTACATTGGAACAAATTACATTTTACTGAAAACCTAATTGTTACACTGAGAGCTGTACACTGTTGTAATTGCGTACTCCTAATTACACACTTGCATTATTTAAAAAAGAATGGCATTGTTTATTTGTGATATTCCCTGCTTATTTACACTTGCATATTTGAGCAAGGAGGAAGGAGTTATTTCTACCATGCGGGAGAGATTGTTATCTGTTCACAAACACAAAATTAATTCGGTAGAGGGAAGCAGCCCTTGAACAGGAAGAGAGAAATTTCTCCTGAGGCAAGACATTCTACAATGGCTTCTAAATTTCTGTATAATTAACAAAGCACTTACCATCTGCAGCGATTGACCTGTCAGAGCTGCTCCTCTGAGATAATTTTGGTGACATTAAAAAAATTGAATATCCAAAAGCCACATTTCACTTAAATGAATTAGCCCATTCTTGTAAATAGAAGTAATACTCAAGACAGAATATTCTATGAAATACTGCTTAACATAAGTAACCTTAACCATATTAACTCCCCTTGGGCACTTGTCTGAGTCTCTCAGTGCCTGCTGTAATGGTAACCCTGTTCTTTCTGTCTTATGATTTTGATTTTCTAAATGCCACTTGAACCTCAAAGCTGGTGGCCGAGTCAACCTCGCACTTAACTGCATAGTTAGGAGTATAATTCTTTCAGAATTATAATCATATTGCCTGATTGATGTGTGAGGAGAAAAGGGAAGAGGGGGCTGAGAAATTCTTTTAAAACCTCAAATGGAAAAGTTTTGTTCTCTTTCCTACCTTTCTCTTTCTTTGCTAACAATGAATATTCATATGTCACAAATGTGCAAAACACAAAAGAAATGGTTTTAACTTTCCCTACCGTGGAATCAGTGTAGTATTTAATGCATACTTTAAGTGCCTTGATTATTTTCTCCATATCATGAAAATTAATAGCACAATTGGTCTGTGATTAGTAGTAGCATTTTGTCACTGCTAGTCCATTTAAAGACCTGCGATTTAGTGAAGGGCTGTCTTTTATCTCAGAAATATATTCAATTTTCTCTTTTATCTTTTGTTGTTCTGGTAAAGGTACAATTCATGAGTGCATATGATTTTTTTAAAAAAAAATTAAAAGTTCACAATGGCCAGGGCCACAGGCTCAGGAATGTTTAAATTTTAGTGACCTGTATTGAATAGTGACTTACTATGTAGTTCACTAACACGGTTCCTTTACCTTAATACATGAAAGAAAGAAGAGTCCAACATTTCATCCTATTTCAGAAGTGATTCCCCCCACAGACCAGTAATAAAGTATCCCTACAAGTCCAGTCTGTGCTTTCAGCAGAGAAACTTCTAAGAGTGTAAGCTTGTGACTGATCTTTTTTCTTTGATATATGTGAAGTTCATTACTGTAGTAACAAGAATTTAAAAACATAAGAGTGAGGCTTACATACGTCTAAGACGTCTTACAGTGACTATGTGTGTATTTCCTAGGATTAAAGTAGAGTGTCAATATACCTTATGATAAATGAAAAAGAACATTTCCAATCAGATGACTTCACCATTATGCACAATTATGCTTATGGATAGAACTTTCTTGTTTTCGTTGGCTTAGGTTTCATTTTCTGAAACCATGAACTTGGAGTTACTTTTTTTGTCATAACTTAAAAGAAGGGAGATCAATGGTCTTATATTTGGTAAAGGTTAAAAAAACATCAAATAAGACTTTCAAGCTCGCATTTTGAGAATACAAATTTAGGATGGATTTTATCATAGTATAATACCTACTTCTGTGGGGTTATATTATTAATTAACAAATACTGGTCAATAAAGTAAAATATAAACTGTTCCACTTTGTTGAAGATAAAAATATGCAATAAAGCAACCACTGTTAATTCTTATCACTTTGTTTTGAAACTGTGTATTATTTTTATTGAATTTGTTTTGTTTTGTTTTTGTCTACTAGTTGTTGTTTTATTACTGCTTTTATTTTCCTTATAATAAAAAAAATAAACTATTCCACCATTCTATGTTGTGGAAGCTAAATTAGTACTGTCATCCTAACACAACCTTAGCCAATAAAGATATAATTATTCTTTCACAAAGGCTGACACCCTTGAAGACTCTGCAAAGCAATTTAAACAAATGACATATGAACATAGAGATCGATTTTATATTTTTAGGCCTCTACTTACTGATCAGACTGCTCTGGATGACTGTATTTTATAATTCACTACAAAGAGGAAGTATACGCTTACTTTGTTATTTTTAAAAAGAAAAATGAAACAGGGAAATCAGTTCACTTGAACTCTGTCTTTATTTTTCTCTTTCTTTTTAATGGACAAGGATAGCACAGTAGGCTTGTCTGTGCAACAGCTCAAAGGGAAATCGGTGAAGACACAATTCCACACCTTCTTTGGAAACTCAAACTTTCTCAGAGGATTTTCATTTCTCTGCCTCTTGGGGAAATGAAGCAATGTCCATTCACTTATAAGAAGCTCAGAAACATTCAAAAACTCATCCCATACATTTCTTCTTTTTTTTTTTTTTTTTTTTT
>NW_004955408.1:17874811-17904562 GCF_000276665.1 Chinchilla lanigera | reverse complement strand
AGAGTCTCTCTATGCAGTTCAGGCTGGCCTTGAGCTCACTTTGTAGCCCAGGCTGGCCTAGAACTCGCAATGATCCTCCTGCCTCAGCCTCCTGAGTGCAGGGATCACAGGCATGCACCACCACATCCAGCTCTTCCCATATATTTGTATGTCTTCCCGTTTTTGTACTATGTCCAAAAAGTTTACAAACGAGATATTCCATTAATTTGATAAGGAAAAAGATTTTTAAATAAAAACATGTTCATTTCATGAAAAGAAAAAAACATTGTTTTAAAAATTTCTCTGCATTATTTTTGTAGTTAATGAGAAAATATACTGTACATAATCTTAATAGACTCTTTATTTAGAGTCTTTACTCTTTAGTCTGGAAGAAAAATTGTGCTTTTCTCCTGTATTTCAACTTTGATTACTATGACAAATTAACTTATGTTTAATAAGTATAGGCATTTTCAAAGAGGAGAAAGTGAATTTTAAAAAAGAGAAACAATGAAGATAAATACATCATTTGATGTTTCACTCAAGGCTTTTATTTGCCCATTTCTTTGAGTATTTCTTTTCTGTTAGTTTACGCAGGCATGATATTAGTCATGCAGCATACACTGGAGAAGAAATCCATAGTTATTCTGTAGAGCTTACATCAGTGGAACCAGCCTCGGGAAAGGACGTGTGAAAAATACAGTTCCAAAGTAAAATTTAACCAAGTCCAAGACTTGTATGTAATTTTCCCTGCTTTCCTTGTGATACCCACTAAAGATAAAGACAGCAAGTTTTGTAGTTACGTTTCTTCCTCACATGCATTTATGCACTCTGCCAAAGACTGAAACAAAGGATTTAGCTGATCCTTCCTCTGAGCCTGCAGACGGACACAGGGAAGTTTGTATGCCAGTGCCACATCAAGTGCACTCCCCTGCACTCTGTAGGCTTCTCCCACTCACATTTCTGCAAGTGAAGCAATATCTCAGAGAGGCAAGGAAGTGTCTCAGAATAAAAATGAAGATGGCTGGTAGAGGTTATATGAAAATGGCTTTATAAATCCAAATGAAATGCCCTGGAAGAGAATCTAATATATGACCTGCTTTTGAAAGCCATCAGGGAATGATGACATGGTGACTATTCTAGAGTATTTTAAAAGAATTCTTCAGAATATCTATGGAAAAGCTGGGGGTGGGGGAAAGAAAAATATGGCTGCCTTGACCTGATGGTTCATTGCCTATTAGGATGGAACCCACTGACTTACCTTACAAGAAAACTGCCAATTCTGCTGTTAATATTATTAATTTAAATTGAGTGCTAGCCGCAATAGATATGATTAAAAATATATAAAATTAGACATTGTCCCTGCTCATTAATTCCCTTTCCTGGTGGCTAGTTCTATGCCATCTTTCATGTTCACAGCTTGCCAGGTGAACAAGGACAGCATTAAGGAACGTTTCATGAGGTTGATCATTATCATTATTTCCAATTAATATTTTGAGTGCATATGGGGTGCATGGTGCCATGCTGCGTCTCTTAAGAAGCATGAGAGAAATTAATTAAAGACCTTGAAGGGACATTAGATATAAAGGGCAAGTAACACCTCCAGGAAGGAAATAAATCATAAATAAATGATTTTAAGAATTTTTACTCATGCGGGTCTGTTTTCATAATTTACTCGAGCTAAACTTGAAGGAATAAAAAGGAAAGAAAGTAGCACATGGGCAGCAAAAATGGAAAAATAAACAGAACATGAAGGCACAGACTCATACAAGAAAAATGGAGGAAGGAAACCATCAGTTGAGAATGTTTATGTATAAATTATGTAAATCCAACTGCAATGGGCTTAAAATTAAATAGAGAGGAATCTAGTGGCTCCAATAAATATGCACATGAAAGCCTCATGTGACATGTGATCCAGGGCTTTCAGGAAAATCACTGGCTTGAATTTTACTTTATTTCATTGCTGTCTTCAGTTCTTCTTTCTTTATTCCATGGCAGAGGAGCTGGCAGCACGTCTCCAACCTCCTGCTGTCTGTGCAGACAACATGAATAAAGCATTTTGCTAGGAGAAAGAAGGCCTCCTTCGGTCACATGCCTATGTGGTCAGCCACTGTGATTTTGGCAATGTGATTTAGTTCTGTAGATGTCCAGCTCCAAAGAGAATCACTGGTCTTTGAAGCAAAAGTGGGATTTGCATCAGCCAAATCCGAATGACTAGGACTAAGGGAATGGTAATGCTCCAGAATGATGTATGTGCACTTTCATGGAAATAACGGGAAAGGAGTGTTCACAAGTAAAAGGCAAATGTAGGAGGAACACATTCTCGGGATCGATGGTATGGCAGAATGCCTGTAGTTAACGACGTTGTAGTGTCTATTCAGAATGACTAAAGGAAGGATTCTGGATGGTTTCTACATGAAGGAATGATATGTGTTTGAGGGGATGAACATGTCCATGACAGAACTGTATAATCTGTACCCATATCATAATATCACTGTACAGTATAAATATATACAATTACCACATGTCAATTAAAACTAGAAAAATACCAACCAAATAAATGAAAAAAATAAATTATCTACTACAAGAAGTACAGCAGTGAAAAAAAGACAAGTGTGTGATGTGCTCCTTTACCTAGGATTTTATAATCTATGGAGCAAAACTACAAGTGGAAAATGTTACCATTGCTCTTCCTACACCTTACATGTCTCTCTTGACTAATTCCATTTACCTAACTCAAATCACAGGGGATGCCCATTGCTCATGACACCAACTGCGTCATGCCATGACTCACAGGCTTCTGGCTGGAAGCTCTGGGTAGTGACAACCTCTGCATCTGTGTTAGCAGCTATGTGCACTGTGCCCTCTCTGAGCCCTGCGTTGCAGAAGGCATATGAAGTTTTCTCACTGAGACAAGAGCAGAAAGTTACAACAGACTTTTCAAGAATGATCAGGAAATAAGTAGCCACAGTATAAAGAGAAAGAGCTCTTCCTGTCCTCTAAGTGGAATAAGAGGTTAATTTATACCAAAAGCTATATTTTAACAACCTCATCTCATTTAATCTTCACAGTGAAAGGATGCAATTCTCATTTTACAGCTTCAATGCTAAGAGAGAACGAGAGACAGAGACAGCTATCAAAAACTTCCCAAACGTCCCATGCTGATAAGGCTCAAGAATAGTATTTGTGTTGATGCCCACATCTTTGCAAGATGTGAATCTGTAGTCACGTCATTGTATGAATGAAGGTGAGATCTATTCACAATTTGGATGCCCTGCCTGTGCCAGGCAGAAAGACAGCAGGTTGGACCCTAGAGGTTTTCAGGGCCAAGGAACTCTGGCTAGTGGGAAGAAAATACAATTTTAAAGATGGTTTTAGAATTTTGCCATGATTGCATCTCTCTTTGATTCCTTTCTTATTTATTTTAAAAATGAAAGAAAGAAAACATATTAACAAACAGACATCCATTTACCAAATAGCATAAGAACAATATAAGCAATAGAGTTACAGACAAAGTGATAGGAAATTAACAATGGTTGTTGTATTATGTATTGATATCTTCAAAGTGGTTTCTCAGGAAAACAAATAAAGATATGCAAGACTGATCAAATAAGTAATCAATTTGGAGATGCTTCAGCAAACTAAGTCTAGAGGTCCCATTCAAGCCAGCTATTTCCCTTCTGGGAATTTTCACAGAAGATCTGAAAATATCATATCACAGCGGTATATGTGCATGCATGTTTGTCGCAGCGCAAGTTGTAATTTCTTAATTGTGGACACAACCCAAATCTCCATCCACTGAGGAATAGATAAAAAAATTGTAATATTTTTACATAATGGAATATTTCTCAGCTGTAAAGAAAGATAAACTTGAGGCTTTTACTGGTAAATGGTCACAAATAGAGACCATACTCATAAGTGAAATAAACCAGACCTCCAAATGTAAGCAACGTATTGTCTCACTAGTGTAAGAATCTGAAAGAGTCAATGAAAATTAGGAAGTATGATAGACACTGTGAAATGAAAAGAAAATGCTCAAAAGAAAAGAGCAACTGGGGTGAAGGAAAAGAGAAAATAAAGAAGGGGAAACTATGTATGATGTATATACAGGATAACTAATATAGATGTGCGACTGACTTGTATTTCTTTACTGAAAGGAACAGTTAATGATTACTTATTTGATCAATCTTGCATTTCTCTCTTTGATTCTTCAGTAAGATTTTCAGCTCTTCCAACTGTATTGTAGAATTGAACCTAGTTTATACTTATATTCAAGGGGTCCCTCCAGTGAAGGTGGGAAAAGCAAAATTCATGGAAAGGGAACCACATGGGCTAGGTTTGCAGTAGGATACGGGAGTTTAAAAAGTTCTTCACATCTGTCTTCAGAGTAATTTCTTTTGGAAATATAATGATGAATATTTGTAAAAATGGTATTGCTGCTTCATGAAGAAATAACAGGTATAAAAAAGAATATTTTGCATAATAAATAACAGTGTATAATAGTAAAAAGCATATACATTATCCTTTCCCTAGAAGGAATTACTTTATTACTCACATTTCTACATACCTTTCTCATATTGAAATATTGTGCTCCAATTGGCAGTAAAAATATGGCCAATCACATCATTACTACTTTTTATAAAAAGAATGCTTCCCTCATATTCTACTTTTACCCGCAAGGATATTTTGTTCGATTAATCTCACACTATATGTTCTGAAGAAATCCGAAAACAAAGATGAAAAGCTGAGGATATCTATCACAGCTCCGGATGGTCAGGACTGTGCTCATAATAAATGTTCAAAAGATAGTAATCCTTCTTTATCACTACAAGGAGACTTTTTCCTGATAAGGGTGAAAAGTTGGCTAAAAACTTCAAAAGTCAGATTATCATTTAGCAGTAAACGTTAGGATAGAAAAGGAAGTTTTTGAAAATTAAATCATTTGTATTTACTTTTCTGATGACAATAACTTCCCCACACAATATCTGAGGGAAGAGATATACCTCAGCGACACAAGTGCCTGCCTGGCAAGTGCAAGGTCCTGAGTTCAATTCTTGGTACCAATAAAAAAAAAAAAAAAAATCTCAGAAGCTTATCTTGATTCATTATAATTATATTTTCTCTATCATTT
Organism: Chinchilla lanigera; assembly: GCF_000276665.1. NCBI lineage: Eukaryota > Metazoa > Chordata > Mammalia > Rodentia > Chinchillidae > Chinchilla > Chinchilla lanigera. Next base: position 17,899,455 of record NW_004955408.1, on the reverse strand, counting down.
TCTTGTAAATTTTTATGCAATAATAGCTATAAGGAAGATTTACTAAGACATTTATAATATACATAAAATAAAAAGTAATTTCTAAAGTGTGGGATCAGTGGTTCATGCAACACCATGCAGTGTGTGAAATGATTCTACACAGAGAGAATGTATTTTCTTCTTTCCAGATGAATGGTGAGCCATGGACAGTTCTAACACCATGAGTCATGTATTAAATTACTAACTACTAAATATTGTTACTTACAGATATCATATTAATTTGAAGACTTTAGGCAAAGGAAGGGTTTGATCTGTTGTCTTTCTTATCTTGCTTATCTTTTGTTTTGATGCAGGATGTGCTACACTCTTTGCTGGAATTTAAAATGAAGTCCTTCTTGCTTTGCTAGCTTTGTGATATGGAGCACATTACACAATACCTTTAGGTCTCACTTACATCATCTATGTAACAGGAGTCTAGAATGCCAGATCTTTTAAAAGTGAAGATGACAACAGAGCAAACTTTCCAGCTCTAAGATCTACTCAACAAATTATAGATTGAATGCATATTCACAAAGACAATGTTAATTTTTGCAATGCCACGTTTATCATCATTCCAATACTGATTGAAAAATTTAACAACAGACTGCAACAGAATAAAAGATAAAAACAGAAAGAGATAATAAACAATGCACATTACTGAAATGAGAAACTATCACTATTATTAGTAATAGCATCTGAAAAGTGTCATCTTAGATATTAAAAAAGTAGCTCATATTTCTTTCACTGTTAGCCAGCTTTAATTATAAGCTTCAAAACATCAAAATTCTATTTCTCTAATATACTGGAGCAACAAGCTCCAAGAATAAGTCTCGAGTATATTTTCTAACGATGACTGGTACTGTTAGCTGCACATAAAAGTACTCACTTTTAAACTTCTGTATTCAAAGAATGTTGATTCAATACATTTTTTTCTCTTTCCACAAACTATTAAAATGCTAGGAATTTTTAAAAATGTATTTCCAGATACTTATAGATTTCAGACATTCTTACACCATTAAAATTGCAGTGGTAATTTGTATAAATTGTTCAATAGTTTAAAATTGGGTTTACTACTAAAAGTATATCATATATACAGTACAATTTATAGGAGCATATTCTTTCCTTTAGTAAAATAAAAACTACCTAATGTCAAATTGGCATGATAGCGTTAAGTGAAAACAGATTTCTAAAATAAATCTCCATCTTTCTTACATGTAATTTATTTTCATTACATTTTATAAAAACCTGCTGTATCAAGTTGTCCTAGGACAACAGAAAATAACTGAATACAAACTTTATCTCACTTAGTAATATAAATATGGTCTTTGAAAATCATTAAGTGGAAACCGTTTAATACTTGGTTTTCCTATTTTATTTTGTTTTCTCTTGAAAACAATTATTTGCAAATGATAATCATTAATCTATATTATGGACTGATGATCAGAGAACTCAAGTAAAATATTAATTGAAAATCTGTAAATATAGTTAATAACTAAACTTTCTTGCTAGTCCAATTTTTTAAAATATTTCAGCTCCAAAAGATAATACTATTGGCCCATATTCGGGGAACAAGAGACAGATTCAGTCCTGGATATTCTACAAGGGCAATGGTCAGAACTTACACCCTAAAATACGGAATGAGAAAGAACATTTGCTACTTCCCTGATGAACATTCTTTGAGATTAGAGCCCCCTCTTACTGCTCTACAATGACTGTGGAAGTGAAGAAAGCGGTGGATAGTGGGATGAGGATGAATTCCGGTTAATATGCATGTGGGGTGGTGATATACAGATAAGAAAATAGAAGACAAGAGGTGAAGAGAGTTTGAGAACTGCTCAGAATTTAAGAAAAGTGAATGAAGTAAACTAATATCTCACAACGTTACCCTTGGTGCAGAAGGCTGTGGATTAAGATTTTGTTAAACATAACAAAATATAATGGTCTTAATTACTTTTCTCATTGCTGAAAGAACATGTCTGACTCCTAAAGTTATGAGTTGGGAAAGGTTTATTTAGCTCACAGTTTGTAGAAGTTTCAATCCATAATCGGCTAGCTTCAAGGCAGGGTGGTTTCGCAGGGGAGAAATAGTTCATGGCAGGCAGAAAGGAGCAAAGCAAGGAGGGACGATCATAGCTTTTCTAACCCTTATATCTTATCCAGGCTACTTAGAGTGGGTAGCACTCACACCCTTTATCCTAGGGCCCTTGAGCCTAGCACTGCACTATGAACCCATTCCAGGGTCACATACTCTAGAAAAAAGCCCCACCTATGACCAGGTAAGGCTTTGGGTGACTATTGGGACACAAGCCATAACAGTGCTAGTAATTCCTTTTTAAAAGTTTTCAAGTTGTAAATTCATTATTTTTCTGCCTAGTATTAGTCCCTTTTATTTTGGTAATAAACTCTCAGTCTTGCTTTTGAGGTAAGAACATATTCACCATTTTAACCTTTATAGTTTAGGTTGGGCTGGCCCTACATCCTTGCTTAAAGTAAAAACGGGACCCTGGGCAAAAAGTGTGAATCCTAGAAGTGACCCTTGATGAACTAGGAAAAATAGACTTTTAGGACTTTTAAGGCATAATAAATGTTTAACAGATATCAGCTGGTGTTTTATAACCAGTGTCATTTCTAATGTCACACACATATTGACTTACTGATATTTAAAAAAAAAAATTACAAGTTAATGTTTCAAAAATGCATTTTTATTAGACAGAAAAATTTAACATGGAATATGATTGCTTGAGAAATTTCAATGCTTTGTATATGTTAACTTGTTTAATAGATAAGTATGTCTGAATTAGTTTTATTTTAGTATATAAATAATATTAGCAGAATATCATGAACTAGATACTGTTTCCCATATTTATTCATTTAGTTGTTATCAAAATGAATATGATATTTTTATCTGTTTGCAGAAGACATTTTTATTAGTCTAGAATGTAACTGAACAAAATGGTGAGTTTCATGGCTTTGAGAGTTACATTTAATTTTTATAACGTAGCCATCAATGTTCCTTACCTTTTAATGCTTGATAAATTTTTCAATTCTTATGCAATTTATGAAATAAAAATATACTCCATTCAAACCTATTTAACTGATTTCAACAGCACTATATTTCTATTCTAGGTAAATTTACTACTTGGATTGTTTCTCTTTACAGAATAGCCAGTGACAAAAGTGCAAAAATACCCCTACTTAACAAGTACTGATAGAAGGACAACGATCAAATCCAAATGGTCCAATATATTTTCATAAATCTTAAATGCTGCATATTGTAAAACTATTGAAATTTTCTAATACTTGTGAATGGAATGAATCCAGTGTCTAGACTCAGGCTATCCTGTGATTTTTTTTATATCTTTTCTACATGAAAGAAAGAAAAGGTTACAGTTGAAGCAAAAAATGCTATTTATTTTGAAACATGACAATTATTGTCTTATACCGTTATTGCAATGATATTTTGACTCCGGGAGATAGCTGTAATGAGATGTGATAGTGCACACCTGTAATCCCAGAACTCAGGAGGTTGAGGTTGGAGGATTGTCCCAAGTGTGAGGCCAGTCTGGGCTACATAATGAGTTCAAGGCTTGCATGAACCTCATAGAGAGAACCTATCTTCAAAAAACAAAACAGATCAAAAGCTAGGTGTAAACTTGCTATGCCAGCTATGACATACCAGGTTTTACTTGTGGTCTTATAACTTATAGCTATATTTGGTCTCCAAATGGACACTGATGAGAGAAATTATCAATACTCTACTATATCAATATTGAAAACAAATGGCAACAACTACAAGTCAAAAGATGGTGTTTCCTAACAAATACAAAAATTTCTTAAATTTCCTTGTATCCCTGAAAATATTTCTTAGTTTGACTTTTCCCAGAATATGTTCACTGACCAATCTTACTAACTTGCTGTGTTACATATTATTGGAGCTAAAATAACATTACCCAAAATGTGTCCCATCACATGCTCATCCTACAAGATGTGAATAAGTGCAATGCTTAAAAGAAGACTCCTTGAAGAAATAATTACCTAGGAGACCAAATATATTGTATTTCCCTTGCAAGCAGAGTAAATGTTGGTATCTTTTTTGGTGTCAGAATTTCAAAACTATTGTTCGACTTGTTTCACCCATCTTTGCCAAATTTATTTGTACATATAACATCTTTTTTCAATATAGATCCCTAGTAGTATCCCAAGGTAAAATATTACAAGGAAAACCAGGACAGGACATGCTAATGTAATTATAATGTGTGCAAATTTAGACAAGAATGAAGTGTTAGGGCCACACTCGACATGTGAGGGATTTATAGTTTATATTTATATTTATAGTTTATGTCACAATGGCAACCAGAAGATCAGGTAGAATAATTATCAGGTGGAATTCTCTAAATCAAATAATATGAAACAATTCTTCAACTTGGGAAAGACTAACTTTGCACTGTTGAATATGTGCATGTATATGCATGTGTGTATAGCACATGCTGTGTAACAGTTGTGGCGAACCTCTGCACGCAGGTTGAAGCGAGAATGAAGAGCTCTTTCTGTGGGCACTTGAGCCAAGTCACCCCAGTTGCCAAGCACTGGATAACAGTTTTTTTTCTGAGCTAAGACATCAGTATTCAAGTTTAATTTTTGGCACTTTGCAATAAATAAGTGAATTTTGAGTTGCAGTTTAGACATTTTGTCTCTAAAAGGTTTGCCATCATTGCTATATAATATGAAAATAAAAAATCTGAGATATAGGTAAGTCCAAAAGAACTGTGTTACAATTTAAACTCTCATTCACTAAGGAATCTGTGCAAGTCCTAATCAGAAACATTATAAAATAATGTCTATTTTTTTTTTGCTTTCATCTCTTTTTCATCATCTAGATAGGGTCTGACAATTTTCCTTCGTGTCCTTCATAATTATCATTTTTAAATCAATCTTTGAAAATGATCTGTTAATTCTATGGATTTCAATATTGGTATTATAAAATCCTTTTTTTTGTTTAAAGAAATATAAAAGAAACATAGGGAAACATATATCCATATACATACATGTACATGAACACAGAGAAAGATTAATTAGTATATGTTTTTGAGCTTATTAAATTTATTTTAACAATTATTGAAATTAAATGTAGGACATTTCAAATAATTCTATCTAGAGATGATAATGAATAAGCATATCTGGTATATAAAATTATTTTCCATATTTCACATATGTTCTGTAATTTGACAAAGGACAAAAGTAACAGAATTTGAATTCTCCTCTGAAAGTGTATACTGCAACTATGTTTTAGCAACTGGACATCTTTTTCTTTTTCGGTTTTGGGGACTGGACCCCAGATCTCATGCTTTGCAGTACTATCATCGGTGCTTCTTTAACTTCCATTTCTAACTCTTCAGCCTGCATTTGCCCAGTGCTGCAGCAATGGGAAGGTTTTTACATGCTTTATTTTTTATAAGAATTATAATTTTCACATGTGGTTCCAGCTGGAAGCTCATCTCATATATTCGCTACCATGGGTGATGAGATTCCCAGGAACCACTATATTACAAGCTCTTTGATAGCAGCAGCCACAGGAGACAGTATTTTATCTATTAGATCCACAGTCTCCAAAAACTATGTCAATATAGTGTTTTGCTTTAAGAAGACAAGTCACAACGTTTGGTTCATAAATACTTAATCAGTTTGTAAAAGCCTTATTTGTAGACTCCAACTTGGAAATTAAGTATTTTGTATATGATTTCTTTTGTAGTTTTGACACCCTGGTTACCTAATATACCTTTTAAACTCTGATAACATTTACTGTACACAACAAATATCTGTTTCAAGAACATTGTAGGATGTTTCACAAAAGTAAATGCTCACATAATGACTACTGAGAAAAAATGTAGACAAAACAAAATAAATATGCAGAGGAAAATTGATAAGTGATACCTTATATTCCTTTGACTTTATTTTTGACTGGCCCCTTAATTAAAGAAAGAAAGAATATTGTCTTATGGGTTGTGTCAGTTCACATAATCTTCTATGTATTAATTCATTTAACCACACAAAATACTTCTGTGCTGATGTTTGAACAGCCAAGGGACACTGTACCTTTCAAGTACATTCCAGTCTAATAGCAAAGCATATATGGGAGAGGCTTATTGCAAACATCAGACCACAGCTTTCACTTGGTCTTCTTAAAGTCGGTCTTTTAGCTCCCTTTCCCCGCTAAGGTATATACATGTCCTGCATCCTCTGTATGCACATGGTAAGTTAGGAAAAATTTCTTCAGGATCTATGTCATTTTTTAAAAATCAGGATTCTGCTCTCACTCATAATGTATGATCCAGACACCTGCCAGAATGCATCTGAAGATATATTTTTGTTTTGTTTTGTTTTGTTTCCCAGTACCGGGAATCAAACTCACGACCTTGCGCTTGCCAGGCAGGCGCTGTGCCGCTGAGCTAAATCCCCAGCCTACTATGTGTTTGTTTTGACTAAGATAAAAATTTCAAATACAAAATGGAGGGAATGACTACCCAGGCTTCCATTAAGTGGTCATAAAATAGTTTATAAAAGTAGCCAGTGCTCTGTGGCCTCCTTAATGGGGGAGTGTTAATTTGGGAAATGGAGGAATTTCCAGGTGCTTTGATAATGCTCTGAGGTTGTTTTCCAAAGTTCTCAGCAACACTTTTGCCCCTTTGATCTTTTCCTTTGTTTCCAGATTTTTTTAACTACTGCGCGTGGGCGCAGGAATGTTTGTAGGAGCAGTCAAAGCAAACAGAAACTGTATTTCTTAGGAAAAATGCATAACGAGGCTTGTGGGAGCTTCAGCAGAGTGGCTGAAATGATCTTAAAGAAAAGCAAAATCGTTCTAGAATCGCCTGGGTGTGAAAGATGAGATTAACACGAGGATCATAAAGAAATCAATCTCCAAATTGCCACTGGGTTGCTAAATAGCGGAGAGAAGTGAGATGAAGAATTAAGAAGCGAAGGAGTCAGAGGAGGGTTGAACCGAAGGAAAAGGCATGAAATGATTTTGCCAGAGGCTGCTGACGATTCGCGTTGGAACAGCAGGGGGAGCTATGGTACTGTAGTTGTCACGTCGCCGTTTCTATGGAGAGAAGTTTCAGATTTATGGTTCCAGCAAAAAGGACATGTTAGTGATTCTTACTTCTGTAATAAACAACCTAGCTACAGACACTGGGATGAGCTTTAATGATCTGTATCTTCTACTGAAGCCAAGAGCGTGATCAGCATACCCTTGGCTTTGAAAAGACTTGGTCTGCACGGCGGAGAGTTTTGAATGAGTTTCCCTCCAGCCAGAGTTTTTCCTCCAAAATTTATGAGTTTGGATTTTGAAAGAAGTCATCCTTATCTTTGGTTAATTGAAGAAGGAATGTGAGACACAGATAGGAGAATATGTGCAAAGTGTCCAGTAGCAAAGTAGGACTTGCGAGAAATGTTTCAAAGCGGAGTACCAGACCAGAAGCGTTTCATTTAGTCTTTTATAAAAGTAGATTTTATTCTTTTAACTACTTCAGCTGAGAAAGATGTGAAAGACAAGTGACATGACAGGTGAATGCACGCGCATAAACTCTTTCATGAGAACTAGCTAGTTTCTTAGCCATGTAGGCTGCTCTGGCTTCTAATTTTATAGAGCTGGCCAGGCTCAGGCGGAGTAAACTGAACTTTTGTCTTATAGACCCATCATAGTTTAAAAGTCCCTGGACCCCAAGAAAACTGCCTGTTTCCTTTTAAAGCTACTTCAACATGACTAAAGAATCAGAGCCCAGTATGCGGAAGCCCATGGCAGCATTCTTTCTGCCTCTTCCCCAGTGAACTCCCCCTGAATTGAACTGAATATTCTACTTGAGACTATTGTGTTCATTTGCTAGGGAGAGGGGCTTGAACAACAGAAACTGATTTTGTCATAGACCCAGGGAGTCCAAAACAATGTTGTAGCTGTCATCCGCAGGACTGTGCTCTTGCTAAAAGTCCAAATAAGGCTCTTTCTTCTTTGCTGCTAGTTTAGGATGGAGTTCACGATACTTGCCATGGCTTGGTTTGAGGGTGCCTTGCTCCAGTAGTTGCTTCATCTCGGCCTCACCCTGTTTTCAGTGTGGCAGTGTCCTCTTTCCCTACTATTATAAAAACAGTCACTGGATTTCAGAACCACCTAATTTTATCTTCAAAGACCCGATTTTCATAAAGTCATAAGTCATAAATCTGAGGTTCTAGATAGACATGAATTTGGGGGGGATGAGACTCACCAAAGGCACATATTAAAAGGTAAAGAGTATTGTTACCAGTTTTAACTGAAAAACAAGACAAGATTTACAAGTCAAATCGTAATTATCATGAGGATTCTAAGAATTAGTGAGTATGTACTTGGAAAAGCGAACACAAATATGGCCCCAGTAAAAGCTATTTACTAATGCAGGTGAAATCGAACTAAAGCTAGTTGCTACCCCCATAAGCTGACTAACAAACTCAGCCAACAATGAGTTTGTTTAGATAAGTGCATCATGATTGCATAATTCAAACTGTCCCAGAGTATTATATAAGTAGGTGGTTTTTTCTGTTAATAAATCTGCATTCCAACATTACCATACATTGGTGGTATAATATAGATTAATTATTTACTTTCTAGGACATTGTTCCTTCATTTTCAAGACTGAATACACATGAGCTCTTTGGAATTATTAAATCTATAGGGGCAAAGGATAGAGTAGGGGACCCCACAAATTTAATTTACTTGCTCTCAGTTTTGAATAACTCAACTTCTTTCTCCCATTAGAAGCTAATTGCTACTTAAAGGGTGTATAAATAGATGCTGATTATATAATGAAAATACCGGGGATTTTTCAGGCATTGTCATAATTCGGATTTATCCTGAAAGGTGGCATAGAAATCATGAAAACAGATTCTCTTATGAAGGATATACCCAATATCTACTTTTTCCCATGTTCCTGAATACCCTGCTCACTGACCAGTTCAGTTATTTGATAAATACTTATTCAAAAGCTAAAACTTTTAGTACCGTACTTGGCATGCATTTACTTATTTATTTCTTCAACAAAAATGGACTATATGGTTATTATGTGCCAATACTGTGCTGAACAGGGGCCGTGCTCTCCTGAGGGTCAAGGAAAAGGATTTTATTAAACAAATACTCACACAGATGTAGCTCCACAGATATGCAAAGAATGTTAAAAAGAGAAGAAAATGTGTTTTAGGAGTCAACATTTTTACCTCATCAGAAAAAGTGAAACTGGCTAGAAAGCTGAACAGTAAAAGGAATTAACTATAAAAAAATAAATGAATAAACAATAAAAAAAAATAAATGAAGGAATTAACTAGGAAAAGGAGGTGAAGACATTATAAGTGAAAGGGAGAGAATGTATAAAGATCCAGTGACAGAAAAGAGCCTATGGAAATGATATTATATTTAAAAAAAAAAACTTTCAAAAGGTACAGTTACTGCAGGAAAAACAATGAAAGTGTGGGAAGACTGGACAGAGAAGTAAGACTATGGGGAGTCCTACAGGTGAGGTTAAGACATTTTATTTTGAACAGATTAATAACAATAAAGATTTTTAAGCAGTAGAATAAAATGTTTAAATATGGCAGTCGTAATGTCGTTCTTGTTTGAATTGCATTGGAGCCGGGCAATGTGAGCAAATGAATCTAAGAGACTACTGAAAATGGCCGAATGAGTAGCTTGGACTGAAGCGACGTAAGAGCATAAGAGCCATAGGACTGGATATGAACAGAGAGGTAATCTAAATGAGCCAAAGATTTCTGCTGTGTGGAAATGCGGAGATGATACTGTCATTTACTAAAAGAACATTGGACAGGGATGAGTTGAGCCATGTTGAGTAGAAGGTGCCTTTGAGACATCCTAGAGGAGATGTCACATGAGTAGTTGGGTAGGCAGACCTATGGGTTCAGAAGAGGTTAATTTGATTAAGATTGGTTTTTCTGGCAACAAGTAGGGGAGAAGGGGATATAGCTGGGGATGTTGCTCAGTGGCACAGTGCCTGCCTAGCAAGTGTGAGGTCCTGAGTTTGATTCCTGGTACCCCCACCAAAAGGGGGGTAATCTAAGTATTAAAATGAAGATGTATCACCATTAGCTATGCCTTAAATAATGTCATCTATATTTGAAATTCAAAATTGTGATTTAAAAGTCTGAAAGAATTTTACCTTTTGAAATACTAATACTTGAATAACAGAAAAATCAATTTCAAATAAATAAATAGATGGATTGAAATTTCCCTTTACAGCTCTGACATTTTCTACTTGGACTAACTTGTGAATTCAGTTATCTCAAGTCAATTTCCTCGGTATGTATTTATCACTGCCCATTCTACCAGGCACTGGCAGGGCAAGGATGAATGAAATAGCTTCCTGTCAGTTCCCAGAGGTTGGAGCTCATGATTCCACAGATATAAGTGGGATAATAAAACCAGGGAAGTGCTAAACAGTATGTGTGAAGGAATCTATAATTCTATGCAGTATGAGTGGCACTGTGTGCTGTTTTAATGGATTATGCAGGAGAGATCAGGGAATATGTATAAAGGAAGTAGAAGTTGAACTATGGAGATTGAGTAGAAAAAAGCCAATCATAAAGGAGACAGGAAGAACTGCAGGTGTGTATTCAAAGGCCTAGAATCAAGACCATGATGCCTTCTAGAAAAATAAAACCAATCTGAAATGACATGAGTGCGCTGAATACTTCACTTCAACAAGTGGTTAGAGGCTACGTCACAAATGTCCAGTTATACTCTTGCTTTGGCCACCGAAGAGTTGGCAAAGAGATTTCTGCCAAATATATAATTGGAGTAATGCATTAAATGAAAATTTTAAAAACTCCTTTATAGTGAGTCAACATTCCTGGATATCCTGCACATTGACATAGAGAATAAATGGATCTTTCTGAGTGAAGAATTTGCTTTAATCTTGATGTGCTATCAAAATAGCACATTATTTGTAAATTATATGACAACCTCTTCTAACTCTTGAGAATTTCCTTTTTTCTTTAGAGCTGCAAACCTGCTATAGAATTTGTTGATTGACATTTTTAAGTGACATACCTCCTCCTCAAAGTGAGGAAGTCTTGCTGGTGATGAGGGCCAGCACATGATGTGACATTTCATTATGATATTAGCCATGCTCCATGTTAAATTTCTATACTTATTCACATTCAACTTTAGGGTCCCATGAACAACACCAGCCTGTTATCTGATGGGCAGAATGATGAGTGGTGAAAGTTTAGTCTGGAAGATTTCCACCTATTTGAAGTGCAAATAGCATTTGAAAATAGTCGTGATCAAATTAGTTAGTTTTTATGTATTGATCAGGCATACTTGAAACTAGATTTTCCTATCCGATACATTTTATTTGCTTCTAAGCAGAGATCAGAAATCTTTCCCAGTCAGCTGTGTACTTCCCCAACCTACAGCCATTAGCACTGATAATTAAATAACTGGTATTTGTAAGAAGCATTAAGACAAAGACTTTTAAAGAAAAATAATAGTTTGAAAAAAAATATATATATAGGCTAGTTCCATTGCTGATTTTCTCCTTCCTTAAAATTAAATGAATTCTTCATTTGCTATTATAAACTAAATATTTCCTTTGAGTCCAATTAGCATTGCTGAAAGAAAAAGCAAATCAAGGCCCTGTTCAGCATGCATCAATGTAATGGAAAATCAGGTCTTTTATTCTGACTTTAATAACTGCAGCTTGATTAGAGGCAAAGAAAAGGCTATGAAGGGAGAAGGGAAAGCAGAAGGACTGCCAGATTAGTTCTATAAGAATTCTCAACCTGTCTGCTCTCTGGCTCACTATTCAAATGCTAATTGAGCCTTTTAGTAAACAGAATGGGTAATCACGGAAGACAAAAACAGACACAGAAAACAAATGAAATATCATACCTTATCCAAAACAGCATGGCATTTTCCTGATAAGCATTGGAAGACTTAAAAACTTAAGTCCTTGGGTCTTATTTTTTTTCCTGGGAAGATTAAATTAATATAATAAAATAAATATTACATAATCAAATAAAAAATGACAAAGAACCGCTTTGTTTCAACAATGAAACCAGTCATGTTATAATTAGATAAGAGGATTTATATTCACAGCCACAAACATGAAAGTAGACCATGAGGCTGGATAAAGGCAAGTTTTAAATTCTTAAAAATTAATTACATGGCATTATTCTTATCAGTACACAGAATGCATTAATTATACAATTAATAAAAAGATGAAAGGGATTTTTTTTTGGCAATTGTAATGCACATAGGGACATTTCATTTTGTACCCAGAATTGTCCTTCAGGCATTTCTGTAATCTTCTTACTAGGCAATGTCAAGACCCTAAACCAGTTAGTAGGAATATTGAATGGAGTGGGTCTTTATGTTAGTGCTTAGACACATTCCAGAAAGGTTGTGGATTTCCATGTAATTGGGATCTAAGGTGTAATAGGTTTAATTTGAGGTCCTCTTTAAAAGAACAGCAGGAAAAGGCATTGTCAGCAATGTGTAATAGCCAGAAAGAAGTAGCAGCTCACTCTTACACAATGGGCTTCCTTAAGGATGAAAAAGTGATTATCTTACTACAACAGCCATCTCTCTGAGTGCCTCCATCATCGGCGTAGCAAGAAAAATGCCTTGTGTGTGCTACCACTTTATCCTTGAAAATATTTTCAAGCTATAAATAACATTCATGAAGCAGAGATGTGGAAGTGAAAAGACAGCTGGCTATCAGGAGCAAAGCCACAGGCCAAATCCATTTCAGCAAACTCCAAGGGATTGTCCAAATTTTCTTGCTGTCTTGCAATTGTGTTTTATCAACTGTTACTTGGAGTAAATAGGCTATCAGCCAAGGCTAGGAAATCTGTTTTTATTATATACAAATCGTCGATGTAATGTGCAACAGAACGGCCCTGTCATGCTGCAACACTATTTGACTCGGCTGGCCCCATGTGTCAGCAAGCACGCTATGACTTTTCTCTCAAAGGAATATCACTGGCTACTCTAACATCAGGGAGTGAACTCTTCCTAAAGTTGCAGAAGTCGCCTTCAGAAAGAACCAGCCCAGACGTTGACAACTTTGGAGAAAAGCGGGAACCATATCCAGACTGTGATAGCAATGAGTGAGGAAGGGAAAAGGGCCTCAGAATACTACTTAGGATCTGGTCAGTATTGCTGTCTAGGCTATCTCAGTCATAGGCTGTTCCTCCTCCATTATGGTCACCTTCCCCCTTCTTTGATTTCAATAATTAGGATAAAATAAGATGAAAATACAACTTTAAGCTCCTGTCCATTAAATTAGATTACATATGCTAAAACTAATGTAGAAAAATCTGGAGTTATATAGCTCATTCACAATTGCAAAAAGCCCCATCCACCACTGTAATTGCTTTTCTATCTGTCTCTGTCTGTTTCTCTCCTTTTCCTCTCCTCTCTCTCTGTCTCTCTTTCTCTCTCTTCATCCATTCTTTGCCTTTTCTATACCCTGTCATCTTGTTATTTTCTGTTTTCTGTCCCTGGGCATGTCAACTTTCCAAGGTTAATGATGAGGCACCTTGGAGAAGTGGTGTTTGTTTAGCTTAGGGTAATGTTTTAACTGTCTTTCTGAATGTGGCAATCTCATTGCTTCTAAAACAAAACCCATCTGCAATCTGAACCTGCATTCCATATTAACACCTCGGACACATTTCTGCAGTGTTTTTTGTCAACCTGTCCTGGTTGAAAAATTATATGTGAGACAGGAGCTGGCAAACACTGAAATCAGTTTGATAGGTTCAAGCTTTGAAAATCCCATTTCTCCCAGCCTTGTTATCAAATTGATGTGTTGTGGCATCTTGTCCTTCCCGAGTTCTCTGAATTCCTCACTGACTAAGAAAAGGTACTGTATTTAGCCGCAGTTTGTTTATGATTCTTTTGGAATTGTAAATTTGGATTTTAGCCACATTCATTTATGGGGAAACTTCCCATTCTATAACGTTAGGTAGCAAAATTTTCCCTTAAATTTTAAGACATTCTTAGTTAATATGGATGCAATTTTCTCACAGTGTCTAAGTTATTTTCCCCATTATCACAGAATTAATTTAACTTTTTTTTGAGACATGGTCTCACTATGCAATTCAAGCTGGCTTTGAACTCACTTTGTAGCCCAGGCTGGTCTCGAACTCACAAGGGTCCTCCTGCCTCAGACTGCCAGGTGCTGGGATTACAGGCGTGCGCCACCACACCCGGCAAGCAGAATTAATTTAAAAGGCATGAGAGCTGTCCTTTGGGTACACGGTTGATTTTTACTGCCCACCCATTTTGAAGGTAGGTAAAATGGCTATGACTTGCTTTGGCTAAGAACCACTGGACCACACGAGTCATGCTGCTTTTCTGCTAAAGTTTACAAATCAGAGATAAATTTACTACATTCTCTTCTCTTACTAAGAAATTTGTGGACACTTTCAAAGCAGAGCTGCCAGCATAGATCTCTGAGTAAAATTTTTTTTTTTTTTTTTTTTTTTGTCTTTTTGAGACAGGGTCTCGCTATGCAGTTCAGGCTGGCCCTGAGCTCACTTTGCAGCCCTGGCTGGTCTCAGACTTGCAGCTATCCTCCTGCCTAAGCCTCCTGAGTGCTGGGATTACAGGCGTGCACCACCACTCCCGGCTAAATCTCTGAGTAAAGATCCACAGCATAGCCCCTTACACACTTTTACTGAGAATGGGAGAGAAATATACCTTAATGGGTTGAATCTGATTTGAGACCAGTTTCTAGAACATAATTCAAAATATCCTGACTAATATACTGCCAAAGACTGATCCTACATTAGAATAACTGCACATTCTAAGAGATCTTCTAGAATGCATTGGGGAAAATATTCATATCCTCACAGGTTCAGGGAAGACCAGTAAGAGGAGAGATTTCATTATTACCAAGCATTGTGCTAAAAGTTCCCTGATTATTGTTGCCTTCAGCACAAGAGGAAGCATTGCAATCCAAATTTAATGTCTGACTTCTCAGAGTCCATGTATTCATGGCTTAGTATCTGGCTTTTTTAAAGAGGTACGAATTTGATTTTAAGAACAAAAGAAATATTCACCATCACTCTTCTTTTATAACAATTTAATACTGTCATTTTTGACAGGTTTAAAGAAAACATTTGAAGCTACTGCTACTTGGTGAAGTATATATCCAAAATGATTATTAGAAGACAGAAGAAATAAGCTTCTTTGGTTTTCAGTGATAACATGCTGAGAAGACAAAGTAATCATCCTTATAAATATGCTTGTTTAAGGTCATTATAGAAATTTTGTTACTCTTATTTCAAATACTAGACTTTGAGAGCTAAAAATTATCCTATCATATCTGAACACATAGAAGCAGTTACTGGTTAAGGATCCAGTGGTTACTTCTTTTCAAAGTTATGTATGCTACATTTGATTATCATAACTTCTAATTCTCAAATTAAGCTTTTATTTTATCCTGTGTTTTAGTTTTGGGTTCTCGTTCAGGGTATATGCATCTGTATATTCAAAAATATGTGTATATGCATGTGTGAAATACACAAGATTCTTCCCTCACTTTAAGACAATTCATACAAAGATCTACATTTTCGTATAACCAAATCAGAAGGCAATGCTTCAAGGAATTATTAAGTGTATTCCTCAATGCTGCAATATTGGCTATATCTTTGAGAATGGGCATTTGAAGAAAACCTATAACCTTCTCTTTTTTATAAATAAGTACACATATATAGATCGTTCAAGGGCAAAATACATAGAAGATTGATTTCCCAGTCTCGTTCTGTATTGGAGAAGTGCCCTTCCCAGGAACTCAAAATAAATTGCACAAGCATTTTATCATGAGATGGTAGGCTGGCATGGGAGAAGTTTAATATAAACTATTTCATCCAGATTGTTGATCCAATCAAGATAAAGCTGAGTAACTTTGATTTTTGCTATTCAAACTGTGGAAAAATTTAAATGTATGTAAGATCCATTTAGACTTCGTCCATTCTTCTGGATAAAGGTTTTATGAATGCTGCTCAGTGAATCCATTTTATAAGCCTGTATATTATCTATAAAACATTTCCATTTATAATTTTTTCCAGCATCCAGCATGGCATAACATACTTTTTCCATGAGCCAAGGAGATTGAAAAACACTTACAAAAATACAAGGGAAAATACAGGGGATGCCCAGAACAGTGAAATCTCAGAGTGAAACTATAATGATACATTCAGGCCATTACATAATTATCCAAACCCACAGAATGTACTGCAAGAATAATTCTTAAAGTAAACTTTGGGTGACTACAAGGGGTCAGTGTAAGTTAATCAGTTCCAACAATTGTACTAGCCTAGTGGGAGATCCTTGATAATGGGGTGACTATGCATATTTGGGAGCAGACAATCTGAAGCATTTTTCCTTCTTCCCCTATGTTCTGCCATTGCTTGTTCACTCTGTGGTGTCACAGAGATCCTGTCATGATTAACTTCCAGCTTTTCCAGGACTACTTCTTGTATTTCCCAATGTGATATATGAACACTGTATTCTAATTTAATGGCACGGTGGGATTTTCTGTCCCTATTCACATTATTTTCTTAGCATAGCTTCACACATTTTCCAACATAATGGGAAAACTTAATTATCTCTTTATTTGTAATATGTAAACATGAAGAAACTCAATAATTTGATGAAGGAATGAATGAGTGAAAGCTGATATCTTAGTAAAACAATTTAGCTGACAATTAATTAGCTATGGTAGGACAGTGGGAAATCAATAAGGTAGAACAGGATCCATACCACACAAAGCCAAAAACTAATATAATAAATATATATACTTCAAACTCCTAAGAAACTTAGTTGAAATTTGTATTAAATAAAATAATTTCGTGAGCTTTCATTCTTTTAATTGAAATTTTTGAGAAACAAACAAAACAAAAAGTACAAAGAAACATCTAGCAAAATTCCATGTAACTACAATCATGCCTAATGAGTGGTTATACTTTTTGTATCTGTTTTGTTTTCTTTTTCAAAATAAAAAATTTTATCTTCTGAGTGTGATCCCCAAATTTCATGTCAGGCATTTCATTCCCATAGCGTGAGTGTGGGAAGGTGAGGCCTTCAAAATTGTCTATATTGTGAGCATTCCACCATGATGAACAGGTTAATGCCGTTATAAAAGGTCTTCAGGACAAGAGTTTGGTTTTTTTCTGCCCCTTTCATCTCTTCTGCCCTGTGAAGACATAGCATTACTTCCCTCTGGAAGAGGATATAACAACTTGACAACTCATTGTTTTTCCATAGTGTCTTACCATAGTCAACTGCAATTAAAATATATCTTGCCAAGCTATCAGTATTCACTCATTCATGCATTCCTTCATTCATTCATTCAGTCAGTCAGTTATGAGACCAGACTCTCACCAGACGCTGAACCTACTGGAAATTTGATCTTGGACCCCTAGGCTCCAGAACTGTGAAGAATAAATTTCTGCTCTTTAAAACTTTCTTCATCTCAGATATTTTGTGATGACAGAGCTAATGGACAGGAATATTAAAATCTTTTATCACTACCAAAATTCAAGGCCTCTTTCATGAAGCGCTAGCATGTTTCTTTATTATTTCTGTCCCCTGCTAGGTTTTCCAATGTTTTTGAAAGCTAATAACTGATGCCCGTCTCCAGCCTTTAGCAGAAGACCAGCCAAATAAATTTTCAAAGCTGAGTGTGACACACAAACCTGGGACTCAGATGAGGTAAAGAAATCAATCTCCTCTTCCCATAAAACTGTTGCTCCAACCTAAGGCTGAAAGGCAACCTTCAGCAGGGTTTGCAGCCTCCATGACCGACCTACTTTATCTCCTTCAAGTGTGAGTGAGGCCGCCTACTACACGCACTGAGCTACTGCATGCCCAGCGTAGGGATGGCTGACATTTCATTTATGGCACCAATAAAGAGAACAGAGAAAAGTAATTGTTATCAGAGTAGATTTTATGCACATAGCAGCAATTCAGCAGCATATCACCCCATTATGGGATGGACCCAATATGGAGTTTAACACTCTGTGTTGGCCATCTTGAGATGCTTAATAATTTTACCTTTGAAAGCGTGTTTTGTAATAAGTCCAGTGAGACCGTGAAACATATAGCTGAAATCTAGGACCTTCAGCTCACAAGCATATGAGTCCTTGAAGCATGTGAGTCCTTGAAGCATATGCATAGTAACCCACCTCAAGCCTCGAAGAACCCTGGCCATTCCTGATACCCCCACCCACACTCAGTGGTTCCCTGGAAATGACAGCTTGCTGGTAACCTTGGAATGGGAAATTCTAAGACCTTCCCTGGACTCTGTTCCAGAGGAGGCTTAGGGGAGGGCATCAAAAAGCTAAGATCTTTGATTGTTTTTTCAAAACTATGGTTTTGTCTCTGTCATGTTTAATAAACAAAATCCAATAACGAAAGCTCATAGTTCTTTTAAGCTTCACTCTTCTCCAGAAAAGTCCTTCTTTTTTCTTTAATTTTTATTTTAAAGAATTAAAAAAATAATAAAAATGATACAGAACTTCAAAACAAAATGATAGGAAATCGACAATGGTTGTTATGTTGCGTATTGTTATCTTCAAAGTGGTTGCTCAGATTACCAGGCACAGACATGTAAGACTGATCAAACAATATAAACACTAGCTGTTCCTTTCAGTGAACTAGCAGAAATTAGTAGTACCTTTCACAGGGAAACTTCCAAGCCCAACTATTTTCTGTTCTCTTAGTCTTCATCTTTTATTTTTCAACTCAGTATTAATTACTTTATGCTACTATCATGCTACATCAAATTTGTGTCTACTACAACCCTAACCACCACTTCCTGTGTCTTAGAACAATTTTCTAATAGCTTTAAAAATATTGTTTAATTTTCATAATAATCTTTTAAAGCATGACATCAAGCCTATTTTTTAGATGATAAAAACAAAGCGCTAAAAGATTATGTCATTTGCCTCAGGTTACACAGAATTTCAGTTCAGGGAATCTAGCTTCAGAGCTCTCTCTCATCATCCCTTAAAATACTTCCCTCAAAGTGTTCTTCACTGGCCTATAACCAATAATCAAGGAGTCTATTTTTATTTCACAAAACGTTACTTTCTAAACTTTTTTTTTAACACTGCTGAGCACCTCATCAATTTTGGATGTTTGTTTCTGCCTTCTTGAGAAGCGTGCTTTTGTGTTCAACTGTTTTACAACCCGTTACTCAGCTGCTATATCCAGCCAATTTGTCCCTTAAATATTAGTGTCCTTAGAGTATCATTAGTCAGCCCTCTACATCTGCTCTACAAAATTACTAGAACAATATCTTGTGTAAAAGCCATTCCCTTTCCTGAAGTGCCCTAACAGATTCTTTGGATTAAACATTCATTATCTATTGTTTTTACTGACTCACTGACTGCTTGTGACCGGTTGTTACAATCTGTGTCATCGCTCCCAGTTGCAATTTCCTTAATCTGGTTGACTTGTGGGCTCATCACATCAGCTGACTTTATTGCCAAATATGCATGCTTAAATCTGTTGGCTTTTTAATTGAGCTTCCTTTTAACTGAATATTCAATCAACTTTTGAGCTTTTCCTTCTCCTGGAATTAATGTCATTAAAAATCAGAATTTCCTTATGTTTTTCTGTTACTTTTAATTTGTGTGTATGTGTATACATGTGTACCTTATGCATGAGTTTTCAATTGCACATTTATCTGTCTTCTTTGATCTAGCAATGAACTTCTAAAGCAGCATCTGAGAGGGTGGAAATATTTATGTCTGTAGCACCTATAGTTCAGAGCCCTTTACACAGTGGGTATTCAATAAACACTGAGTTACTGGAGGAAGATATTAGAACATATTTTTCTCAGGTTTTTATGAAATAAGTGAAATGCAGTTATTTAGAATCAGTCCTATATAGACAGTTAGTTAGCTAAGTTTATCACCTCAATGCAATTAAAATTTAAAAATATATTAGATAAGTAGATAGTAAAATAGTATATCTTTGTTTGCCTTTTAGTTTTATAAATTACAACATATAGTGGTTCTAACACATGATTTAAGATCAGAATAAAGTGTTGAACCTTTAGGGCAATTTAGTTGTTACTAAAAAATGAATCCTTATTTGTCAAGCAGAAAAACTAGCAAACCGAAAGGAAATGGTTTTCACTGTAATGGAAGAATTTCAGTCACTATTAGTGCTGTTATAACTTAGATAACATGAACCAAGACTTGCAAATTTGCTCGTAAACAAAAGTGTAAATAGGCAAAGTTCACCTCTATAATCTCTCTTTTATTTTTGTTCCTTCTGGATTTTTTTTCCCTTTTTGTTTTTATACCTCCTTGGTCATCATGTTGACTTTTTAAAAGTTTATCAGTAAAATTTATATATACAGAATGACCACCTTCATCAGAGGGAACTTGTAACTGTGTATGATATATCTTAATTCTTTTTTTTCCCCATTCCTCTCTCCTACCTTCAACCCATCATCCCCTACGTCTTTACAACTAGGATCTCATCTCACAAACACAAAAACATTTGCACAGCAAAAGAAATCTGCAGAGTGAAAAGACAACCCTGAGAATGGGGAAAAAATCTTACAAGTTGTTCTTCAGACAAAGATCTAATGTGTAGAACATATGAATAATTGAAAAGTATCAGGGCCCCCAAATTTAAAGACCCAATCCAAAAATGGGCATCTACAATGAATAGACATTTTTACAGGAAGCACAAAGAGCAAATAAAAATATGAAAAATTGTTCAACACCACTGATCATTTGAGAGATGCAAATTAAAACAACGTTGAGATTTCACTTTACTCCAGAAAGAACGGCTGTCATCAAGGAATCAACTAATAATTGTGGAAGCAACCCAAATATCCATTCACTGAGAAATGGATTAAAAAACTGAGGTACTTTTACATAATGGAATATTACTCAGCTATAAAGACAAACTTGAGGCTTTTACAGGTAAATGGTCACAAATAGAGACCATACTCATAAATGAAATATACCAGACCTCCATGTGTAAGCAGCATATTGTCTCACTACTGTAAGAACCTGCAAGAGTGAATAAAAATTAGGATGTATGATAGACATCGTGAAATGAAAGGAAAATGCTCAAAAGTAAAGAGCAACTGGGGTGAGGGAACAGAGAAAAGAAAGAAGGGGAAATTATGTATATATGTGTACACAGGGTAGCTAACATAGTTTACTACTAACTTCTATCACTTTACTGAAAGGAACAGTTAATGATTAATTATTTGATCAATCTTATACGTCTCTATTTGTTTTCCTGACAAATCACTTTGAAGATATCAATATGTAATACAACAACCATTGCTGATTTCCTACATTTTCTCTGTAATTCAGTATTGCTTGTATTGTTCTTATGCTACTTTGTAAATGGATGTCTGTTTGTTAATATGCTTTCCTTCTTTTATTTTTAAAATAAATTTTAAGAAATGGAAAAAAAAAGAAATCAACTAATAACAAATGCTGAGCAGTGTGTGGGGGAAAACGAATCCTTTTTCACTGTTGGTGGGAGTGTAGAATGGTGCAACCACTATGGAAATTAGTGTGGGGATTCTACCAAAAACTAGGACTGAAGGTCCCATTTAACCCAACTATTCCCATTCTTGGTATTTTCCCAAACAAACTGAAAGTATCATACCATAGCAATACATATGCACCCACATTCATAGCAGCACAGTTTGTAATAGCTAACTCTTGTAAACAACCAAATGCTCATCAACTTATGAATGTTCACTCTGAATTATCCAGCCCCTTCAGCTTTCTTAGCTGACTGCTGTCTTACCTGGGCATTCTTAGCCTCATCTAAAAATTGTCTTTTCTTTATCTCCCTAGAAGACAGTGTGCTTATATGCAAAGGGGCAGAAGCGTATAGTTTAAAAAATGTAAATTGAAGATATCCTGCCCATTAGTTTTTCTATCTTTGGTAAGTTACTTTCTAAATTTGTTTTCATACAACACTATTGCATGGGATTATCAGGTGAATACATTAAGAAACTAAGGCAGCAGAATGCAGAGTGGGGAGATGGATGTCTGTTGGCATTGTAACTGGCATGTGATCCTGATCATCTGTGAAATAGGGAGATTGCTCACTACTTAAAAGGTTACATTAATGTTCAATAAGATAATGCATAACATATGCCTGTTCCAGAGTATGATATATGATCATTCGAATAAGGATTTACTGTCAAGGAATACAGTTCTTTATTTCTCCAAATCATTCCCTATCATAGGACTTGTAATAAATTATGTAAGTGGGTTAAGTAACAATACTTTTTATTCATTTCTGTAATTGTAGTGAAACAAAAGGCATAAACTAGAATGCTGAATATTACAATGACTGATTTCTCATCCAAGGAAATCAGCATGGATACTATGGGCAAATACAACAAGGGTGAGCCCTGGGGACTCCAACACTTTGAAGTTCAGGACATCATATGTGAGCAACACAGGAGCAAAGGAAAAATTGTCAGGGACATGTGAGAGTGTGCAGTGGAAGGCAAATGGAGGGAGAAGAAGAGAGTGCGTGGATGTATAAGTGGGGCGGTTCAGTCAATATGTGGAAGACATTAACTTATTTCCTTGATTCTGAAAGCTTTCCTCCATTCATGTTCATTACTCTGTACCAGTGTAAAACGATGAAACCCATGCTCGTTAGGGAATCTAGCAGTTGAGTTACTTCTACAAATCGCATAAGCTATGGATTTCAGCAGCCTTAAATATGTTCTTCTGTTCACCTGCCTCCTCCCCTTAACCCTTATTTATGACATTTCCCTCTCTATAAGATAGTGTCAAATTGCTCTATTTCAGCCAATTACAATTTGTGGGCAAAACAGGTTTTAAGCTTGTCCCTAGTCCCATTATTCATGGCAAGTAGAAGGTTTGCACCAAAATTGTCAGTTTGGATAAAAACTGAAGAGCAGCCCATCTAATTGGGATGCTTATAAATGGAAACCTGGTCAACCATGTGGAAACATTTCCTTTGAAAACTTGAAGGTACTGATAAACACCATCAAAATAGGTAAACTTCAAGTGTGAGCTAAGTTTCAGGTTGTTAGGGAGAAAATATGCAATACAGTGATGCTTCTAACACTATTCCCCACTTAGCTTTCAGTGATTTCCTGCTTTTAGATAATAGATTGCTGAACTCCTGGGGAAATAACAAGTTTTCTAAAACATAAATGGCAGATAATGGCAAAGAACTCAGCCACATCCAGTTTTACCATTCAGATAAACATCACAAGTGAAATTTGTTGGAAAAGAGTAATTTGTCTATATTCTAAATTTATGTCATATTTTTGTAACTGATTTCAAGTCTTCTCAAAATAGGTAGAAAAAAGATGTTTTGCACCATATAAGCTAATCTGGTTTATTAGTTATAAACTATTTATAGCATGCGGAGCTGAAAGGAACTGTAATTGTATCTTTATATTGTTGATTCGCACTAATTCATCTTTATAAATTTTCCTTTTCAGAAAGAATTCTGCTGTAATTATAGACTATCACACTGTTCACCTGGTCCTATTTATTATATGCACTGCCTTTTTATAGAGATTATCATACTTATCCTTAGCAAAATTAATTTCTTTGAAGACCTTCCTCTTTTTTCCCATTGTTTATCCCTTTATGCATTTAGGAAATTCATCAAGAATTTGTTAACATAGTTTAAAAATATCAAGATCTGATGTTTGCACAGCTATTACATTCTCTTAAACCTGTTGTTGAAATGTAAAAAAAAAAACTTGTTGAATTTTCAGTCACAGTTTCAGGTTTGAAAATGTGCAGAGAAGTGGTGTAGTGGCTAAGTGTACAGACTGTAAAGCCAGCTGCTTGGTTTCGAATCCTTTCTCTGCTCCTTACTAACTATGACATCATGAGCAAGCTATTTAGCATTTCTGCTTATTTTCATCATTGATAAAATGAGATTAATAATAGCTTCTACTTTATACCATTCTTAGGAAGACTATATTGATTAATCTCTACTAAGCTTTTGAAAGATTATAGAATACACTAAGTGCTATATAAATGCACGAACAATAAGGGAATGTAGTTAATTTCATTAATAATATCATCATGTAATATAAGTATGGAATCAATTTACTCTATCTGGCATATATTTATGAATGAATCACAAATCCAGGGAAAAGCCACATATCATTATTATGCTGATTACAGTTGTAATAATATGACATAAGTAGTCCTGGACAGTCCGTATAAGTCTGTATGTGACTTTCTATTCAATTAGTACAGACTCAACTGAAAAACACAGGGTATCAAAAATGTCTCTAAAATAAAAATTCGGAAGTATGACAATTATTGATTTTTAAAAATAAGAAAAATCCAAAACATTCATTAAAAATTAATAACTTCAATTTAATTATCTACTCAGTGCAAAGATATTGAAGATTTTATGTTTCACATAGTGAATTATCATAATAAATAGAAATTCTAACAGAAAGATAAAAATTATTTTTAACACCAGGGCTGGTGATTTAGCTCAGCAGCACAGTGCCTGACCGGCAAGGCAAGGTCGTGAGTTCAATCCCTGGTACCAAAAAAATAACACCAAAAGAAAA
>NW_004955408.1:17870619-17874024 GCF_000276665.1 Chinchilla lanigera | reverse complement strand
CTGAATAGCCAAGATTGAGAAGCACTGTTCTACCTTACATACTATTGATTATTTATACAATTATTTTATTTGCTCATGCCAGCATGCATAATTACTATAAATGTCTTGGAAATGTACTGCTCTACCTATTACCAAAAATTTCCTTGCTATATTAAACAGTACCCACTCCTTAAGAACTTTCAGCAGATATTTTGAGAAATTGTGTAGGTTCAACAAAAATTTATCTGGTATGCACCATATGTCTGGGTCTGTTTTAGGAATGCAAAAGCAAACAAAACAGAAAAGATCCCATCTCATAAAGATAACACATAAAGCAACTGCTCAATATTTATTTCATTCTTCTTTCTATAATGCAGTGATTCTCAAATTTTAGCATGCATTTGATTCACGTGGAAGACTGGTTAGAGATACTTAGGTCTCACACCAGAGTTTTTTATTTAGTTGGCCTGAGGTGGGTCCCAGGAATTTGCACTGTTAGCAAGCTCCTAAGTGACACTGTTTAGGGACCAAACTCTTTGAGAGGCACTGCTACAAATTCCACTCATAGCATTTCTTCATTAGCTGGTGCAAAGATAACATCCAATCTTGGGATCTTCCTATAGTCAAAAATGTAAGACTTTGTATGTTCAGTAGTAATTTTGTACTATAACTTGCACCCTTTCCTATCCTGATATCTAAGTCATATTTTATCTAGTATTATATATAACCACTTGAATGTCAAAATAATTGTAGGAAAGCCATATAATTACATATAAGAAGAAAGGTACTAAAATAAAGAGAAAGAATCTGATTTTATACACACTTGCAACAGGACAGCTAAATGACTGACTGCAGTTGGCTTCCTCTGGAAATTATATCAACTCTTTCCAATTACCAAGCAGGAGAGATCAAATGAGCCCAGTATAGTAGCACTGTAAACATCTCAACTCCCAGTAGCTCCCTGATGTTAGAGACTACTAAGACCCACAAATAACTTGTTTCTTCCTATACATTCTTCTCTGTGATAAAGTTTAAGTTATGAATTATGCTTGTCTGGTGGGCAGAGTAACTTCATTGAAGATAGCAGTATGCAATGTAGCCACCAGTGTAGATTCCTATCATTTTGTTTTGAGGTCATGGATCGCTTTTGTTGTTTTTGTGTTGTTTTGATTTTGTCTTCATTGTTGTTTGTTAGGTTTTTTAATTTTTAAAATAAAAAAATGACTACAGTAACTAATAAAAATATCTAAAATATAACAATATAGCAAAATAATGCATTAAACTATTGAAATTATTAACTTATTGAATTCTGCAGTGCTCATTTAATATTTTCAGACCACACTTGACTCTGGGTAATTTAAGCCATGGAAAATAAAAGTGATATTTATGAGTTGTACTTATGAAAAATCTAGATGTAAAGAGGCATAAAATGTAAATTACTTAGAGAATTCCTCTTTTTACCTCTGCACGTAGAAAAAGATGGAACACCTCTTCCTGTGCTGACCCAAAGAAAATGTCTTCCCATTGCAATGATTCCATTGACTGTGAGCTCTTCTCTTCTTCACTGGTTAACATATGTGGACTAGGCCCTGCTGTTTCACTTGTAAATGCCTTTGAGATGAGCACACCTGTCAGCCTCCATGCTGTGAGGAGAACCCAGACACAGGCCTTCCACGCACCTCAAGATCCCTGAAGAACACGTGTTTGTCATTTTTTTCAGGAAAGCATGTCTGAAGAGACCTTTAATGAGTTTCCTAGAGAAAATCTGAAGAAATGGTAATGCAACTAATCATTTCCTACCTTCCTACCGAACCTCTTATTAATTAACATGTTAATGCTCTGTTTGATTTCTTAAATTTAGTTTGAGAGACAGTAAAACAGCTATTTTCAAATTAAATTGAGTTGCGAGAAGATTTTCAACTAATATAGGGCTTTTTGTACTCTACTAATTCCAGTACTCATTAAGGTTAAAAAAAAAAAATCAATGAGCTTAAAATGAAAGTGTTGATATTATTGTAAGGCTAAGGCTAAATGTACTTCTGAATAACTTATTCCCTTCATGACAATGTTTTACCATGTGTGTGACATTAGAAAATGCAAATTCCAGTGCTTGTATAGTGAGAAAATTTTCCTCAGTTACCACAAATGTCGCCCAAATATCTGTTTGGGAATTAGCATACTCATAAACTGTAAAAATTAACATTTTTTTTCTAGTACAGTAGACATTCTTACAGTTAATAGGCTGCAAAATTCCTCTGGTTTTCAATGGTATATTACTCTCAGTTCACTGTGCAGATTTCAGGTATAATTAATTATCTTTTATCTTCCTCTAAGGCTTTTCTCTTTAGCAAAAGAGATTTGTTTAGGCTTCTTCCCTAATGGAACCTATTGGGAAATGTTTTATATGATAGCCCTTAAAACTAGAGCTATTGCAGCATTAGGGACCAAATGGTTATCACTTACTCTTCCTCAATAAGCAGTCTTTAAACCCTTTATTTATATTGATTTGGGTTTTTGAAATCATTTCTCTTGATCATTTTAGGCTGAAATCCAAGATATATTCTCTCATCAGTCTTTTCAATTAAGCACTTTAGATTAGCATGCAGTAATACTTGCATTGACCCTAGAACTCCATCACTTATAGAAATTAAATATGCCTGTACCAGAAAATTTCTCAGTCAATATTTTTCCATTGGATGATGGAAGTGTGCCAGTGCTCAAACTCTAAGAGGCTTATGAATCACCTGCAGGTAATCTTACTCTGCTGCTTCTGGTTTGGCAAATCAGAGATGGGTTCTGTGATTCTGCATTTCCAATAAGCTTCTGGGTGATGCTAGTGCTACTTTGGACAGCAAAGGTTTAGCTGGTATTGATAAGTTCAGAATAAGTTTGATCAATTGCTTTTAATTACAAACCTCACAAATTTCTTGGAAACCAGATATGTCTACTGAAACAACTTTGGCAGCATTGGGTACTGTATTCAAAATTGAAATATTTCTTTTCTACTTTCCTGGGCACAAAATTTGTCAACATGAAGAGTGTCTTTGACATTTGATGTGAGCGTTTTAAGGATTCAGTTCACTGTACGGTGGTGATTTCATATACTACATGGAGACAAGGATCTTCCAGTGTGTTTAGCATTTACCTCCCTGAGAATCCTAGGCAAGCGAGCATACACAAATAGACTACTGGTCAGAGGGAAAAACAAACACGCTTTCTCTTACACATAGCAACCATGATCGATTTTTGCTAAAGGTCAATAATATTTTGTATCAGCCCACAAGTAAATGGAGATTAGACACAAACTTCTTTACGACTGTTATCTCTTCTCAGCATACCTAAAAGGCTTGCCATGAACTTTTTTATGCTTTACAAGTGTTCAGTTAGCATTTCTAATTTGTATCTTTAAGTTGTTTTTGTTATAGC
>NW_004955408.1:17864770-17870414 GCF_000276665.1 Chinchilla lanigera | reverse complement strand
GAGGGCTCACATTATGAGAACAGTCCTTAAAAATGTGCTATGTTTTTGTCTGTTTATCATAATGATTTTACTAGTTGTGAGGATGTCAGATTAATGTGGAAAAGTACAAGGACCCCAGCTTTTGTCTAAACCTTTAATGCAGAAGCTATGGGGCCACTGACATCCAAAAGGCTTAAATGAGCATTGGCATTATTTTAGTGCCCTTTTCAGTAGCACCTTGACCATCACTCAGCAAAGAAAGTACTCTCAGACCCTCGTTTCAGGACAAGATCACGTGCCACCATATAGCATGTGTAATTCAACTTCTCAGTAATAGTCAATAGTAATTATACCATTATTTGTAAAAAAAAAAATAGTGTATGACTGGCATCCCCATGTAACTGTCATTTCTTCAGTGCCATCACTGTTTCTCCTGTGTGCCATTATACGCATTCAGCATCGAGTTTTCAGACTTTGGTACATAGGAGAGTTTCAGTATCTGATAAAATAAATAGTGGAGAAAATGTTATTATTCTCATATTTATAGAGGCCTTAATGGCCTCAGATCAGAGCTGATATTCTCCTGCATCACTGCAGCAATGTTTTACATTAATTATGACATTCTTGCATGCTGAGCTCAGACTGAATTCAGGGATTATTTTCAATATGGGCGGCCTCTACCAGTGGTCATATATGGAATATGAGATAAAATCTAATTGCTAGTCTTACAATGAGCTCCATTCAGAATGGCGTTTGCTTTGTTCACTTGATATTCTCTGAGATTTTGCCTCTACCTTTGTTCAGGCTGTTTCATTTATCTGAAATAGCTACTCTCCTCCAAACACACTCTATTTGTTGAAACCCTATTAATTCCTTAAGTCCTATCTAGAGCACCATCTTCTCTGTGAGGCCTTTGGAAATCCCCTTAATTAGATGAAATCTCTGATGACTTTAACTTTACTCTACCTTACAACATAGTAATTCATATCCTTGCCTTCAGCTTCTTACTGAAATTGTGCTCCTAAAAGACAGGAAAAACTTACTCAACTTCTTCCTATGACTGCAATTATTAAAGGAGTATATATTGATTTCCTACTATGTGACAGTCCCTAGGCTACAGAAAGGCTGAAAAGAAGACCTCGAATGTGTCTTCAGGGAGGTCACCTCTTCTGGAATACTAAACAAGAGTTTAAAGTCCTATTTGCAGGACAGTGCAGCAGCTGCTGTATGAGAAGCATTTATGGAAGGTAGTGACGGGATAACGAAAGAAATGACCAACTCTGAATGAAACAGTATGTTGGGAGATGACAGCTTAGTGATGAGAGATGATTAGGTGAGGAACTAAGCAATGAGTAAGAGTTTTCCAGGCATCTGAGATCTTTAGTTATTTCCATTTAACTAATTATTGGAATTGACCCTAACACAACTCATAAAACTGAAGCAGATAAAGCAAACTGTATTGCCCTAATTCTTAGTAATTTTCTGAATATCTGTTGCATGAAGATTGCATGGATCCCATACCCTAATGCTTCTACCATTGGCTGCCTTTCTGCAACACAGTATACTTTACTACAATCCATGCATTCTTTGGCCTGCCCAATTAACTGCTCCATAAGACCCACCTTGGTTGTCCTGTACCTCACAATGGCAACATCATTCCCAACAGGAAGTAACACAAAGAGTCATTTCAAGCAGAAATTTGGACCTTGCTAAAGTAGATCTTCCCCTCCGAGGTATGTAAGTGCACAGGTTGAGGAAACTTACCAACATACAAATCCACTTTGCTGCTATAGTATGTAAAGGCTGCTGAAAACAACAATTCTCATCAGAAACAGAGGACAAGCAGAGTTCTAAGAGTCACCAGGACTAATTTCATGAACTGGCCAAGGCTTATTCTGACTCTCCCTTTCACCAAAATGTCACATTACAACCTACTTCTTCTAAAGTATTAAGTGGTTTAAAAGCCAAAGAATATAGCTCTGTAAACCTGCAGCATGAGCTTCACAATAATCTTCTAGGGAAGGTAGATACCAGCCAAATGGAATAATTCCAGAATGTTTTAAGAAACCCTAGATATTTTTCATCAGCTGAAAACTATTTAGTCTATGAATGAAGCTAAAGAATTTGATGATTCCCATGCAAACATGGAAATGCTCCAAGATCTCCTAGCTCATAGGGTCTCACACTTTCGGGGGCTTTAGACACACCAGAAACTTTGAGAAAACTGCATGTCAATCACCGACCCCAGCTTCTAGAGATAAGTAATTTGCAGTTTCAGCAAAAGTGGACACGACTCTGGGACTTTGCAATTTGAGCAAGCACCACCACGAGTGGTTTTGCAGGACTCTCCCAGACCAGACTTTATTTCAGAGAAATTATTCCTGAGGTTGTGGTGTTAACTTTGAAAAAAAGCCAACTACAGAATTTTCTTCTTGCCATAACTTGCACATGTTACAGTGAAAATGAGAGATAAGGAGATTAAAACTTCTACTTTTGCCACGTGGCCTGCCCCAAATTCTCTATTCTGTTGCCCTTGATTAGGGATTTTTACCAGGAAGGGGGGTAGGGGGTAATTCTCTTTTCCTCTCCCTAGCAAATTTAAAATTCTATTATTTATTGGCTCCTTGCATCAATATGATTTACTGAGGCAAAACATACAAACAAATGAAACGGAAGTGAGTACCTTTAATTCTTGCAAACAACTGTGAAATGAAGTTTTAGTATCTATCATTTATTGTCGAGTCAGAGCAGGTTGTCCTTACCTCACTTCTCCTTCATAATAGCTCTGAAGAAGGTGTGACTGTCTTCTCTTTACAAGTGAGAAAACAAGATGAATAGTTAGGAAACATGCAGAGATCAAAATGCCAGAGGAATCCATGGTACAACACCCATGTCTGATTCTACAAGCCACTTTGTCTTTGCCACATCAAATAGTTGATATTTTACTTTGTTTTTGGAGTTACGTACTTTGAGTAAATATGGGTTTGTACCTGCTGGGTCGATGAGCATAATTATACAAGGGAAACCATGCTTTGCCCATGTATCCTTCAGTTTCTTTCCCGAGTGTGGGATCTGTAATCAAATTCTCTGACAGTAGGCTTCTAGCCTCTATGCTCTTGTTTCCCTTTGAGGGCCATTTTTTCCTGTTCATTTCAGATTCTGTGTCATCTATCTTTGATCGAGGCTCCTCTTCTTTCTTCTCCAGAGTGTTTCTTCCCAGCAGTCCCCCCGTTTTGTTATTCGGGATTTTAGATTTTCCTTTCTTTTTCAGCTCTAAGCTTTGGGCTTTTCTCTCACTCTTCCTCTGCAGTGGTCAGATGCCCATGCTGTTTCTTTCATTTAGTTTTCTTTTTCGTTTTTCAGCCATACATTCTTTTCTGTTCTCTATTATTCTAGATTTCATCATCCTTAACCCTTGTGAAGCTGCTGTGAAGATTTTCTCTTCTTACCATTTCTAATGTCACCTTTTAACCATGAGGATGAAGGAAATATTGATATTTGCAATAGTAATTTTACTGATCATATAGATTTTTTCAGGTTTTATATATTTTTTATCTACTCAAACACATACCGTATGGTTAACCTGACTAAAATGAACCGCTAAGTTTTGATGTAACTGACACTGAGGGTCAAACTTTATAGTGAAATGCATTTGTAACAAGAGATAAGAAAATAGATTCACTTCTTGAACCACAGGGCTTCCTCATTGACAAAATGTAACACCTCCTAAAAATAGCTTGTGGAAAACAGGCTAGTTTCAGAACTATTGAGTTTCTATTTTAAAGCACATTTGCCATTAACTATGAAATCTAATTTTAAAAGTCAGACTCTTCATTCTCATGTGCACAATCCATCACCACAGCAGCTATAAACTCCTTAGCATGACTTACTTGTCACTGTCATGTAATTTATAAATAACATATAGAACAGGCTCATGTCTTTATATCATTATCTGTTATGCTCAATAACATCAGTACAGTTTTTCTTTCCTGTGTAGGAATGGAATTAAAAACAAAAGCATCTCCAAAACAGAGGAATCAGGACGAGAACTACCAATGCAATTCATCAAAGCAACACAAGATGTCACTTTCACACAGGCCTGCATTTCAGCATCATACCACCTCTGCACGATGCATAACAGAACATGTGGAGAGGGAAAGCTTCAAGGAGATTTGCAGATGCCTCAGAAGCATGAATAGCAGCCACATATCTTGCTTTTGTTATCAATATTTGCAACTTTCTTCTGAAAAGTATCCCCAAACTGAAATCATTTTCCTGCACCTATATAAACATACATGATACAGTGCTCCTGCAAAATATGACCTCGTGCCCCTGCCAATCCTTCTGCGCCCTCTCTGCTTTCTGGATGGCAGAGACCTCAAATTCAAGAACTCCTCACTGGTAGCAAATTTTTCCCCTCAGCTTCTGCACTGCTCTGCCTGTGGGTTTTGTCCAACATCTCATTCGAGGCCTTGTGTGTTAAAACTAGACGCTGGCGTTTCTTCTTCTGACTTTGCTCAGTTAGCTCCCATTTGCACATTGCTCCCAGACCATATCATTTGAAGCAATTCTGATTCGTGTTCACCTGTCCTCCACATTAAGATTTTAGCATGTTAGCTTCATATCACTGTTATGACAAATAACCAAAGATTATCCTGAGACAATTTTTTTTTCTGCCAATAAAAGCCCAACGTGGACCTCACTTGGCTAAGATCATTGTGTCCATAGAGGTCCAGCAATTTCTGGACGCTCAGGGAAAACCTCTTTCTGTAACTCGTTTAACAACCTTCATAAATGCAGTTGGGTCCATCCACGTAACTCAGGGTAAGCTTACCTTGAGGACAGGTGATTAACAATCCTAATTCCATCAACAACTTTAATTTCCCTTGGCCTCAGAACCTAACTCACTTACAGCTTCCAGGGACAAAGACATGCAAATCTATGGAGGTCATTATTCTGTCTCCCACGTATGGTATTCTGTCCCACAGAGACTACTCCACGAAGTCTAACTATGTAGTCCACAAAATCCTGTTACCATAGGGAAGAAGGTAATGGATTTTGGTAGAAATCTGTGATCTCTGCAATAAATTGATAAAAAAGGAATCTAGTTACTCCATGATTATCCTGTCACACTGATAGAAATCAGCTTTTAGTATTTGAATATGTAACACTCACATAAACTGTATGGCTCTACCTGTTCCCTAAATAAGAGGATACTATATTACGTTACAGCTCTACTCTTAGAAATGATTTTCACTATATGTACAAATATATTTTAGATACAGTCTCCTTCCAGAAATGTGAAATGAGCGAGCAAATACAACAAAAACAAAATAAAACAGTCTTTAGATACCTATAAACTGACTAGAATAAGACTAGAAGCTATAAGTAGACAAAAACACTAAACTAAAATCCAAGAGTGTTTATTGAAGCCTTTAACTGTGTGCTTCTGGACAAGATTCTTAATATAAGGAAGGTGAAATCACTTTGTAAATTTAACTATTTATAGCTTTACTTAAGCTAATGCTATAAGGGCCAGGTGGCACACACCTGTAATCCCAGCACTTGGGAAGCTGAAGCAGAAGGATCATTGTGAGTTTGAACCCAGTCTGGGCTACAAAGTGAGTTCAAGACCAGCCTAAACAGCATAGTGAGACCCTGTCTT
>NW_004955408.1:17857401-17864670 GCF_000276665.1 Chinchilla lanigera | reverse complement strand
TAAACAGCATAGTGAGACCCTGAAAGAAAAAAAAAAAAAAAAAAAGAAAAGAAAAGGAAAAAAAGCTAAAGTGATAAATGTGTGATGCCAAAAGATAATTATCTTAATGCTGTTGGACTTCAACTCAAGTCACACAGCACATTTTAGCAATGGGTAGAATATTCAGAAAGAACAGTTGCAGGCAAAATTATAGCTGTTAATAATTCAGCTGTAGATGCTGAAATTGTCAGACTTAGAACAGAGTCCTAGCTCTACCACTCATTAGCAGAGTTTCTTTAAGATTACTTAGAACTGAGCTTTCCACAGTCTCCTCATCCAAAAAACTAGATTGAACAATCATGACTGACTCATTGAATGAAGTATATGGGATAACTGACATAGGCATATTTATCCTATCATATTTTTCCACCATAACGGAGATAATTATACTACTGGTGCTTCTAATGATACTACCTTCCAGCAAGAAAAGAGCATTTCAATGAAGTTAAACAGCTTACAGAAATCGATGAGCCAAATTCAACATGAGTCAAGTAAATTGCACTATGAATGATTTGAATAAAAATAAAACGTGTTGTTGTACAGGGGTAGAATGCAAATAACATTATCAGAGACAGATATAGAAGTGTTTGAACAAGTTAAGATAGCATTTTCAGTATGAATCAGTAGAAAAATACAATCAATAAAATGACAAAACTAACCAGTTACTAATAATAACTTAACATCTCCTTTATATCTGTGAAAACACACATACATGTAAGATAATGCACGGAGAAGCTACCTTGAATTTTTCATTGTCTAACACTGAAAAATTTTATAGTGGATTCAAGGTCCATTCTGAATGGAATGCTGCAGACAAATTAAAACAACTTCAGAGGAGTGTGGTCACGGAGTAAGGGAACATTCTACCAGAGCAATGGTTAATAGAGCAGCAGTTGGGTTATCCCCAGTTTGGAGCTACTATGAAAAAAAAAAACCCACTGAGAACATATTTTTCTGACATATGCTTTCATTATTTTAGGGTAAGCGTCTAGTAGAACTAACATATAGTAGGCTCACATTTATCTTCAGTGAAAATACTAGTTTTCCAAAGTGACTGCATCAGGTTACACTCCTGTTTTTCAGTGCTGGCATTGAACCCAGGGCCTCATGTATGATAGGTACATCCCAGTCTTCTCACTACTTTAAAATTCTGCCTCATTGGTTGTTGGATTTATGTCACCCTTCAAAACTCAGATTTCATCCTTTCTTGGAAAAAAGAATAGAAGAACTGACCGTACTCCACCAACTCATCCAAAAATAACACTCAATATTCCCTAACTCTTTAGGATTGTACGTGAACAATTTAATTCTTCTAAGTTTTCTCCTATCGTACTTTTCTAACAAATCCATATGTGGTTGTGATAACTCATACCGATATGCATGAGTTTGTATAACCTGATATCATGGGAAACTGGTAGAATCCCTGCCATTATAACTTGCTGACACTGGACCACCCTGGAGATCTGCATTTGCGAAAGACTGTAAGCTTCTAGGTGTGTCCCCTAGTGGTCCATAAAGAATGGTGATGCAAGTATCCACAGAAGTCTGAAAGAAAGTTCCACTGATGGTGGTGGAGATGACAAATTCAAATGGTGCAGCCTCCAGATATGTCACCATTTTAGTGTTCTGTTATTTACTTAATTTAAAACTGATGACATGAAACATTGCTGCAATGTTGAAGTTTTTTTTATTTTATTTTGTTTTGTTTTGCTTTGTTTTATCCCTTTCTAGAGATTTAATTCCCTGAGGGAAGAGCCAAGCAGATTGAACCTTTCAGGCTGCAAGCATAGAAGAGCTCACTACAAGTGTGCTCTGTCCTTGATGTGCAGAGTCTGTCACTTTTAATTCTCCAGCTTGTTTACTTTTCTACTACATAAGAACTGGGGCTTGTTTTTAGCAACATAGATTAAGTTGTCATTGATTTTTATGATAGGAAATAGAACTTAGAAAGTTCCCACATGAATTTAAAATAAGTCAGACAGTAACATCATGGTAAAACATTTTCCATGACAATTATCAAACAGCCAAATATCATTCAAAGCTTTTCAAGGCTCACAATGACTATGTGGAATCCAGATGTTAATACACACATATAAGTATTAGTTTTGTCATTCTATCATTTAATCTAAGTACATATATCAGCATGATTCTGGCCCAAAGAATGGGGTAGTTCATTTATTTTTGTACATGTTTGTGTTCATTTAAAATTTAGGTATACATTTATCTTTTACCAGTTATTAAAAGCTGGTTTTAGGGGCTGGGGATTTAGCTCAGTGGCAAAGCACCTGCCTGGCAAGCGCAAGGTCGTGAGTTCGGTTCCCGGTACTGGAGAAAAACCATAAAAAAAAAAAAAAAGCTGGTTTTATTTTTAATAGTTAAAATTTATTGAACCTAGCATTCTACGGAACCTTTACAACGCTATGTACATTAATCTACATAAAAACCTTTAGAGCAGTGTTCCTTAAACTTGCCACATTTGGGGACACTAATTCTGGGTCGGGGGGCTGTCCTGTGCATTATAGGATGTGGAACAGCACACCTGGCCTCTGTGCCAATAGTAACCTCTCTCTTTCTAAGTTATAACCATCAACAGTATCTCCAAACATTGCAAATACACCCTGGGAGGAAAATGTCCCCACCTTCATGGCAATCATTACTTTAGGACAAGTATTATTATATCGGTTCTCTAATAGAACCTCTTCTGGACACAGGCAGAAACATGAACTTTCAGAAGACAGAAATACAGCTCTTTGGATGGATAGATCAGGATTTTGCACTAATTAATTAACTCTCTATTTGATTTTCTAGACGTGTGAAAATGTCTACATGGACACGAGGCTTTTATTAGTACTGTGCATATGAGCTGAGTATCTGATAAAGTAAGGCAAAATGCCAAGGTAAAAGGTGATGTTTAAGTTGATTTACTCAGAGCCATGAAAAACCTTATCAAGGTAAACAGGTAATTAGTAATTGAAATTAGAATTTACATGTAGTTAAATACATATAAAGATTCATATGTACATTTTAAATATTAACTACTGAGTATTCTGGTTTGCTTAAAATGTTGGAATCATTGCAAAAATATACTATACAAATGTAAAATCATTACCGGTGATAAAATTTTTTAGTGAGGAAAAAATGTCCATGTCATTCAAGGATTAGCATGTCTGACTCTCCACATGTTTATACATGTAACTTTTTAAAAAGAGAATAAAAAATAACAACACCATAGACAAAAACAATAAAAATGATGCATGTTTTCAAAACAAAATGAAAGGAATTAACAGTGGTTATTATATTGTTGTCTTCAACGAAGTTGCTGAGATTACCAGAGGTAAGAAGGAAAATAATAATATGCAAGATAACAATAATTGTTGAATTTCTATCATCTTGTCTGTATCATTTCTAATGTTTTCTTATTATCTGTTATTCTCTTTAGCTGTTTGATCAATCTTGCATGTAAAGTGTTTTGGGAGCACAGTCGTGCTCATTTGTTTAAGCCTGGCCTCTGTAACGACAGTGCTGAAGAGTTGTGACAGAGATTGTACAGCTCTTAAAGCCAAATTTACTATTTGATGTTTTACAGAGAAAGTTTATCTTTGTCAGAAAATAAATATTTCAGGGTGGTCAGATCTTACAGTTGTACAGCACAAAATACTCTACTTGTGTACACATTTATGTTGTTTATGTTATATTTTTAAACACATAATCAGCTGGACTGGGGGAATGTAACCACGTCTTTGAATGCACTCCCATCTTGGAATATGGAGCATCTGCTCTCTCTCTTTGGAAACGTCTTTAATAAAGGGTATTGATCAGAATGCATTTCTGTGTCAGCACATTTGCCAAGAACTTCTCATGCATCTTACTCTTTAATAAGTACAAGAACACTGTACGCTACCTGGCCGTCCTCTCACACTTTGTGAAGTCAAGGAGGTTTATGAAGCTATGGCACTCCTTCATATCATGTACAACAAAAACTTGGATGTGTCTTATTGCAAAATCAAGTTTTTAAAAAATTTGTTATACCCAATGAAATCTTAATGAATATTTTATTTGGTTTTAAGGATATTTTAAAGACCAAGGTGATAATTTTCAGTTTATCAAAATTTTCCTAATCTTCTGATAAAATAAGATCTGACTGATGACCACACAATGAAATGAAGCCACCATCACTGAGTTATCCATTTGTCAAATAGAGAGCAAGCTCCCTACCTTCCTCTAGATATGGCACTAGTATTTAAGATACTGTTTTATAAAAGGCATGATCACTGACCTTCTACTGTAAGGAGATTAAAAGAAAGAGTAATCCAAAGTAGGAAAATGTCTGTATTACAAGTATGCACCAGAAATTAAGAAAGGACAAAACTTTCACGAAGACATTTGGAGTCCACACTGAATGAGCACTTGCTGGCTTGAACGGTGATTTGGACACTGAGGATGATATGCTCAGAATGGTCTTAGGATTCAGTGGTGCTTTTTGCACAGTTTTTGACTCAGCAAGATTGATTTTTTTTTGTAGGGGGCTGGAAGTTGAACCTAGGGTATTCAAAGGGAACTATATCGTCAGCCCTTTTTTATTTGCTTTCCTTTTTTGTAAAATTTTGAAACAGAGTCTCTCAAAGTCACTAAGTTGCCCAGGCTGGGCTTGAATTGTGATCCTTCAGCCTCAGCCTCCTAGATACAGGCATGCACGCCCATTCTAATTTGCAACCTCTTGTTTTAGTGGGGAATACAAGATAGAACATATAAAACATTGACTCACAACACAAAATGTAGTATAAATAAGCGTTAAGTCACGTGGAGTAGCACAAAATATAAGACACTGAAAACAGCAGGAAATGACCAGCATGTGAAGGAGTTAGGTAAAAGAAGGGAAGCAAGTTGAAAATTTAAAGATTCAAATAACCTGCTTCGATGGGGCAGAAGGTAAGGTAAGTATGGAGAGCATTTTCAGTGACCACCTGTAAGAGGGAAAAAGTGTCAGCAATTTCAGACTCATAAGGACACCAGATTGAGTAAAAGCAGAATATGAAGAAGAGAGGGAGGCAAAGCCCTGTTGGTATTTGGGTCAAATGGTGTAGATAATTTTGAAAAGTGAGGAAAAAAATAGTATATTGAACCAAAACTGGTGGTTTGTAAAATGTACTGTCATATATCACATAACAGCACTTCAGTCTACAGTGGATCAC
The DNA here is from genome assembly GCF_000276665.1 of Chinchilla lanigera. NCBI lineage: Eukaryota > Metazoa > Chordata > Mammalia > Rodentia > Chinchillidae > Chinchilla > Chinchilla lanigera. The sequence continues at coordinate 17,859,439 of NW_004955408.1, read as the reverse complement.
GGATAGATGGTGGCCTCGCAAGGTTATGGTGTAGCTGGAAGTCCCTGGTTCCTAATGACACCGGAGCCAGGATCCCCTTGTAGTGCAGCACGTGACTCAGCCATTTGAGGTGATGTTGATATAAACAAAAGTATACAATTATGTATGGAGCATAGGGCTTGATAGTGATAATAAACACCTATGCTGCCAGTTCACGTATTTATGATAGGTGATTCTACTATGAATTCTACTCATGAAAAAGGCATTTATTATGAAGCAGTGCACAGCAGCCTTGAGCATCTCATGTTTATCTGTCTCTTGATTATATCAACGAGCCTGGATGATGTGGGTTTGCGTGGGGTTGCTCTCTGCTACCTGCAGGAGAACAATATTGCCTAATGACACAGTTACCAGAATGTGCTCCCGTCATTAAGCAGCCCATGCTTTCATAATATAATCTAAACTAAATAAGTGAAGAAAAGCCCAAATATCTTTAATACATCATTACTCCAAATGAAGAAACACCGATCAGTGTTAAATTTGATACCACAACTGGAAAGGTTCTTGGAATTCAGGACACACTGAAATAAAGAGAGCGTGCTACTTTAGGAAGAATTTATATCCTAAGGTAATTACTGCCATTGATTATTTATAACAAAGGCAGCATCACCTTACCATATCTCTGACTCCACACAAATAAAACCTTTCTGACTCATCACCATCCTCCTGCTTCCAGTGTAATGATGGAGCCAAGATATAAATCGTTACCCCACAAGCAACCTCGTATTTAACAACTGGATCAAAGTTTCAAATGAGAAGCATCCATCTATGAGAGTTTATCACAAAAGAAACTAGCGTAGACTTAGGGAAAATGAAGGAAAGGTTGGTGCATTTGAAAAGAAACCTCAAAAGTGTGTTTTTCAGGCTAGAAGGAGGAGACATGGAATGAACAAGGGGAAGGAGAGAGAACAGAACATTCTTCACTGTAAATGTACTTGAAGTATGCAGATACATTTGGAGTACTTATGAATGGTTTTATTTTCTCGCTGCTAACATTATGAGCTTTCAACTTCATCAGCAAAGAGCACAGGGTTTTTTACCACTTGGATCTGAAGTCTGAACATTTGGCAGAGGTAGCAGCATACATAATTTGGGAAAGTGAGTCCCTTTTCAGTAAATGTATGTTTCTTTGCCTGAAAATGGCACACAACCTGTATTCTTTTCACCTTGAAACACAAACCAGAGTAACTTACAAATCCCACATCATCACTTAAATTGGAATGATCTTAAATTTAAACACACATGGTTTGGATTTTTTGACCAAGATCAAGTACCTACTACCATAATGATAGTATAGCTCAAGTCAAAACCTTCTCCTTGTTCTTTATATTTGCAATTTAGTAAACCTGGGTTTCTCTGGATATAATTTAAATATTAACTTCAACAATCATAATAATTACTGAAAATGTTTTTACTCAACCTGCACATTTTTCCTACCTCTTTGAAACTGATAATGCCCAGGTGCTAACCTGCCATCTTGAATTTAAACAGCTATATCTACTAACTTGAATACTGTCTTGGTTACCTTTTTTTTGTTTTTGAGACAAAATACCCGACACTTGAAATTAAGGAAGAAAAGGTTTATTTAGCTCACAGTTTGTGGAGGTTTCAGTCTATAATCAGCTGGCTCCAAAGCAAGGTGGCATGGCACGGGGGCAGCAGTTTAAGGTGGCAGAAGATAGCAAAAGTAACAATTGCAAAAAGAGGGAACAGCCAGCCTCTTTTGCTCTCTTATATTGTATGCCAGTGACCTGCCCACTCCATCTACGTGCCCTCCTCTTCCATAGGCTCAGGATATTAACAAAGGGAGGGACTCTGGCCCCCTGCTTTAGCTTCTAAACTTGACACAGTGCACCAACCATTACAAATATCAAACATTTATTTGCTGTAAACTTAGCGAGACATTATGGTACAGAGCACTGTGGCAAGACCCTGTCCTCTTTGCATCATGCCGCTTACATTCTGAGAGAGAAGGCTAAACCTAAATCTTTAAAAAATG
>NW_004955408.1:17847530-17857301 GCF_000276665.1 Chinchilla lanigera | reverse complement strand
AAAAAAAAAAAATGTATTTACAGACTCATATTTCAGATATATTATATATTAAATTTATGTATACATTTGTGTGCTTATTTTATATGCTTGTATAGACATTGTGTATACATATATGAACATAAGTGAGTATACATAATAGATATACTATAACAAGTAGTTAAATAGTGAAGAAACATGATTTACAAAGTTTTAGGGAAGTGTAGTGTTCACATGGCAGTGTTCACAGACAGAAAAACACCCAACAACACTACAGTTGGATTTTGAATTGGATTGTAGAGACAGGGAACATACCAAATGATTAATCAGTATTTGTAGTCACGTGTTCTAGGTTTCAGAGTTTATATTTCCATCTATTGTGTTACATTTTTTTTCCTAATAGCAGCATTAAACATAATGCTTAGCTTTGTTTTTATAAGTGGGGTATTTTTTATTGGTCCTTGTTCAGGAGTTTTACTCTAAATAGAACATAGTGATGAGAGTGTGAACACTAAGGCATTAACAAGAGCTCAGGAACTGTAGTTAACATGTTCAACGCTTTCTTAGCTTGGCTATCTTCATTGTTCCATGTCTTACTTTCATGAGAACGTTTCTCCCAAGGAACATTAAAATTTGAATCTCATAACCTGGTCATGACATAGCTTGCTTGCTTTTGTGTGAGGTTATAGTGCAGCGTACGGTTAAAAAAAAATCACTGAACACCTTTGGCTTGAATTTATGAATGATTCAAACCTTTTCTCAACCAAGATTATTTTACAAGAGATAATGGTAACTCTAGACTACTTGGATTGCTTAGATATTTGCATAAAAGTAAGTCAATAAGGCTGTTCAAATTTGTTGTGACATCGCCCTGTATCATGGAGAGTTCATGGGATAGGGAGATCTACACTGATTTAGGAAACTAAACTGAGGTCTCTATATGTGTGCTTATCTGATAGGTAAACTACACCCAAAGTAATGATGGAAGTATTTATGACAGCATAAAAGAGTAATGGAAGTTTTAATCACTCTTGTTCTTCAACTGTGATTCAACTAATTTTCAGGAAGAAATTAACCATTATTTTCATATTTACCTGATTTTATGTTTTAAAATATGTGATAGAGAAAGATAGATAAGATAGTTATAATCCTGATTTCTTTCAGTTCATTAAAAATGGTTTGTTCTTATATTGTTTGACCAATTATGCATGCCTATGTCTTGTAATCTGAGCAATTCCTTTGAAGATAACAATATGCAACATATTAACAATTGTTAATCTCCTATGATCTTGTTTTGATATTCTGTAGTGTTACTTTTTCTCTTCAAAATAAAAAGCAACAAATATTCATTAGACACTATACACTATTTTAAACTTAGGTATTACTTCATTAATTCTCATGATACTTATACAACTCTTCTAGTGAAGTCAATATTATAATTTTATAAATAGGAAATATGAATCTTAGAATATTGAATACTTTTAGCTAACCAAATGGAAAGTTGTGAAGCTAGAATTTGAACTAGATTCTTCGGTTTACAAATTTAAAGCTAATCACTAAGTTATACTGCCACTAATAGAAGCGGTCATATATACCCTATAGGGGTGGAAATAATAGTCATTAGACTACAGAAAATCAAAGAATTATTTAGTAGCTGAGCTATTCATTTATTCTGTCTAAAATTCATGCTCCTTATTTGTAATAGGGTGTTCATATTAGTACAAACAACCTCTTAGAATTGTGGTAATAATCTAATTACATAATGCATAGCGATAGTTTAACTCTATTATGCATTACCTGTATATATGAACTAAAAATAGTTCTCATTGTTAGTTTTATATGCATATTCCTTCATTTAAAACGTTGAGTATCTTAGATTTGTGCTGCATAGTAGAGTTTCAATGTTTTTATACACAATATATTGGTATGCATGTTAGTCAACATCAGGTATTTGTAATACAATAGGATTAACACCTATTACTTTAGGGTTTAGAAATGACATGCAAGTTCAAAGTGCTACAATTCAGCTTGCTTTTGAAGAATATTACAGAATACTGTGGGTTTTTTTTTTTAACTGGGCTGGCTACATTGAGATTCTTATTTTACTACTTTATTTGCTACATTTACAAGAAGTGATTAAAATACATGGTAAAAGTCTGTTCTAAAAATTTATTACACTTTCCGTTCCTTACACTAGTGAGACAATAAGATGTTTACACATGTGAGTCTGGTTAATTTCACTTGTGAGTGTGGTCTCTAGTTGCATCCATTTACCTATAAAAGCCTCAAGTCTATCTTTCTTTATAGCTAAGTAGTACTCGAATGTATAAAATACCACATCTTTTTTATCCATTCCTCAGTTGATGGGCATTTGGGTTGTTTCCAAGATTTAGCTATTACAAATTGTCCTACTATAAACACGGGTGCACATATATCACTGTGGTATGATGTTTTCATTTCTTCTGGGAAAATATCCATAAGAGGAATAGATGAGTCGAATGGGACTCTAATCCTAGTTTTTTGAGGACACTCCACACTGATTTCCACAGTGGTTTCACCAATCTACAAGACCAGCAGTGGAGTAGGGTTCCTTTTTCCCCACAGCCCAGCTAGCATTTGTTATTGGTTGATTTCTTGATGATAGCCATTCTTTCTCTGGTGACGTCAAAACTCAGTTTTGTTTTAATTTGTACTTCTCCAATGACCAATGATGTTGAATATTCTTTCATGTATTTATTTGCCATTTGTATTTCATCATCTGAGAAGTTGTATTCATCTGAGATGCCCATTTTGGGATCAGGTGATTGACCTTTGGGGGCCTGATTTTTTTTTTTAATTTTTTATATGTTCTAGATAGAAGTCCTTCATCTGACAGACAGTTGGCCAAAACATTTTCCTAATTTGTAAATTTTCTTTTCACTCTGTTAGTTGTTTCTTTTGATGTGCAAAAACTTTAAAACGAGTCTACTTTTAAGTATAGATGTCTTAGAGCAAAGTTTCACCTACGTCTGACTCTTCTGAAAGTAACAATTGAGAAATAAAGAACTTTTATCTATTTGTGAAATAATAATAGTAAAATATGTTATTAAGGATGATTGATGTGGTTATATAACTATTTATTAAAATCTAAAGGGTAAACACAAACATAAAGGCTCAGGAAATATCACTTTGAGAAATCTGTGACTCAGGAATTATTTTCATCTTCAATGTATCTTTATATAAATGTACATTAGTTTGGACACACTGTAGCCTGTCAGTCAGAATAGATACTGAAGGGAATTTGACGTATTTGAAAGTTGTGCACAATTGAATTATTTTTATTGTTTTAGTTTTTAAACTTTTTTTTAAAAAAGAATAAAAATTTAAAAATTAAGAACGATACAGAATCTCAAAACAAAATGATAGGAAGTCAACCATGATTGTTATATCACATGTTGTTATCTTTAAAGTAGTTGTTCAGATTCCCAGATATAAGTAAACATATATAAAATACTAATAATCAATGGGCTTGGTTTATTTTATGTTTAAATAGCATGCTTAAATGTTAAAAGTTAATAGATTTACCTCTTTTGGAATACTTATTATCTCTTCAAGTTCTCTTCTCAAAGAAATACATGGTTGAAGTATTAAGAGTATGTTCATACAGAAGAAAAAAGAGTACTAAGTTGAAAAAATTTTGATGTAAAATCCGAATTTGAAGTAACTAAATGGAAAATAAAAAATTAGTATAATTTCAGATAAAGGTATATAGAGTTGAAAAATTAATATGCAATAAATATGCAACGTTACCATCCTTCAGGTACATAGTATAATAGTAAAACATGCATTTTTTTGCATATAATCTTGAGGTATTCTTCCATTGTGCTATATCTAATTATGTCAATATGTGTGTTTTCACGGAGACCAACGTGGGGATTTGACATTTTGCAACTAAGCCCAAAGCTGCCCTTAGGGGGCAGCAGCCTTGGCGATGCTGTTGAAAAGTTAATTCAAATCCTATCTCTTTGTTTTTTCTCCGGTACCAGGAACCGAACTCACGACCTTGCGCTTGCCAGGCAGGCGCTTTTGCCACTGAGCTAAATCCCCAGCCCCTAAATCCTATCTCTTTTAGGCTTGAAATCCTACAGGAGACTCCAATTTATTCAGAGTAAAGGAAAAAAGGTATTTTAATGATTTACAAGTTTCAGTGAAGCACAGAAGTGTTTTGTTTATTTATTTTTAATTCTTCCCAGCTCGATGCAAGATAGAGACATCCTTGCACCTGTATCCTCCATTCCTGGGGTTGGTACTTATCATGGTATCATGCAGTCCCTGTCTAACATGGGCTGGATTTCCCACAGGACTCCTAACTCCAAAAGGCAAGCAATGACTTTGACTTCCCTGCCTCTGCCTAGCAGGGAAACTAAACCCCAAGAACAGCTTACTTAGATTAGCAGACACCTCAGGGAAAAGGCAGTTACATGCTTCTGTGATCTATTTCCTCTCATGGGTCCCTGCTCTCTTTTATTTTTTAGTTTACTGCCACCAATCCTGTCAAAACTTGGACCCTTAAAGATTATTTTCTTTTTAATCCAGGAGTCTTTTTGTCCTTGCAAGTAAACTTGCTTTTCAAAGACAAGATAACTTATGTAAACATCTTTATCATTAAAGCAATATATCATACAATGTTTTTAAATATCCATAAACTGTTAGTTTATGCAGAAAATCGAGGGGTTTTTTTCTTTCCTTTTGAGAGAAAAAAATGTGTGTGACTATTTCAGTCAAACACAATCACTTGCTGAATGGAATGTTTTTTTTGTTTTTTTTTTTTGTTTTGTTTTTCTCCGGTACCAGGAACCGAACTCACGACCTTGCGCTTGCCAGGCAGGCGCTTTTGCCGCTGAGCTAAATCCCCAGCCCCCTGAATGGAATGTTAAATTATTATCTTTTTAATTGTGATTTTAGTGGTTTCCAGCCCTTCAGAAGCTTGTCAGACAGGAAAATGCCATGTCGTTAATATAATGCATAATACGTAGTTTCAACAAATGAAAACTGCATGAGAAATTCTTCCACAATTTGGACTATAGGAATAGATTAGGACATCAGTAGCATCTGCTTAAATTTCTAAAAGTCCTAGAAATACAAGACATGACAACAAACAACAGAATGTAGCAGAGTAACATCAATTAGTAAAGTGGATGGTGAAAAATTAATTCTCTGCTCTCACAGCTTTTCATAGATTTTCTGTAACTGGAATGATATCAAAGCAAAACATCAAAATATTTCTTTATTATTTTACCATAAAAATAAACAAAAAATAAGACCAGCTGTATTGTTTCTTTCCTTGCCCTTCTATTCTTATACTCAGATGAAATAGTTATCAGTAATTTGGTATACCTTTCTACTATTTTTATGTATCCTTACATATACTTCTATAAAAATGAGATCATGTTACATAAATTATCTTTTTCTTCACCTTAGAAGTGGTAATCTATGGTAAATACATAAATTTAAGTATTTTTTTAAAAATTACGTATAGAATGGCGCTTTATTTTTACTATAGAATTTGAATTAGACATGTTGGCACAAAGGAAAATTCATGCTTACATATGGAATTACAATTTAAACCCTTTTATAATTATTTCAATTATTGCTTTGTTCTCAGAAAAATTTATTATGGAAAGTGCAGACCTCACTTTTTTCAGTTAATAATACAAAGGCAATATTCAGATATTTGTGCTTTTCCCTAATGTTTTAATAATTGAGGAATATATTGTAATACTTCCAGTGAATTTAATCTTATACTGTGAAATTATTTTGAATTTCTATATGAAACAATTTGATAATATATATTCATTTAGCCAAAGATTTAAGTATATCTTAAGTAAACATTCTAGTACATAGTATTCCTAAGTGAAATGGTCATTGTAAAGATTTTTGCTATAATGTAGCTGTGATGATTTAAGTCTAAAGTAGCCTACAAAAGTTTCATGTTTTCAGAGGTATAATGTTTTTGAAGGTGACTATATCAGGAGGGCACTATTTTCATCAGTGGATTAATTCATTGATGAGTCCACAACTAAATTTCTGGTAGGTGGTGGAGTCTGGGTAGAAGAGGTGGATCACAGGGAGGGTGTACTGATCACTCTGACTCTTCCTGTTCTCTCCGCCTTCAAGGTACTATGGATTAAACAAATTTTCCTCTCCAAGCCCTTCTACCATGTTATTTCTGCCTTAAATCCAAACAGCCATGGACTGAGCCCTTTATAACCATGAGCCAAATAATTCTTTTCTTTTTGTATGTTAGGTACTTTGTCCAGCAACAACAACAAAAAAGCTGAGTAATAATAGTATGATTCTTCACAACAAAATTCATTTATACTCCTTTGACTCAGGAAATAATAATAAGTGAGAAATTAGACTAAAAGCATCCAATAGTGTAGCCATGGGTGTCTTACAACATTTGGGCATTTGCAGTGGAGAACTGTTGCAAGAATAAAATATGCATTGGATTTCATGATCTAATAGTATAAAAAGGAACTTAAAATATGTTGTTGAGCATATTATAATTTATTTTATATTAAAATTAAATTTTTATGCTTTTGACAAAATATATCATTAAAATTAATTTCATCTGTTTCATTTTATTTTCATAATGTGATTATTAACAAACTGAAATCTATTTGTGACATACATGTTACTTTAAACAGTGCTAGCATACTTTTGCTTTGTTTTATTTCCTTGTTATGATATGCTTTTATTTTTGAGAAATAAATATACAAAGTGAACAAAAAAGGGAATGGCTTACCAGGACATGTTAGGACATTTTAGGCCACATTTTCAAGTACTTGTGGAACCTACCATGGATATCAGAATCAGGAACCAAGTCTGTACAGTTCATAGAAAAATTTGCAATATTCCATTTTCTTTCCCATATGATATCATGTGGTCTCTTTATAATCCTGAAGAAAAAGCTAGAGGACCAGATACAGAGACTATACAAGTAGAATTTCTGTACTTTAATTTTATGCTAAAAGGATGAATTACAATTGAAATTAAAACCACAAATTGCTTCTACATTATGTATATACTGAACCCAGTGTTTGAACAATAGGGATTCAAAGGTTGTCTCCATCACTTCAGAAAGCTGTAATAAAATACATTAGACTGGATAATTTACTAACAGTAGAAATTTGTTGAGTACAGTTCTGAAGGCTGAAATTCTGTGATCAAGGTACTAGTCAATTCAGTGTCTCAAGAAGGGCAAATTCTCACAAGAGGCATTCAAATAGCTGAAGGCAGAATGGTTCCCTCAAGCATCTTTCATGAGGGCACTAATCTCAGTTATGAAGACAGACCTTCCAAAAAATTGATGTTTTTAAAACTACCACATGGAGAATTCAGTTTGAACATATGAATTTTGGGGGAGAAAGTGAATATTCAGAACACTGCACTCTGCCCACCATGCAATTCAAGTATTTCTCACATGGCAGATAAATTCGTCCTATGCAATACATCCAAAACTTAATTTATTCCAGCAGTAAATTTAAGTTCAATGTTAAACTAAATACCATTAATATTAGATAAGGGTGAAATTCAAATATGATTTATCTTAAGGCAAATTTGATTCCAGCTGTGCATTTGGGAAAGTGAACAAGATGTATGCCACCAAAATGCAGTGGTGGGCCAGGGACAGGATATATATTTCCACTCCAAAAGGAAAAATAATAAGGAAGAAAAGGATATTATGTCTCAAAAATCTCCGAAACACAACAGATCAAGCTTTAACTCTTAAGATTTGCGAATAAACTTTTTTGATTCAGTGTTTCACTGGGAATACACTGGATTGAGGGCTGGACCCTCATGGTGATAACCAGCCTCCTTAACCTCTTTGACCTCATGCAGCATTTCTCATGCATCAGAAGTGTCCCGTATCTGTGGCTCTCCCATGCAGAAGTTGGATCTGAGGGCTCTACCAGTCTGATCTTGGGGTGGCTCCTAGCCTCTCAGCTCTGTTCAGCATTGCCTTACTGTGGGCCTGTTGCAATGGACCTTCCTATGTCTCCGTTGTCTGGATGGGAACAAAGACAATCTATAGCATCCTTTGAAATTTAGATAGAAGTCAAAATACATCCACAGCTTGTATACTCTGCATGTCAGCAGAGATGGCATCATTTGGACACTGCCTAGAATTATTACCCAGGTACTCTAGAGAAGCAGATTAAGCTGCTCCTTGGCTTGTTTCAGTCACATCTGGAGTGCCCAATGAATGCTTCACCAGGAGGCAGAGAAGGCCCTTTCATTCTGGCCCTGCAATGTGAGAGGCCTCTGACATGGCATGTTGTTATCTACTATTATCTGGATTAAATTCACTTAGCTTCTTTTATCCATACTAATCCACTTCTCACAAGTTGTGCTTTACCCTTAATCTCTTTTCAACACACTTTTTCACTATTTCTAATATGACCAGGCTTAGTACTCCTACCTTTTTCATTATAAATTGTATTTTTAGTTTGTTTTTCCATTCTTAAATTTTACTATAAACAGTCAAGTAAAGTTGTGCTGTATCCTTCCCCATTTGCCTGGCATTTATTCTGCCAAATATTCTATTTTATCACTCAGAGTTTCCTTTCTCACGTAACACTAGAACACAAACAAACTCCATTCTACTTTTTGACCTTTATAATAAGAATGAACTTTCCTCCAATATCCAATTATATGTTCCTTGTTTCTGGAAAGTCTCATTAGCATAGTCTTGACCGCCTATATTTCTAGCAAAATTCTGCTCATGATCACTTAGTAATCTCTAAAACATCAGAAGTTACAGCTCTGTTTCTGAGATCATATAAGAATCAACTTCAATGGTCCATTCTCGGTGACTGTATTAGTCACTTTCTAGTTGCTGAGAGAATACATCCAATGCCTGCAACTTAAAGAAGAGGTTAATTTTGGCTTACAGTTTTACTGAGTTCAGTTCATGGTTTGCTAGCTCAAGAAAGAAACAGCATGGCAAAATGACATGTCTCACTGCATGTCAGCCTGGAAATAGAGAAAGAAGAGAGGAATCCGGGACAAGAAGGTCATCCTCCTCCCCAGTGACTTTCTTTTTCTGATGAGGCCCCATCTCTACCTCTAAATAGCACACAGTTGACTATTTAGTCATTAACGAATGAATCCAGTCACAAGAATACCCTCCCCATGATCCAATCACTTTCCAAAAGCTTCACCTATGAATAGGAGACCTTTGGGGGACAATTTAGGCCTAAACTATAATAACAATGTATCTTTTTTTTTTTCCTCAATAATATACTTCCAAACTCTTCAAGTCTGTACCATTACCTTGTCTCAAAACCATTTCTACACTTTAAGGAAATTGTTAAGCAAATATAGTAACCTATGTCTTGGTATTAATTCTGTTTTACTGTATTTGGGCTGATATAACCACATACCTTAGAGTAGTTAACTATAGACAATAGAAATATACTGCTCACTGAAGCCTGGGAGGTCCAAGATCAAGTTATCAACAGATGTGGTGTCTAATGAAGACCTATCCTCAGACACAGCACCTTCTAGTTGTGTCCCCACAAAATGTCAAAGGGACTTTCTCGAGCCTCTTTTATAAAAGCACCAATCCCACTCTCAAATCACTTGTTTAATACCTTACTTTGTAATACTATCATGCTGAAGACTAACTTTCAATTTATAAATATCATGGTTGTGAGGGGCTGGGGATTTAGCTCAGCGGCAAAGCACCTGCCTGGCAAGCGCAAGGTCGTGAGTTCGGTTCCTGGTACCGGAGAAAAACCAAAAAAAAAA
>NW_004955408.1:17831681-17847430 GCF_000276665.1 Chinchilla lanigera | reverse complement strand
AAAAAAAAAAAAAAAAAAAATCATGGTTGTGAAAAAATTCGAAACAAAGCCAAGTGATTCAGAAAGTTTAACATTAGAGTTCCTTCTGGAGGAAAGAAAAACTCCAAATAAGTTTGGTTCCGTTTGCATTGCGGTAAATCTTACTGTTTTCTAAATGTTGAACATTAACCATCCAAGTCATAGCTATATAAAATGTCTTCAGAAAACAGAATATTCAGTTAAATTAGTTTACTTGCTTCCAACATATTAAATAATATGTGTGTCTATATTACTTAGTGTATATTAAAATTAGCTTTGGGTAGAAACAACATGGTTTTAGGAAAACTAACCAATCAGATAATACCAGAATTTGAAATTTTAGTTCTAAGAGGTAAGATGATCTTGCATAAACTGACTACTTACCTCAACAACAAAAGTCAGATTTCTACTAGGACAGCTAAAATGCTCTAGTTATACTTTACAGAGTTCTATAGTATAAATTCTTAAAGAAATTAAACTGAGTATATAAAATGTAAAGACTGAAGAAAGCTTAGGTACCAGTCAAGTATCCTTGCTCAGAGATGCTCCCAAGGAATTTTCAAGGCTTACAAAGGATTGCAGTTTGAGCATTTTCCTGTGGTGTGCTTATCTGAGAGACAGTGCAAGCTCTCACAATTAAATGAGAGCTGAACACTGAACAAACCATACCATCTGTCATTACTTACAGTAAAATATCTTTGAGTGGAGTTTATCATTTTTAAATATGACATCTCTAACTATATTGACTTTGGTACTTACAAGTATCAAGAAAAGATGAAACCTTTATGTGCCCACCTCATCCTTCTTGAGCATGGCTTACTCCACACCCCCAGCATCTGCTTGCAAATCACTGCCAACGGAGTAACTTTTAGGTAGCAACCTTTGCCATGTGATTTTCCATACTCAGCCCAAGTGGACTGCATGAGGAATAGATACAACTTAATGGTAAGTCAGTAATAGACTGGCCAGTGGCTTATGTTCTGATATCACTGTAAAATATGAATTGAGCCTACTAACTTTCTTCTCCTTAGAAATGGAACTGAGAATTAAAAAGAGAATAAATAGACTTCAAGAGGCCAATGATTGTAGAAAACCATGTGGTAAAGATGAATCCTGTGATGAGGTTGAGAATATGAAAGATGTTTTAGAAGAGTGAAGAGATCCGATAAAAAGAGAGGGCAAGAAACATTACATTGATCTGAGGTTCATTCAAATTTTCTCCTACTGAATTTAAAAATAAAACTATCATTTAAATTACACATAAAAATATGTAGCTATCGAGTAATCACCCTGTCCTAAGCATAAGATTTAGATTTGATTTTGAGATTTAACCTGTATTAATCTGTCTGCATTATTGTGAATTAGGTTGATAGTGAAAGTTTTTTTTCTAATTTTAAAGAGAAAAAACAATAACAAAATAACAAAAACAAAGGCAAAAACAAAACAACATGAAAATAATAAAAACGATATGGGATTTGGAAAAGGGTCATAAGAATTAACAATGGTTGTTATATTACATATTGTTATCTTCAATGAAGTTGCTCAGATTACCAGATGTAACAATGTAAGCTTGATCAAACAATTAAAGAGAATAAAAAGTAATAAAAAGAACATTAGAAATGATACAGAACTTCAATAAACAAAATGGTAGAAATTTAATAATGGTTTCTATATTGCATATTGTTTTCTTAAAATTAGTTGTTCATATTACCAGATATAAGCATGCAAAATTGGTCAGGAAAAAAAATTAAGCATTAACTACTCCTTTCAATAAACCAATAGATATCAGCAGTACAATTATCCAAACTATCCTTGTATATACATATATATTTTCCCTTCCTTCTTTTTTTCTTTTCTCTTTTCTCTCATCCCAGTTGTTCATTTCCTTTCAGCAGTGTCTTTTCATTTCACAGTATCTGTTGTATCTCTTGGGTTTTATTTACTCCTTCAGATTCTTAAATGCGGGAGACAATATTATGTTTACAAATGCAGGTCTGATTTATTTAACTTATGAATATGGTCTCTAATTGCATCCATTTACTTATAAAAGCTGCAAATTTATCTTTCTGATAGCTATTTAATACTCCATTATATTAACATGCCACAGCTTTTCTATCCATTTCTCCAATTGGCATTTAGTTTGTTTCCAAGATTTAGCTTTCACAAATTGTGTTGCTAGAAGCATGGGTGCACATATACTGCTATGAATGAATTTTTCAGTTTTTCTGGAAAAAATATCCAGAAGAGGAATAGCTGGGTTAAGTAGGACCTATAATCCTAATTATGTGAGGACCCTCCAGACTTGTTTCCTCAGTAGTTTCACCAGTATACACTCCAACCGACAATAGAGAAAGGTATTTTTTCCCCACGGTAACACCAGCATTTGCTATTGGTTGATTTTTTGATGATAGCCATTCTTGCTGTGGTGAGGTGGGATTTCAGTGTTGTTTAAATTTGCATTTCTCCAGTGACCAATGATGCTGAACATTTTTTTCATATATTTATTCACCATTAGTATTTCTTCATCTGACAAGTGTGTATTCATCTCAGATGTCCATTTTAGGAGTGTGTCTTTGAATTTTGGAGGGCTGGTTCCTTTTAATTCTTTCTATGGTGTACATAGAAGTCCTTTGACAGATAGTTGGTAAAATTTCTTTCCCAATTGGTGAGTTTTCTTTATACCTGTTGTTGATTTCTTTTGACTTGCAAAAATTTTTAAATATAATGAGATCCCACTTATTGATTCTGTGAAGTATTTCCCATGCTGTTTGGTTTTTGTTCATGAACTCTCTGCCTACCCGTACAGTGCCAAGATTTCTACCTAATTTCTCTTCCAATAAAGTTCGAGTTTCTGTTTTAATATTTAGATCTTTGATCCATTTTGACTTTAGTGCATGGTGATAGACAAGGGTCTAATTTTAGTCTTTGTCATGTGGAAAGCAGATTTTCTAGGGTCACTTATTGAAAAGGCTATCTTTCTTCCAGTGAACATGTTTGTCATCTTTGTCAAAGATAAGGTGGCTGAGTGTGTTTATAATTCTCTCCTTATCTTCTAATCTGTTCCATTGATCCTCAGGTCTGTTTTTTAGCCAGTAACATGCTGATTTTATCACAGTAACTTTGTAGTATAGTTTCAAGTCAGGGATTGTGATACCTCCTGCCTTGCCTTTGTTTCCAGGATTGCTTTTGCTATACTAGGTCTTTTCTGGTTCCAGATAAATTTTAGGAATGTTTTCTCTAGATCTGTGAGGTATATTACAGGTATTTTAATGGGGGTTGCATTGAATCTGTACAATGATTTGGGGAGTATGGCCATTTTCGTAATTTTATTTCTTCCAATCCTTGAACAGTAAATATTTTTCTTTCATTTTCTGAAATCCCATTTGATCTCTTTTTAAAGAATACTGTAATATTCACTGTATAGAACTTTTACCTCCTCTGTTAGATTGATTCCTAAGTACTTCAGTTTTTTTGGATGCTGTTGTGAAAGTTGTGGTTTCCCTAACATCTCTCTCAGTGTGTTTGCTGTTTGTGTACAAGACTGCTATTTATTTTTGAGTGCTGACTGTGTATCCAGCTAAATTACTGAATTTAGTTATTAATTCTATAAGTCTATTGGTGGAGTTTGGGGAAACTTCCATGTAGAGTATCATGTCATCTGCAAATAATGATAATTACACTTATTCTTTTTCTATCCTTATGCCTTTTATTTCTCTCTCTTGTCTAATATCTCTGGCTAATATTTTCAGAACTATATTGAACGGGAGTGGTGACAGTGAGCATACTTGTCTTGTTCCTGATTTTAAAGTGAAAGCTTTCTATTTTTATACATTTAGTATGATATTGGCTGTCAGTTTGTTAAAGATGGCTTTTATCAGAGTGAGGTAAAGACCAGCTATTCCTATTTTCTGTAGGGTTTTTCTTATCATGAATGTGTGTTGAACTTTATGAAAAGATTTTCTGCATCTATTGAGTTGATGATGGAATTTTTGTCTTTGGCACTACTGATATGATATGTTACAGGAACTGATTTTCATATATTGAACCATCTCTGAATTCCTGAGATGAATTCCACTTGGTCATGAAGTACAATCTTCTTGAAGATTTGCTGCATTTTGTTTGCTAGAACAAAATTTTATTGAAGACTTTTACATCTATGTTAATTAAGGTTATTGACCCATAGTTGTCTTGCTTTTCTTGGGTCTTTCTCTAGTTTTGGTTTCAGGGAAATTCTTCCCTCCAGGAAAGAGTTAGGGAGAATTATTTCCCTTTTAATTTCATTAAAGAGTTTGAGAAAAATTGGTGTTAAATCTCATGTAAATCTCTTGTAGAATTCAGTTATGAATCAATCAGGACCTGAGCTTTTCTTTGTTGGTAAGTTTCTGATTACATTTCCAAGTTTGCCAGCTGAGATTGAGTTATTCACGATTTTTATACCTTCTTGATTCAGCTTTGTTAATTCATATTTTTCTAAGAAGTTGTCCATTTCCTCTGTGTTTTCCATCCTATGAGAGTAAGGATATTTTAATTAAGTACTAATGATCTTCTGAAGTTCAACAAGATTTGTAATGATTTCATTCTTTTCATTCCTCATTACAGAAATTTAAGTTATTCTTTCCTTTTTTGATGAGGTTGGCTAGGGTTATGACAATTTTATTTATTTTCTCAAAGAACCAATTTTTTGATTCCTTAATTCTTGGTATGCATTTCTTAATTGCCATTGCATTAATTTCTGCTCTGAGCTTTATAATTTCCTCCTTTCTTTGGGCTTCGGGCTTTACTTGCTCTTCTATTTCTACATGTTTGAGGTGTCATATAAGGTTGTTTACTTGTGCTTGTTCTGTTTTCTTGATGTGAGAATTCAACACTATAAATTTGCCTCTGAGGACTGTTTCAACTGCAACCCCCAAGTTCCAGTAAGTTGTATCAGCATTTTTGTTTGATGGTAAACATTGTTTAATTTCTTCTTTAATTTCATCTGTGACCATTGATTGTTCAGGAGGATATTATTTAATTTCCATGCATTTATGAAGCTTTTGTGATTTCTTTTGTCAGTAATTTCCAATTTCATTGCACTATGGTCCAATAGTATGCATGGGATAATTTCAATTCCTTTACATTTACTTAAGCATTTTCTATGGGCTAGTATATTGTCTATTTTAGAAAATGTCTCATGTGCATCTGAGAAGAATGTGTATTGTGATGATGTTACTTGCCTCCTCTGCTTGGTGGTTTCTTTCTGTTTTTGTTGTTGAAATTGTAATTTTGGGGGCTGGGGATTTAGCTCAGCGGCAAAGCGCCTGCCTGGCAAGCGCAAGGTTGTGAGTGCAGTTCCCGGTACCAGAGGAAAACCAAAAAAAAAAAAAAAGAAATTGTAATTTTTATCACTGTCTAGAATAACTTTTCACACTCTTTGTAGTGTTTGTTTAGCACTCATGAATTTCTTCAGTTGTTTGTTGTCATGGAAATATTTTACTTCTCCATTAATTTTCAAGGATAATTTTGCACTATCCATCAATCTGGTTTGGAATTTGTTTTCTTTCAAGGCCTGAAATACTTCACTGTTAGCTCTTCTTGACTTCATGGCTTGTGTTGAGAAATCTTCCATGGTTCTTATAGGTTTTCATTAATAGGTGATCTATTTCTATTCACTAACAGCTTTTAATATTTTCTTCTTTTGCTGAATTTCTGGGATCTTTATTATATGTCTGGATATAAGTTTATTTTGATTGTTGGTAATTGGATTTTTGTATGCCTCATTTATTGTATGTCATATTCTTTTCTCAGGCTTGGGAAATTTTCTGCTATAGTTGTGCAATTAATATTTTAATGTCATTTGTATTGATTCCTGTTCATTTGTTGATACTTATTCGTCTTACATTGCTTTTTTTGCATTATCTTGTATCTGTTGAATCGCTATTTCCTGGTTCCTTGTTATTTTTAGATCTTTCCTTTTTCAAACATTAGCTGCAATGCTCTCTTCAGTGTCTTAAAGTCTATCTTCAACTTCATTCAAGGGGTTTTGCCAGCCTTTGGTGGAATTTTTAACTCCCTGGATATCTCTTTAAATCTGTTTCATGCATTCTAATTCTTCCCTATATTGTTCAGTCACGGTTTCCATCACTGTTCTATGCTTCTCTAATATTTTGTCTAAGTCTCCTTAGATGTCCTGAGCAATTCTTTCATTATTGTTGTCATTTCTTTTTACCTGAGAGATTATTTCTTATCTGATGTTCTCTATAGCCTGATGGCATTGTTTATTTACTTCAGTTTCTACCACTTCAGAAATTTCAAGTGTGTGACTTCCAAGCTCTTCTTTGTTGACATCTCCTGGACTTGTTCTGGGTAGAATGGAGGTCTGAGGTTGCATTTTGCTCTTTTGCTTTGTCATTTTGTAAGATCTTGAGGATTTCCAGTGCTTCACATGGCTCCTATGTTGTTTGAGGGGCAGGGAGCGAGGCTCACTAAGCTCACCAGGGCTTACTACGGCTCCTGTGATCATACGAGGGGTGGGGCACAGCTCAAAGAGCACTGGGGCTCATTTTGGCTCCCATAAAGGTGTAGGGGTGTCTGGGTGTTGTCACCTAGACTCCAGAATCTCTCTGGGGCTCAGCCTGGCTCCCATGATGGTGGGGTGGGTGGCTCACTCAGGCTTCCAGAGTTATCTGGGGTTCACTGTAGCTCCTGTGCCTGTGATGGGGCAAGACATGGTTATGGAGGCTCTCAAATCTGTCCAGGGCTCAGGGTGGTTCCTGTGGTGGTGGGGTGTGTGGGGCAGTCACTGAGGTTCCTGAAGCGGTCCAGGATTTTGCATGGCTCCTATGCTGGTAGGAGTGGTGTGGTCACCAAGGCTCCTAAAGCTGTACTGTGAGTTTTATGCACTAAATTATACCAGCAATCAAATGAAATAATGTACACAGACTCTTGTGACTATTGATAAAAGATTTGCAGAATACATAATATGAATATATGATTCTCAATCAGAGACCTTGTTAGATAACATGCTTTTCACTAAACACATTTTCAGTTGGTTATAAACATAAAAAGGCAGATAATTTCTCAATCTATAGAATACATTATGTAGTCTACAGACACAGGTCACCATATTTTAAGAATATGAATTTTGAAAGAAATTAGAAAATACCTAAAGTTTTTTTTATCTCTTTTAAAATATAACAACTGAAATCCTGTAGGTATATAATGTACCTACAATTCAATAAATACCAACCTTCTAAGAAAGATAATGAAATGTTTTTGTGCATCACTCTCAGCATTGGACTTTTGACATGTTAATAGGTAGGTAATTTTTGTAATAAATATGATATATTCCAAGATTATGAAAACTAGAATTGTGACTTATACTAAATAAAGTTATTTCTCACATTTTAATGGCTCTACTGCCCAAAATAAGTGCATTAATATATGATTTTAAGCAAGACTTATTGAACGCAGACAAGTTTTGATGGGAGTGAAGCCTGCTTACTGGAATAGTTACTATCATCCTTGCAACACTGCTATAGAAGACCAGCACAGGAACAGGAAGTTTATAAAACTTAAGCCTGATCACAGTCATCACAATGGAAAGTGGCTAGGTCTCAAGGATTTTGCTGTGGTGAATAACCAGAGACCTAAATCAGTTTAGCTGTGGCTGTTGAAGATGATATCCTTAACATTCATAAGTTAAGAAAGAAATTATGTTTCAACTAAATGAACTACTCTGGATATTATTTTAGTGGCACGAGAAATGCTAGGGGAGGTTAAAAAAATTGGTACAGAAAGTTAAAAAGGAATAAGGTTACTAGGTTTTCATCTTTTACAACTTTATTGCTAGATCTGTAACCATCCTCTTGAGATACTCATCATATTAAATAAAATAAATTTAAACAAAATATAACTTTTTTCAGTAAAACAATACTTAGAATCATACTTGCAATGTCTTTATTGTTGCCATGATGATAAATAATCTACATGGATGGGAAGTAAAAGGAAACAAGTTCATTCTTAAGTATATGATGAGAGAAATTTCCAGTAAAGTAACCCAATAACAGTAGGGTAATATGAAACTAATGCAATCATACATGCAGAAAAAAAAAAAAAAAACACAAAGAAGAAAAGAGCAAAGAAAAGAAAAGTAAAGAAGACAAAAGAAAAAAAGACCCTTCAATTCCATTTGGTTCACATACATGAGGAATACCGTCCAACTGCTTAATGGTTCATGTGAATTTTGCATATCCAATCAATCAATAAAATAATACAGATGTATGACTTTCCGTATCATTGTGTCCTGAATGCATGGTGACCTGTGTTAAACACTTTAAAACTTCAGTCGACCAGACTAGAACCCTGAGTCAGACTGACCATTCCTTGTCTTGCACGTAGCTAAATTCCACTTTCAAATTGATGTCAGATGCGGACTATCTATGAGAGAGAAAGAACACTACTCTGAGGTGACCACTCTACAAGTCATTTACAGTAGAATTTAGACACATCTACTAGATACAACTAATGCTTGGCTGACATTGCATATGTTCTTCTCATTATTAAAGAAGTAGTTACTGAGAGGTAAATAACTAAATATTTAAAAATATAATTGAAGAAAAAATAATCCCAGGAGAAAGAACAATAATGATAGCATTATGTGATTTCATATAAATCCCACGCCCAAACATAGACACTCTCCCAACCTTTTAATCATCCTGGTCTCTAACTCAAACAAAAACACAATGTTTTGAATAGTTCTCTGCAACTGTCTGATAGTTCTAGCATGATAAAGAGTTAAAACATATTATTCTGGCATACTCTTTAAGTCAAAGTCACTTAAAACCAGAGGTATAGAAGATCACCTTGACATTTGGGCTGTTTATTAAAGGTAGAAGATGAGATACTCCTCATATACTAGAAAGATATGGTGTCCTATCCTCAAGGATTAGAAGCTGAAATTGAGAAAATAGAATATAGACCTTGTTACAATAACACTTCTCTTTCAAGTCTCCACACACAATTGACTCACTTCTCCATCACTTACTATTCTTTTGTAATTTAGCAATTTATTCTACTTTTTTGATACTTCATTTTTTATGAGCGCTCCCATTTCATGTGCAGTTTGTTAATCTAACAAGTCAATTTGGACCCACCCAAAACACTAAGAGATAAGAGAGATAAGAGAAATGGAAGTTTTTCTACCCGTATAGTGAAAAAGAGAAGTAATGCCATATGGTATTGGAATTCACAAACCATTAGGAGCAATGCAAATGTGTTCCTCCATATCTTTAGGGATACATTATTTCTCTTTGTAAAAGAATATCTATTTGGATTCATGAGCATCCTAAATATTAAAACCAAAAAGAAAAAAAAAACCCTGTTCTTTTAAAGAGATATACTAGCTTTGTAATTAATGTTTCTATTTCCCATAAACTTGGCAAATATGAGTTAATTCTGACATGTCAACTTCTTTGGATCAAGAAACACCTCACAGGTTAGTAAAGCAAGCTCCTGGGTGCGTGTAGGTGAGTCACATAAGCGTGGCTTTTAGGCACTACGTATGCTCCTTTACCCCTTTCTATCTGGCAGCCTTGTAGTGCTCTGCTTCATAGTAATCATGAATTGAGCATCTTTGCTATGCCTATATCTTTTGTCATGATGCTTCTGCCTTGGAGTTAGCTAACCATAGACTGAATTCCACAAAACTAAATCTCTCCTCCTCTAAGTTGTGAATGCTGGGCATAGTGCTTTGGCCATGAAAGAGTTAAGTCAGCAACTTTGGGGTGAAAGAAAAGTAAGCATTGCCCTTTCTCTTTTGCAAACTTCTTGAGAGGCACTCAGAGAAAAAGATAAATGCTCCATCTCATATTTAAAGCCGGACCTTCAATTCCATGATCATTCAAAGTAAAACTGATGCTAAATGTGAATGAGAATCATTTTCAGATTATCTTGCTGGGTACATGTACTATTAGCAGCAGAACTCCTACTCTTTGGCTGAAATTTTAATGTTCAGATTCCTTTTCCATACAGCATATTGTGAACGTTCAGTTCATGTGTATTACGAAGAACAATGAAAGCCTTATGCAACATGAATTTTTTCATCAGAGGAAAATTCCTAATACTTTACATTACACACGATTTTCCATACAAATTACTGTATTTTTTCAAAAATCTTTAAAAGTGCATCTTTGGAGTTCACTATATTTGTCATGCCTTTAAGTGTTTTTATTTTTTGACAGTAACAAAACTGCTTAATGTCATTTCAGATTTGTCACTTTTCATGTACACATGTACACAGAGCTGGGATAATTCACTTAATGTAGTTCAACATCTCCTTCGTTACAGATGGCAAGCATGCAGATTTCTCCCAAAAGGAAAGAAATTTCTTTCAAAAAATAATTGCATATACTGTTCAATTTTTTTCTTCACTGATGCATTTATTTTGTTATTATACCCTGTCAGGTTATAATTAGCATACAGCCTCCAAGTGACACAGATGCATTTCTCCTGATTTTGTAGCAGCCCTTTAACACCTCAAAGCATGTAATAACTCTGACCAGAAAAAAAGAGGGAATAAATGTTGTAGCAGGAACAACTGCAAGAGCCAGTGAAGTACCCAGTTGATGCATTTCTTTTGTTCAGGGGATTGAATTACATCCAGTCAACTGGTCCTGTGTAAACATGTAATCTAGAACAGGTGACTCTGGGCACCATTTGCAATTTTTTCTTCATTTCTATTTTTGAATAAACAATTGACTTAATAGCTTTGGTCAAAATGTAAGAATGGAAGTTGACTAAGGAAGGAGAATCATTTCCTTCTTAAAAAAAGAACAAAATAATAAAGGGTTGCTATTAAATGGAACAAAAGATCCCAAAGATATAACAAGCCTAGAAGAGAAAACATGAGGATCCTTTGCCTACTATTTACTTTGAGATCATATTCATTGTAAAATGAATGAATTACAGGGAGGGAGGAATAACACATCCGTATCTCAGAGAAAATTAAGTATAGTGGATATTTTTCCAAAGGGAAAATCATTCAATAAACAATAACCAAAGTGAAACTATCCTGTAAAATCCTCACGCAAAACCTGCTGAATATTACTTCTTAACTTTTGTTTTAATTTGTAGAGGCCAGTACAAGTTGAAGATGTAAGACTACTTGTTCAAAGTTATTAAGAAATCCAAAATGACAACAAAGACTTAAACTAAATGGAAGATGAGACGACGGAGAAGGAGTCCCTTCTAAGTTTGGGAACCTGTGCAAATAGTACAGGTCTCCAGCTTGAAAATCTGGTCTTTTTGCTAAAGCAGCCCTTGGATTGGCCTGGGCTGCTCTGAAATCAATCTTTCAAACAGGACAGCAAGGGCTCTTATGAAGAATGGAGGTGCAGCCTGATTCCAATCCTAACTCCATTCTGGTTCTAAATGTGACCATGGACAAATTATTCACCATTCTAAGTCTCAGTCATCTCATCCATAAAGCAGAGATTATGAGGCATGAACTACTTGTCAGAGTAACACCACCCAGCACATAATCAGCAAACACTATATTTGCTACTTAGCATTACAACTCTGCTTAGGAGCCAAGTCTGTAAGTAGTTTGTACCTTGATATTTCTGTTTCTTTTGTTATCTCCATTAATATGATGCCTAAAACTAATATGGTAATGCAAAAATGAATAACTGTTGTTCAGTTAGCATTTGTAATTGTTTAAGGAAAAATGGAAAGAAAGTGAATAATATACAGGGCACCTTTTCCTACACAACTAGTATCCCATGGGTTATAAACTTGGGGGCAGCTAGCTGACTAATTGAGAAAAATGCAGAAAGGAATTGCCTTGCCCTGGGCATCATACCTATTTTGGATTACCTGCGTTAGTGATGCTGAACATTACAATTACAATAACCACAGTTACAGCTAGAATGAAGACCTGACGATGACCCCCAATACATCACAATGACCACATCTTAGTTGTAGTAAAACATCAGATGAAACACACAGACCATGAACAGATAACAATTTTTGATGGAGAGCAAGAAGAATTAAATGTTATCACATTATACATACTAATGAATTTTAAGATGCATGCTGATTTCCAATATAGTAAAAGATTAAGTATGCATATGAGTACTGAAGACATATATTGGAACATTTTATTGCCTTTTTGACCTTTTCATAAAGTTTGTTTACTTATTTGTTCACTTAAGTTTGTTTTTCTGTGATGTGGAATGTACTACATCACAGGAAAAAGTTCTGATAAACTACTGATAAAGTTCTGAATTTTTTCAAGATAGGGATTATTTTGTCCCTCTTTTATCTACAAATATTAATGGAACAATTCTTAGATGTCAGACACCTGTTTAGTCATTTGGGATAAAATCTGAACAAATAAAAATTTCTTCTTCCAGGCAATTCCATCCTATTGCAAAAGATTTTCAAAAAATGAAGTGAAGCGGTGAAGTATAAACTTGACAATGATAAGCAACCTGGAAAGTATGTTTCTTTAAAGAAGAGAGACTTGGAATTCAGAAATCTGTAATTTTAAATAGAACCCAAATATTACATAAATGAGGTTTCTTCTTTTGATATTGTGATATCAAGGGTGACTCATTTCTACTATGTCTTAAATTGAATATAATCATTATTTTTGTTCATTTGATTAGTTTTTATTATGCTTTTTTATTGTGCAAGGCAGTATTCTGAATGAATAAAATTACTAATAAAACAGGGTTTCACATTATACAGTATGAACTGCCTGTTTGAGAGTAAAAACAGTAAGACTATTTTATAAGGATAAACACATAATAAAAAAAGTGGACAAAAAAGTCCAGTAAGGGTTAAATGGCAAAGCACAGGCTAAGAGTTTAGTCCGCACCCAGAAAAGATGGCACTTCAGAGCCAGTTGTTGAAGCCTCTTGTCTTCTAAAAATTAGGGAGGGAAGCATGAGCTACTGATGTGTGTGTGTGTGTGTGTGTGTGTGTGTGTGTGTGTGTGTGTGTGCATCACCTGGTAAACACTGAACACCTCCGGGGATTGCTTATCTTTGATTCCTCCTGCTTGCCTGGGACATGAGGACATATAAAATAATCAATAAAGAATTATAGGATGAGTAAGCGACTCTTTCATTCTTTCAATTCATTTCTCATGGGGCATGGAGAGCTTTGATAAGGAGGTGGTTCTCATTTCTAAGCAGATTATAATTATTTCTCAAAATTTTGTCATTTCCTCTAAGACTTTTCTTATACTGAGAAATCTGTACCAACATTCTCCCAGATTACTAGGGATATTATTTGAATTCTCCTTTAATAAAAGGAGCTTCTTTTTTAAGATTTTTTGCTAGAATCTCCATTTTTTTTTGTTGAAATATGTTACACTGAATAGGTTATAAAAGGACAGACCTGTAATTTCACAACAGAGAAAAATAACTTCTAGAAGAATACTAAATTGTTTTATGTTTACAGCTGATTTCATAAATGTAACAGTAGAGAATAATTGCTGTAATACCCATGGCTTAAGTTTGAAAGTTTAGTACAAATTTCATTTTGTGTTACTGGTGTGTTATCAAAAACTGTTTTATATTCACTTACACTGAATCTCCATATGTATGTACTATGATCTAATTTCTGTACTATAGCTGACGGTGTTGAACTAGGTACAAATTATGTTTTCACTCACATAACTACAGATTCTAATTAAAATTCAGTGAAAGTAATAAGATAATATAGTCAAAAGAGTTCACACTCTCACAAAAGTAACAGAACAAAAAAAAAATCAGGAAACAAGAAATTTAAAGAAAAACCCTTCAGAGTAAAAATACTTTAGTAAGATATTTTGGTAAAAGGAATGTTATTGATTTTTGCTAATGTAACAAGTCACACTGCTGGCATTATGTAGGTAACTAACACAACCTTGGAAACAGGTCAATCTAGCATGGCTTTTCATTTTTTGTCCAGTAGCTTCATAAGAATTACATGATAAAATACATGATGTATAAAATATGCTTATTTGTTAAATAATATTTGTATAATTAAGGAATAAATTAAGGTAAATTATATAGATGGAATTATCTAAAAACAAAGGCAAAGTGACATACAAAAATTGTCTGCATCTGAAATAAATATTGATTGACTTTAATTTTCTCTAAATTTAAATGATGTATGACATTAATAATGGTGGGCTCCTTTTAATGTAGTAACATTCTTGATTACCTACTTTTCCTAAACTGTCTGTACTCAGTTTTTTCTATCATCCAGTCTTAGGTGTCTCCCAAAGCCTATTGGCACTGTTGGAAGGTGGGGGAATCTTTGAGAGGTGGAGCTGTCAGAACTTGGTCTCTTCTTCTTCCTGTCTTTTGCTTTCTCATCATAGGGTAAGGATTTTTGTGATGACACACACTCCCAGAATGATATGCTGCTTCAGGGCAGGCCGAGAAGGCCTGAGACCAACCAACCAAGGACCGAAAACTCCAAAACTCTGAGGTAAAGTAACACTTCTCTCTTGATAAATTGATTATGCAAGTAGTCACGTTAACAGAAAGCTAACTAACACACAGTTTTAGGTTCTGAGCTATGAGATACAGCTATTGACAACATGCTGAGGGGTGGGGATAGAACTCAGTGGCACAAATATCTGCCTGGAAAGTGCAAGGTCCTGAATTTGAGTCCTGATACAAAGAAAAATAAAAAACTTGCTAAAAGTCCTAACCTATGTTCTAGGGGCAGAGACTTGTAATAGGTGAATTGAATATAAATTAATAAAATTCAAAATAGCAATAAATGTCACGATAAGAATATGGTAAGAAGGAAGAAATTAACATGTATAATTACCCTAGGGTGGCTGATCAAGAAAGACAATTTAATAGAGATGACATTTTGGTTGAGACCTAGAAGACGTGACTTAGGAAGGCATTTGGAAATCTGAGGAAAGGTTTCTGAGAGAAGGAGAAAATGCAGAATTCCTAGGTCAGGAAAGAACGTAGTGGACTCCCATAGTGAAAAGATCAGGGTGGCTGGAACCAAGTGTTCCAGAAAGAACAGAATAAGGAGTATAAAAAGAAAGGCAGGGAGGCTGGTGATTTAGTTCAGCGGCAAAAGCGCCTGCCAGGCAAGCGCAAGGTCGTGAGTTCGGTTCCCGGTACCTGAGAAAAACCAAAAAAAAAAAAAAAAAAAAAAAGAAAGGCAGGGATTGACATAGTTATGAAAGCTGAGGAGAGGAATCTGTTTTTATTCCACATGTGATAGGGAACCAATGATGTGTGTTAAGTAAAATAAAGGGGTGATTTTATTTATAGTTTTAAAAAAGAACACCCTTGTTTCTTCAGCCAAAGATGGAAAAAGAACAAGATGACAGAGAGTCTGTAAGCAAGTGATGAAATGGTATGCATCATACTGCTTATATTGTTAGTGGCACAGCTGGTAAGATGCACTACATTATTGTGTTATTCAATATTCTCATGTTTCAGAATGAGAAAGAGAAAGACAAATTCCTTTGGCGATGTTGGTTATTTTAAAAGAACTCATAAAATGCTATGAGAAAAGAAACAATATTTCAGGGTCAGTCACTGGTCTCATTTGAGCAGTTATATAATGTACAACTATTTAAACAGCCTTTCTAGCAGGTGCCAGGAAGAAAAAATATTGAGAGTATTTTGATTGGTGATCATGCCTCAATTCTGAGGAAAAGAAAGTAGGTATATTGGATAAATATACACAAACAGAAGTAACACTAAAAAAAAAAAAAAAAAAAA
>NW_004955408.1:17779772-17831581 GCF_000276665.1 Chinchilla lanigera | reverse complement strand
AAATATACACAAACAGAAGTAACACTAAAAAAAAAAAAAAAAAACAAAAGCAGAAAAAGCTTGCATTTACCAATGGAATGGCTGTATGTTTACAGTTTCACTGAAAAGCTGCACTGTAGAGTAACAAAAAAACAAAATCCCAAAAAAATCATGGCTGCAGGCTTACAAGTAAGTCAGCAGGCACTGTTAGAATTTTTGAATTACTTGTCTGTCCCAAGACACAGAGTCAAAACAACTGGTAAAGTTGGAACTCAAGCCTAGACAATTTTGCTTCTAATCCCTTTGTCTCAGGAACACACACACACACACACACACACACACACACACACACTTAATTAGTTTTCTTTGAAGAGTTAAAATATTCCAGCTGATAAAGACTTTTGCTATTCCAGTGGTGGTCTTGAAATACATACACAGAGCCTGTTTGGTTGCAATATGCAGCAATGAGGCATCTTATAAAACAAATACGTCCCACTGCAGGATATATACTGATATAGACGGACCATTTTAAAGTCAGCAAGCCAATACAACCAGCAAGGACATAAATACACTATGTGACAGCATAATTAATCCTCCGTTACACAATCAATGAGAAACAGTAATGTTTCTTGGGAAATGGAATAGAGTCGAATGAGCCTGAATTTCCCTGAGCACAGATGTTGAGTCGTCATTCGATGAATCCTCCCTGGAGGGGAATGTAACAAATACACAGAGCCTCTCAAGGACAGCCAGGGTTGTAAATTGTAGGCTATAAAAATAATAATATAAATATTGTGCCAACATTTATAATTTATTTGTTGGACTCAGAAGTAAGAAATAGGGGTTAGCTGGCAGGTCTAATTTGAACTAGTGTTGGCAAATCCATGCTGCATACTAAATCACTGCTTTCTGTATTTCATTTAGCTTGGAAACATACAATAAAGCTCAAACAAAGGAACTTCCTTTGAACAAATAGAGTTACGGACCCAGAGTTTTCTAAGGTGACATAAACCTGTTAGAGGGTTTGTAAATTCGAGGTTTCTCTTGACTTACAAAGGAAAATTTTAAGTAAACAGAACACTGGGTGAAGTTATGCAATCAAAACTCAATTATGTTTTAAAACATGCAAAATCACAAAGTTTACATTTTTACTGAAATTGGTCACAAGAAACAACATCATTAAGCAAAGCAGGACATCACTGTTAACTTTCCACAATTATAATTGATATCTTTGATAAATCAGGTTGTAAGCAAAATGGGTTTATTTTTGGCCCACAGTTTGCAGGTTTCAGTCACTGATCAACTGGCCAAAGTGATTTGAGCTCTTGGTAGGCAACAGATCATGGCAAAAGTGCATGGCAAAGTGCTCCTGATGTAAGCAGAATGTGAAAGAGAAGAAAACTAAACAATGAGTGTCTCACATTCCCCTTGAAAGGCACAACTCCAACAACCTACAACATAGCATTAGACCCCACCTCCCGATAGCAACTCTCACTAATGCTTATCAAGCTTGGAATTAATCCTTTAACACATGGCTTTGGGAGGATGTTCCAGACCCAATCTGTAGGAACATCACTGTGAGACAGAGAAGGCTTGTGAAAAGAGTATAGCTGCTTAGTCTCAAAAGTTATCTGGTTTCAGCTGTGCTATAAGCACAAGTAGTAATACTCCTCAAGGCCTACAAATGGTTTAGTTATCCTTGCTACAGCATACTCATGGCTATAAAGTGAGGTATTCAAGAGAAGGTAGGGGGCATTTTACCTAGATGCCTACCATTCCTCACTGTAGAGATTGGCAAGCTTTTAGTCTTTATATGCCTCATTTTCTTTACCTTGTCAATGGTCATAATGACAACTTTAAGCAATTTTTAGGGATCAGTGAAAATATTGTGGTGCATATCAAGTTTGAATACTGTGCTTAGAGAAAGAAAGAGCTCAATAACTGTTTGCATTTTAAATCTACAATTCTTCAAAGATGGTAAACCTTCAGTAAAATTTTTGAATCTAAATATGATTAGGGGTTTGTTATGGTTTGTGTCTGGATGTCCCCCCAAAACCTTGTGCAGTCATGGGGAAGGCTTTTAGAGTTTATGACCTGGGCTGGGGATTTAGCTCAGTGGCACAGCGCCCGCCTGGCAAGCACAAGGTCGTGAGTTCGATTCCCTGTACC
The DNA here is from genome assembly GCF_000276665.1 of Chinchilla lanigera. NCBI lineage: Eukaryota > Metazoa > Chordata > Mammalia > Rodentia > Chinchillidae > Chinchilla > Chinchilla lanigera. The sequence goes on along the minus strand of NW_004955408.1, from coordinate 17,829,433 downwards.
AGAAAAAAAAACAAAAACAAAAACATATATATATAGTTATAGTTATTTATATATAAATATATATATATATATATTCATGGTCCAGTGTTGGAATTATAAATGTTAGTGCTACACTTGCCCTGGGGTGGGTATTTTGCACACAGTGTAAGGGAGGGAAAGAGGGTGCTAGCTGCTGCTCCTCCCTTTTGCTGTTGTTGCTTTGCTGCTCCACTGCCATGAACTGTTGCCCTCTGCCGTGTGCCACTCTGTCTTGGAATCAGCCAAATATGAACTGAAACCCCCATAAACTGTGAGCTAAATAAACCTTCTTTCCTTAATTCTGAGTGTTGGGTATTTTGTCTCAGCAATGAAGAAAATTAACCAAGACAGAATTTGGTACCAGAGGAGTAGGGTCGTTGCTGTGACTGTACCTGACCACATGGTTCAAGAGCCTTTGGAAATGGCTTGTGGGAAGTGTTTGGAAAGGTTCAGAGATGTCACCCAAAAGCGTAGAGCTGGAATACCTTTGGCTGTTCTGTATGGGAGATTCTGGTCAGAGCTCAAAAGATCAGAAGGCTGGTAGAAATACTGCTGGTAAAGACCTGGCTCTGGAGGTTTCTACTTGGAAGAAGGACTGCATTGGTTGCTGGACTCCAGATGATGTGTTATGGCCTCTGGTGCGGACTGTTCAGCTTCCGCCTGGGACTATTCAGCCTTTTGGTGTAGACTGTCTGGCCTTTGTCATAGATTCTTCAGCATTCCATTGAAGACCCATCAACCTTCTGATACAGATTTGCGTGGACACTGCAGTGAGCTCCAGGCCTGGGGCTGAGCTCTTCAATCTCCAACATGCAGGCACCCTCCTCTGCATGCTTCCTCATCCAACTCTGTGGCTGATCATTGTAACCCAAATTTGTAATTTCTTATACATTTATATAGCATCTGTTAGATCTTTTTCTCTAGTAAACCCTGACTGGTACAGAAGTCTACTGTATTTTTATTGGTTTTCTACTTACACCTACTTTACTGTAGTTCAAAGTTTTTAAAAATACGATTGCGATACAATTAAGGCATAAAAAGAAAAACAACTCTTCTTGTCTGATAATATATTTGAAGGCTACTTCATTAGATATACAAGCTTTTGTAAAAGTGGCAACACTACTCCATGTGCAAAGGGACAAAGTGATAAACATTTGAGGTCTGATTGGAAAGCTACAAGAGTTAGTGGATGGTTATGTGAAAAATGAAAAGATGAGTTAATGAGCAAAGAAGGAATGAGAGCACAAGAGGTGCAGAGTAAGATCACAGTATTATTGTTAAGCAATAAAAGCCTCCCAGAATGTGATTCTATATATGTTAGAATTTATTTTTCAGGCTTAGGGGTATAGTTCAGTTTTAAAGCCCTTGCCCAGCATGTGTGAGGTCATGGGTTCAATATCTAGCAATGGAAAAAAAACTAGATGAAAAATAAATGAATTTTGGAGGACTTCAAGGAGTATAAATATAAAGCAGAATGTTAACAAGAAAGCACATTTCTTCTTGGAATATCAATAACTATCACAGAGTTCAGTCCTGAGCTGGTATACTTCATTATCTCTCACTTAGATTGTATATTAGTTCTCCTAAATTCTACATATAAGGCTTACAAATGCAGTGTGACCACATTGTTTGAAGAAGGAGAGACTTTTTAAGAATATTAGTTTAGGCCACACAGAGCAGACAGACCCTTGTATTGGCCCCTGACTAACTCAGTGCCTGTGGATTCTCTAACCTGGCAAAGGCCATCTATCAACTCCCAGCCAGCTCTGTATTGGTTCAAATTGGTAGGAACAGCAGAGGTGTCAGCCAAGTAGTGGACCTCATTGTAGACAATGCCAGTACCTGGGAAGAGAAGGATAACGCTAGAGGTTTGACAGAATCAAGAAAAACTTATGGATCCAGACAGCAGCACTAGTCCCAAGAAATTTCCACTGGAATTACAAACTACAAAATAACTTTGGAGTTTTGCTGAAAAATGACTTCTTCAGGGCAAATTAGGGTTAGAAGAGAAGCCCCATGTGGTGCCTGCCATATTGCCAGAGAGCAATTAATCAGACACTCTTTGGAGAAAGGTTTAATTGTTTAAGATGGGGACACAGAACTACAGAACAATTCCTCTTCAGTGTTTTCATCATTCCCTTCCCACAGTGACTGAATGAGAGCTAGCCACAAAAGACAGCCACAGGGAGGTTACTGGCTGGACATAGGCAGTGAGAAGTCTGGAGGACATATATCCCACTGGCTTGAGAAATCAGTCCTGGTAGTTGTGGCTAGCAGGAGTGGCTGGATCTGAAAGTCCTCAGATTAAGGCCAGCAGTCTGTTTCAATTCCCACTACACTGCCTACATCCAGCACAGATCACTGGGCAGACTGCTTTTTCAGTTTACAAATGTGAACAAAGATACATCTCAGCTTGAGCAGTTGCCACAGTTGGGGATATACAGAAAGAGAGGTCACTGCATCAAGAGTACACCTGAAAAACCTTAGGCCATAAAGAAAGCTAGGTGAAGAGAATTGTGATTTGATGGATTCAAAAACTGCAGATTATAGAAAAAAAACTAAAAATTTTCTCTTTTATTTATTAATTTTTTTGTTTCAGGTTTCTTTTTCTTCTTTTCCATGTTTGCTCCTTACCACATTTTTGGGTTATTTTTATGTGTGTTTTTTTTATTTTTTGCTGTTTGTTTTTTCTGTTATCTTTGTCAAATACTACTCATTTTTTTCTTTTTTGTCATTTTTTTTAATTTTATGGAAAAAAGCCAACCAAAACCTCTTAACAAAATTACATGAGAATAACAAAATAGTTAATACATTGAGCATTGTTATCTTTAATCAGAGTACAAGATGGGGGCTTAAAATATTCTCCAAACAATATTAGCATCAAACTTTTTAATGAACTAAAAGAAACTAGGAGTATAACTATCTTGTATTTGTTTTTTCTTCCTTTCTTCTTTTCCCTTTTCCTCCATCCTAGTTTCTTTTCCCATTTGAACAATTTTTTTTTCCATTTCACATTATGTACTGTGCATTTTGAAACTTATTTACTCTTTTAGTTACTCACACCAGGGACACAATATGATGTTCACACATGAATCTGATTTATTTCACTTACAATTATGGTCTCTAGTTGCATGCACTTACCTATAAATGTCTCAAGTTTATCCTTCTTTAAGGTTGAGTAGTACTCCATCATGTAAAAAGATCATATTTTTAAATTCATTACTCACTTCATGGGCATTTGTGTTGTTTCCAAGATTTAGCTATCGCCAGTTGTGCTGCTATACATCATTGCTGTGGTATGATGTTTTTAATTCTTATGGGAAGATTCCCAGAAAAAGAATACATGGATCAAATGGGTCCTCTAAACCTGATTTTCTGAGGAATCTACATATTGATTTCCATGGTAATTGTACCAATCTACACTGCCATTAACAGTGGAGATGAGCTCCTTTTCCCCAAAATTCTTGCCAGTATTTGTTATTACTTGATAATTTTTTTTTATTATTTATTTTTTATTTTTTTCTTTTGTTTTTTTTTCTGGTACTGGGTATTGCTTCACTTCTTGATGATGGCCATTCTTTCTGGAGTTAGATGGAATCTCAGTGTCATTTTAGTTTGCATCTCTCAAACGATGTTGAACATTTTTTCATATATTTATTTATCATTTGTATTTCTTTATCTAAGAAAGTGGTTATTCATCTAAGATGCTCGTTTGAATTTGGGGTTCCCTATTTTTTAAAATTCTTAATATGTTCTAGATATAAATCCTTTGTTGAAGGAACAACTGGATAAAAGTGTTTCCACTCTGTGGGTTGTCTTTCACTCTGTCGGTGATTTCTTTTGATGTGCAAAAGGTTTTTAGTGAGATGAGATCCTACTTGTTGATTCTTTGTATTATTTCCCAGGCTATCATGGTCTTATTCATGAACTCTTTGTTTATACTTATATCTTCAAGATTTCTACCTGCTTTCTCTTCCAGTAAATTTAGTGTTTCTGTTTTAATATTTAGATATTGGATCTCTTTTAACTTTAATTTAGTGCATGATGATAGAAATGGGTCTAGTTTTAGTCTTCATCATGTGGAAAGCCATTTTTTCCAGCACCATTGATTAAAGAGTTTACCTTATTTCCAGTGAATATGTCTGGCCTATTTGTCAAAGATAAGGTGGCAAGTGTGTTTGGTGTTTTGTCTGTATTCTAATCTGTTCCACTGACCCTCAGTTATGTCTTTTTGTCAACAAAAGAAATAACCAACAGAGTGAAAAGACAACACACAGAGTGAGAAGAAATTATAGCCAGTTTTTATCATGAATGGGAGTTGGGTTTTGTCAAATGCTTTTGTGAATCTATTAAGATGATAATGTGATTTTTGTACTTTTCTATGTTTATACAGTGTATTACATTTATTGATCTGAATATGTTGAATCAATCCTGCATACCTGGGATGAATCCTACTTGGTTATGGTGTATAATCTTCTTGATGATTTGCTGCTTTCAGTTTGCTAATAACTGATCGAGGATTTTTGCACTTATGTTCACTGAGGAGATTGACCTCTAGTTTTCTGTTTTGGTTGGATCCTTGTCTAGTTTTGGTATCAGGATAACACTTGCTTCAAGGAATGAGTTTGGGAATATTGCTTCCTTTTGTATTTCATTGAAATTTGAGGAGTAACCGCATTAGATCTTCTCTAAATTTCTTATAGAACTCAAATGTGTATTCTTCAGGACCTGGGATTTTCTTTGTTGGTAAGTTTTTAATCACATTTTCAATTTCATTGATTGATACAGTGTTATCTAGATTTTTTTTATTTGTTTGATTCAGCTTTAGTAGTACAAATATATCTAGGAATCTATATATTTCATCTGCATTTTACATATTAAAAGAAAAATGTTTCTCTAAGTAGGTATTGATAAGCTTCTGGATTTCTGTAGGATCTGTTGTGATTTCACCCTTTTCTTTCCTAATTGCATGAACTTGAGTCTTTCCTTTTTGTGGTAAGGTTGCCTAAGGGTTTATTAATTTTATTTATTACTTCAAAGAACCAACTCTTTGATTCATTGATTCTTTGTATTGTTCTCTTAGTCTCAGTTGCATTAATTTCTGCTCTGATCTTTAAAATTTCTTCCCTCATAAGAGCTTTGGGCTTAACTTGTTTTTCTTTTACTAGACATTTGAGATTCAACATTACATTTTTATTTGAAGTCGTTCTGTCTTCCTGATACGGGTTTTCGTCACTATAAATTGTGCTCTTAGGACTGCTTTCATTGCATCCCATAAGTTCTGATATGTTGCATCAGCATTATCATTTAGTTGTAGATACTTTTAAATTTTTTAATAACACCTGTAACCCATTTGTTGTTCACTGGGGTGTTATTTAATTTCTATATATGTATGGAATTTTGTGGCTTATTTTACCATTGATTTCCAATTGCATTGCAGAATAGTCAGAAAATATGCATGGGATAATTTAAATTCCTTTGTATCTACTTACATATATTCTATGGGTTAGCATGTGGTCTATTATAAGAATGTCCCATGTGCAGTTGAGAAGAATGTGTACTCTGATGTCGTAGAGTGGAACACTGTGTAGAGGTCTATTAAGTCCATTTGTTCACAGGTTGGTTCAGTTCTCATATTTCTTTATTTTTTGTCTAGTTGATCTATCTATTCATGACAATTGAGTATTAAGGTCCCCTGCTACAATTGCATTAGTGCTTGTTTGCTTTTTCATGTCCACTAATATGTGTTTTATATAGTTGGTTGCTCTTGTATTTGGTGCATATATATTTATGATCGTAATTTTTCCTTGGAGTTTTCCCTTAACAAGTATGTAGTGACCTTCTTTATCTCTTTTGATCTGTCTTGACTTGAAGTTCATATTGTCTGCAAATAGATATCTACCCGTTCTTTTTTCTGGGTTCCTGTCTCATGAAATATTGTTTCCCATCCTTTGACTACCAGTCTATGAATTTTTTTGAGTTAAATATGCATCTTGTATGCAGCATATTGTTGGATTTTATTTTTTATAATTTTTTTTGTATCAAGAGTCAAACTCAGGACCTTGCACTTGCTAGGCAGGAGCTATGCCTCTGGGCTATATCCACTGCCCTTGGATCTTGTTTCTTTTTCCATTCTTCCAGTCTATTTCTTTTGTCCTGAGTTGAGACCATTTATACTGACGGTCATAACTGTCGTGTATTGATTAATCCTTGTCATATTATCATTCTTGGTACCTTGTCTTTACCTTCTGTTTAATTGCTTTTCCTGCCTGTTGGCTTATTCTTACTGTTTTCTTTTTTCATTTGTATATCTTGTTATTTCTCTGTATAATATCTTTCAAAACACACTATAGCACTGCTTTGCTGGTCATGAATTTCTTCAGTTGGTCTGTATCATGGAAGTATCTTATTTCTCCATTAATTCTGAAAGATAGTTTTGTAGGGCACATTAATCTGGATTAGAATTTATTTTTCTTCAGGACTTGGAATATTTCACTCCAAGCTCTCCTTCACATAAAAGTTTGTGTTGAGACATTTGCATAATTCTGATGTGCTTTCCTTTATAAGTGATTTGTTTCTTTTCTCCAACAACTTTTAATATTCTGTTCTTGTGCTGAATTTCTGGAATCTTGATTATTAAATGCCTTGGTGTAGATTTGATTTTGTCATTACTATGTTCTATACCCTTCATTTATTTGTACATCAAATTCTTTTTCCATACTTTGTAAGTTTTCTGTGATTACTTCTCTAAACAGGTTTTTATGTCATTTGTCCTGGTTTCTGCTTTTGCATTGAGTCCAATTAGTCATATTGCTCTTTGCATCATCTTGCATCTGTTGAATTGTTTGTTCTTGGTCCCTTTTTATTTTTAAGAGATCATTCTTTTTGTGATCACTAGCCACAATCTTGCCTTCTACGTCTGAAATTCTGTCTTCACAATCTTTGATGCAATTTTGCCAACTTTGAATGGAATTATTGATTTCCTGGATATCTGTTTGAATCTGTCTCATGAATTCCATTTATTTCCTATGTTGTGCTTTCATAGTTTCCATCATTTTTCTGTGCTTTTCTATCTTTTAACCGATGTCTATTCTACACTTGTTGAGTAAAGCTTTTATTGTACATGATGTTCCAAGTCACGCTCTTGTGCCAGTGGCAGGGAAAAAGGAGTCGTATTGTTTCACTAGCAATCCTCAGTGCTGTGGCTAATTCCTAACGTTGTTGTCCCTCCAGGTTCCAGTTAGTGGTTATGGTACTTGACAGAGAAAGAAAAAGAAGAAGAAAGAGAAAAAAAATATGGCAGCCCATCAGGGAGGGAGCAATCATTCACTTCTCTGTGTACCAGTGAAATTTATTGCCAGGCTGCAGTGTCCTCTGTTTCCAGCAGATCAAAAGAGTTGAGGAGCCTTATATTCTAGGTTTTCTCCTCTGTGGATTGAGTTTGTCACACCTTTCTATCTCTCTGTTTTTTCATTTTTTTCTTTTTGTGAGGCAGGTACAGCTTCCTGGGAATGGTGGTTCCTGCCGTCTTGTTGGGAAACCCACAGGAAGCCCCACGGGCTAGTTTATTTTTTCATAAAGACCTATGCGTATGTTTTATTTGATATATAAGTCTCTTGTCTCTGGTTAATTTTGGTATCAGGATGTATGTCCCTCCTTTTCCTCCAATTACCTCTGTTTTTAGTTGATTTCCTATGAGAAACTCCAATGTGAGTCCTCCTTTATTTAGCTATATTGAATCCTTGTTACTCCTCTATATGATTTTTATTTCACTTTATATTTTACTTTCATCTTCTACTGAATAATTATTTATATTTTATTTTTTCATTCTGTTTTCCTACTTCCTCTATCTTTACTATTACAAATATTTGAATTGACAATTTTTGATAGTTAATTCTATGATATTACTGTGGTATATTGTTTATTGCTAGTGTAGATAGAGCTATTGTTTTTAGTGGATATTTACTGTACATTAATTCTGGTTTATCTTACTCTTTATACTACAATTATAGATCTTTCTTCTATGGTTAAGTGTTGTACATTATTGCTATTATGGTATGTAAATATTTAGTCTGTCTTTAACACTATTATTATTGATTTTACTGCTATATATAAGGTGGCAGAGTTGTTGCTATTAATTGGTTTTTACTGTATGGAAGTATTTGGGTTGCTTTGTGTTATTAATAATATAGCAGCCCAATTATGGAAAATTGCATATGGGGGCAAATACACTAAAACCTTCCTTCCCAGACAGATCCAGGGAGTTGGATCTTGGGGCAAAGGTAAAATCCCATAGTTAGCCAAGCCCAAAATGCATCACTGAAAGGCACACATTAACTAAAGAGCTCTCCCTATTAACCACAAAATCTTCTGCCATAAGCAATCATCAAGTCTCAGGACAAAAAATATAATGGAAACAAGATGAGGCAACAAAATGCCTCATAAAACTTGCAACTATCCTAAAGCTGATACATGTGGTATCAAAGAATAAGAAATCAAAAGCAAGACAACTGAATTATCCAAAAGTATAACAGGATATTAAAAACAGATTGATAAGGTGTTCATGTAGCTCAAAGAAGATATAAGTAACAGACAATTAATATATCAGTAAGGTAACAGATGATATAAATAAAAACTTAACTGAACTAAACAATACAAAGCATAAATGATAGTTTAGCAAAGATTTAGAGTCCACATGAAAGATACCAAACAGAAACTTGGAAGATTAAAAACTCAATTAAAAGTATAAGCATCAAAAGATCAATATGAGGACAAAAATCAATATCAGACCTAGAGCATAAAGCCACTATTAGTTAACGATTACTCATAGATACCTGAAAAACACAAGAAAAAAATAAAAATGGATGTAATATCTGCAAGATGGTGCAGTGAATACTAAAATTATTGGAAATTAGTGAAACATTGTAAGACAGAAAAATAGTATGAAATCTGTTTACATAAATTATAGTAGAAAACCTTCAAACATGAGGAAGAATTTATCCCGTGAGGCATATAGAATTCCAAATAACTCTTACCAGATAAGAATCTCTGTATGCCACATTATAATTAAAATCCCAAAATTCCAACACAAGAATCAAATTTTAAAAGCTGTTAAAGGAAAGAAAGGAATCACTTGTAAAAGTAAACCCATTAGAATTACAGTAGGCTTCTAACACAAAGATTAAAGGCCAAAAGATCCTGGAGCTAAGTGTGTCAAGCCCTAAAATTGACCAGTTTCCAGGAGATCATCAAGACCCTGTCCAAGGAGAAAAGAGATGAAGAAATAGCACCCTGTGTGTACAGAGCAGACTGTTCTCAAATAGAACTGTTGTCCATTCCTCCCGGGGTGCAAAAAAATAAAACCAACCTCCAATGTACACTGACAGAGCATGAAAAATTATCTTTCAAAACTGATGGAGACATAAGATATTTCCATGACGAGGAGCACTTCAAGAAATTCATGACCACCTGAGCAGCACTAAAAAATTTCTCAAGGATATCCTAGAAAGAGATAATGAAATTAACGATACCAAAAGTTCTAATAGAATGAATATACTGCTCAAGATGACCACCTAAACAGAAGAGGGCAGAATGAAATCAGCAACATGAAATAATGCAAAGATAGGAATAAGTCAATATCATGCAGTAACAATTTTCAATGTAAATGGTCTCAGTACTCATCAAAAGGCACAAATTGGCAGAATGGATCCAGAAGCAAAGCTCTATGGTTCAATATATACAAGAAACACATTTAACCAAAAAGAAAACTCATAGACTAAAATTCAAAGGTTGGAAAATAATATTCCATGTAGTGTGAACCTGAAAACAGGAGAAATTACTATCTATTTTTATACAAAGTGTACTTCAAGCCAAAATTGATCAGAAGATTCAAGAAAGTCACTACATATTGGTTAAGGGAACAATTCAACAAGACATAAAAATGATTACAAACATATATATGCACCAAACACTGGCAAATTCATAAAACCAAAACTGCTAGACACAAAATTCAGGCAAAATGAACACAATTACAACGGGAAACCTCACACTCTACTGTTACAAATACACAGATGAATTTCACAAAAAATCAATAAAGAAATACTAGAATTAAACCAAATATCTGAACACATGGACATATAGATATCTACAGAATGTTCAACCAAACAATACTATCCATGTTCTTCTTAGTATGCATGGAACTATCTCTAAAATAGACCACATACTAGTCAATAAAGCATGCTCAAGTAAATGTAAAAAAAAAATCAAAATTATCCCTTGAATATTATCAGGTCATTACACACTGACACTAGAAATAAATGGCAAAAGAAACCACAGAAATAATCTAAACACATGAAAAATAAGCAATACATACTTGAGTAATCAGTGGTCACAGAAGAAATCAAGGCAGAAACTAGGTACTTCCTAGAATCAAGCCATCATACTAGAACAACATAGTGGGACCTATGGGACACAGTCAAAACAGTCCTAAGAGAGGAGTTTATAGCTCTGATTGCCACATCAGAAAAACAAATTGAGCCCAAATAGCCTAATGATGCACCTTAAGCCTCAGAAAAATAAAAACAATCTAAAGCCAAAACTAAAATCAAGAAATTATAAAGATCAGAGGAGAAATTGACAAAATTGAGCTTAAAACCTCTATACAAAAAAAAAAATCAATAAAATGAAGAGGTTGTTGAAAGAATAAGCAAAACACCAAATCTTAGCCAATCTTCCAAAAAAGAAAGAAAAGACGCCAGTCAATGTAATGAGAAATGAAAAAACCTGAAATCACAATAGGCTCTGCATAAACCCAAAAGATTATTAATAACTTCAAAAACTTGTACTTCAGGGCTGGGGACTTAGCTCAGTGGCAAAAGCACCTGCCTGGCAAACGCAAGGTGGTGAGTTCAGTTCCCGGTACCGGAGAAAAACCAAAAAAAAAAAAAAAAAAAAACCTTGTACTTCAAAAAACTGTACAATTCAGAAAAAATGGAAAATTCCTATATATCTGTGAAGTATCAAAACTGAACAAAGAAGCTATAAAAAACTGCAGAATCTAATACTGAGCAATGAAAGTGAAACAGTAATAAAAAACCTATCAACAAAGAAAAATCCAGGTCTTCACAATTCACTGTCTAATTATGAGAACTTCATGGAAATTTAATACCAATACTCCACGTTTGTTTAATGAAATCTAAAGAAAAAGAGTACTCCCAAAGTCATTCCTGGAAGCTGGATTTACTATGCTTCTAAAATTGGTCAAGGTCCAACCAAAAAAGAGTACAATAGGGCAATCTTTTTAATGAACATAGACACAAAAATCCCCAACAAGATACTGGCCAACAGAATTCAACAGCTCAAAAAAGATTATGCACTATGACCAAGTAGACTTCATTCCAAGGACGGAGATACCATTCAGTGCATCCAAATCAGTAAGTATGGTACATGAACAGAGTCAAGGAAAAAAAAAATCACACAACCATCTCAAAAGACACAAAAAAGCTTTGAAAATATCCAACATCCATTCCTCGTAAAAACCCTGAAGAATTAGACATTGAAGGACGTGATCTCAGTCTGATAAAAGCCATTTATGACAAATATACTGCTAACATCTTTTTTAATTGGGTGAAAACGGAAAGCTTTTTTAGATGAGAAAAGCTCCCAAATCAGTAACTAGACAAGAATGTCCATTATCACCACTCTAGTTTAATACAAACTCAAAATATTAGTCAAAGTATTCAGGCAAGAGAGAGAAATAAAAGGGAGATTATTGATTTATTATCATTATTATTATCATTATTATTTTGGTACTGGAAATCAAACTCAGGACATTGTGCTTGCCACACAGGTTGTGTGCCACTAAGCTATATTCCTGACACAAAGGGGAGATTATATATATATATATATATATATATATATATATATATATATATGCAAGTGACGTGATCCTATACTTAGAAGGCCCAAAGCATGCTACCAAAAGACTCCTAGATGAATAACCAAATTCAGCAATATAGCAGGATACAAATCAATATACAAAAAACAGACATGTTTCTTTACACCAATAATGATCTGACTGAGAAAAAAAATTAGGAAAATAATAACATTTGCAACAGTATCAAGAAAAATTAAATACTTAGGAGTAAACCAGACCAAAGAAATGAAAGAGTTCTGGAGCAAAACAATAATACTTTTTAGAAAGAGATGGAACAGGAAATCAGAAAATTGAAAATTATTCCCAGTCTTTGGACAGCCAGAACTAATATAGTCAATATGGTTCTGGAAGCCATACTTCCAAAACTTTTATACACATTTAGCGTAATCCTCGTCAAAATACAAATTCACGTAACTAGAGAAAATAATCTTAAACTTCATATGGAATGAGAAAAGATCCAGGATAACAAAAGCAATACTGGGTAGCAAGAGCAAAACAGGAGGCACGATAATCTTGAGTTTCAAGTTATGTTACAAATCTACAGTGACAAAAGCAGCAAGGCATGGCATAAAAACAAATGTGGAACCATGGAACAGAGTAGAAGACACAGAAACAATTCCAGGCTCATTTAGCTATCTGATATTTGACAGAGTGGCCAAAAGCATACATTGGAAGAAAGATAGGCTCTTTAATAAAGGTTGTTGGGTAAACTGGCTTTCCACATGCCAAAGATTGAACCTAGAGCCAGACATCTCAACATGTACTAAACTAAAATAGACAGAAATTTAAGATCTGAACAGTAATAGTTAATCTTCTGGAAGATACAATTGGTAAAATTCTTGAGAGCATAAACGTAAGCAAAGATTTTCTGAACTGAACCTCAATTTCACAAGAAATAACATCACAATCAACAAATGGGGTATATTACATTGAAAAGCTCCCACACAACAAAGGAAACCACCATGAAGGTGAAAAGACAACCTATGGAATGAGTAAAACTCTTGCCAGTATCCTTTAAACAAAAGAATAATACATACAATACATGGAGAACTCAAAATCGTTAGATTTCCCAAAATAAAGGCCAATTGATAAATGGACAACTGAAATGAAGGACACTTCTTAAAAGAAGTACAAATGGCCAGTAAGTGCCTCAAAAAACGTTCCACATCTCTGACCACTAGAGGTATGTAAATTAAAACACTGAAATTTCATCTTATTCCAGGAAGAATGGTTATCTTGAGGAAATCAAACAACAACTAAGGGTGAGGCGGCTGGGAAAAAGAAGCACTTGCACATTATAGTGGGAATGTAATGTGGTATAACAACTGTGGAAATATATATAGAGATTCCTCAAAAATCTAAAAATAGAAATTCCACTCAACCCAGCTGTTCCACTTGTAGGTATCTTTCTGAAAACTTTGAAGACTTCATGTTACTGTAATACATGCAAACCCATGCTTATAGCAGCATAATTCACGATAACACAATCTTGGAAACAGTACATATGTCCATCAGCAGATGAATGGATCAAGAATATGTGGTATTTGACAGAGCGGAGTATTAAATGGATTCACTTATAGGAGAATGGATGCACCTTGAAGCAATAGTACTAAGTGATATAAATCAAATGCACAAGTTTAAATATATCATGGTTTTTCATACATGAGAAATCGGAAATATAAAAAGGAGAAAAATAAATGATAGATCATAGGGATATAGACATTTTACAAATAGGAAGGGAACCAAGCATTGAAGAAAGCAGGGAGTAAAGGAGGGGAATGGGGTGAAAAAATAATTAAGATGTGTTCTGTATGTATACTAACTCCACAGAAGGACTGTAATCTTCATGTACTTCAAACATGTACTACTAAGAAATAAAGATTGAAAAACACAGAACATTATTCCAGCAGAGAGCTGTTAGGCTGTGTGAACAAATTGGGGGAAAAAGGAAAGATTCATGAAGAAATACCATCGTGACTCGAACAATTAGGTGAGAAAGAACTCAGCAAATGTGAATAATCTATTAGAAATGAAGCAAATGTGTGTGTGTGTGTGTGTGTGTGTGTGTGTCTGTGTGTGTGTGTGTATGTGTTGTGAGAGAAGTGGCCACGTAGTGTGCAATTATAGTGTGAATTTGTTTCCTTATGTTCTTTTTCTTAGGGATTTTATAGACCAGAAGTTTGTCAATAATTAAAAAGACACATATTTTCTATTACTCATAACATTATGATGCTAGAGACTTAGTCTCATACATATAACAAATTTCTTTCATGTAATTTGAAATCAAACTTTATTTCTAAAATAGTTAACTGCTTATAAAAGTTAGACCTTCTCTTTCTCAAATAACTGTAAGAATATATTTGACTTTAGGAATATATCCATTTATTCCAAGATCCATTACATCTTATAGGAGTTCTGCTAGCAAACTAATGACAGAATGTGAGAGAAGGTTACAAAAGTTTAAGCATCAGTTTTTCTGTGTTTATCCAACTCTCTAATCTCTAGGGTGAATATATTAGTTTTGTTTGCATTTTGAAAATCTCATTACAAGTTTTTGAAAACAGGAAATTGCTTCCACTGTGAGAGATCAATGTGCTCTTGACTCCAGCATTTTCAACAATGGTTTATCTGTGCTGATGCGGTAATGGAGATCAGAGGGATATGACAATAAGTTTGAGTTCTCTAACAGGCTTTGCAAAAGGAAGTCACTAGGCAGAAAAACCACAGTAATTATGAATTCTTAAACTTAATGATGCTTATCCAATTAGATCATTCAGTTGCTCAAAGATGCAAACCTTCAGGTTCATACCTCATTTTGTGGTGAAATTATCCTTTTGAGGAGAAAAAAGAGGAAAGAAGCCTCACAACATCAAGATTAATAGATTTAATTTAGAAAAAATATTTTATATCACTTCTTATAATTAGAAATAAGGAATGAAAGAAAAGAAACACAATGAGAAAAACAAAACTTCTTGGAAACATGGTCCAAAACATGTTACAACATTTTAGACTGGATCTATTTCCAGAAAACTATGCCTATAATTTTTCATTACACTTCATCTTGCTCAGAAAGAATATGCAACAAACTGAGCAATTTTTTAAATTTTAATTAAGTAAAATCAGTTAGCCTCTTCTAAAATAAATAGCATGCTATGACCAATTTTGTATCTTCTGCCTGGACTTTTCAGGGTCATTTCCATTCGCAAACGATTGACTAGACTTTTACACTTAACTCTCTTTCCTCTTTGGAAATTACATTTGTTTCCAGAACCCAGCACTCCAGTCTTGAAGATCTTTTTCATGCTGTCTGTTGTGTCCTACCTAAGGGTCATAGGCAGCTCAACTCATATGTTCAAAACCAGCCCCAGCCACCTGTTTTTCAATAATTTTGTGTGTGTGTGTTTTTAGAGTGATTCTTTGTCCAAACTTTTATTGAATATAAATTTACTGGAATATCTTCTTTAACTGTTCATCTACAAATAGAAAGCTCAATAGTTGTTAGCATTGATGTGTGCTTCCAGAACATGCTCCCTCCCCTCATCATTTAGGTTTTCTTTGACTTTAAGATATTTATTTTTTTTTGTAATTTTCACACCTCCAGATACTCATTGCCTCAACATAATTAAAATCTAAACTTTCTTAATTTTTTCCTATCACACAAGCCACATTAAAGCAACACTATGCAAATCATAAACTACAAAATTTTCATAAATATGTCCAGTTTGATTTTTTGTATCTTACTCTTATCAATGAATGTGCATGTTTAAAAGAAAATTATAGTTAATGGGGAAATCATAACTTTATTTAAGTATCCTATGATGTGCATATATTTTACTGTAGAATTTCATTTCTATTTTTTTTATTAGCATCCTGCTGAATTCATACATATTGGAGAACTCAGTTCTCTTGTCATATTCGATGTGAAACCTTCTTGCTTGGGAGTTCTTATTGGAAATTCAGAACATCTCTTTCAGTGATTGATGGAAAAGTAGCATGTATATTAACACTACCAACCATCTGAATTCAATGAATCTTATCCAAACAGAAGATTATACATTGTTTTTAAGTGTAAGCAGAATATTCATCAAAATAGACCACATTCTGGGCTGTGAAACAGATCTGAATAAGTCAAGCTGAAATAAAAAAATAATACTTTCTTTTACTGTAATGAAGCTAAATTAGAATATAATAAAAAGATATTTGGAAAATCCTCAAATTTTTTAGAAATTTAACAATACTTACTAAATAACTCATTGATCAAAGAAGAAACCAAAAGAAAATGAGAAATTTTAGAAATAAAAATTGAGATACTGTCAAAAATTTTAGAGTGCAGAAGAATAAGAAAGGCAAGGATCAATATTATATTCATATATTAGAACAGTGATATTCTCAAGGAGGTAAGATTCCAACTTAAAATTCTAAGATGTAAGAGCAAATTAAATGCAAACAAAAGGACAAATCAAATCCAGCAAGCAAAGGGATTATAAGAAGGAATGGGAAGAAAAAAGTAATAGCAGAAACAAAAAAATAATATGGACAGCAGTTAAAATCAATGAATCCAAAATAAATGTAACCAAAAGTGCCTTTGAAATGTCAACAAACTGAATCAAGCACTGATACAGCTGACCAGAGAACAAAAGAAGTCACAAAATGCCAACATTAGGGGAATGAAAAAGGAACCTTAGAAAGAACCTTACAGATAAGAAAAGTAAATAAGGCATGCATGAGCCATTTCATTCGAATAGATTCAATAATTAGATAAAATGGACAAATTCTCTACAAGCACAAACTACAGTGTTTCACTAAAAAAAAAAAACGTATAATTAAAAATCTTCCAATAACACTAGTAATAATATCAATTGACTATAAGGCCTCTTTGTTCTATTTTTTTTTTAATTTATTTTATGTGAAAAAAGTAAAAGAAAATTTCATAACAAAATAATAGGAAAATAACAATAGTTAATACCTTACATGTTGTTATCTTTAAAGTAGATTCTCAGGGTATAAGATATGGGCATAAAAATTTCTCCAAGCAATACTAGCACAAACCTTCCTTTTAATGAACTAAGAGATACTAATAGTGTAACTGACTTGCATTTTTCCCTTTTCTCCACTGTCCTTCCCTTTTCACCCATCCTAGTTCCTTTTTCCTGTTAAACAATTTCTTCCCATTTCACAGCATGTATTTTACATTTAAAAACTTACTTACTTTTTCAATTTCTCACACCAAGGAGACAATACGTTGTTTACACATGTGGTCTGATTTATTTCACTTATTAGTATGGTCTCTAGTTGCATCCATTTACCTACAAAAGTCCCAAGTTTATCCTTCTTTATGGCTGAGTAGTACTGCATCATGTAAAAAGACCATACCTATTTAATCCATTCCTCAGTTAATGAGAATTTGTCTTTTTTCAAGATTTAGCTATCCCTAATTGTGCTGCTATAAGCATGGTTGCACATATATTGCTGTAGTATGATGTTTTTAATTCTCCTGGGAAGATATCCAGAAGGGGAATAGCTGGTTCAAATTGGACCTTTAATCCTGGTTTTTTTGAGGAATCTACATATTGATCTCCACAGTGGTTGCACCAACCTACACTTCCAACAACAGTGAAGCAGGGTTCCTTTTTCCTCATAGTCCCTCCAGCATTTGAGTTGGTTGTTTGATGACAGCTATTCTTTCTGAGGTCAGATGAAATCTCAGGGCTGTTTTAATTTACATCTGTCAAATGATCAGTGATGTTAAACGTTTTTCCATATATTTACTTGCCATTTACATTTCTTCATCTGAGAAGTATGTATTTTATTATTTTTCAAGTTGGAAATAAAAATGAGACCTCAAAATTCTGGTAATTAATATTTGAAATATATGATAATAAATACAGAATGTTTAAAGTCATCATTACTTAAATAACAAAGCCAAAAACATTACAAGAAAGGAAAATTATAAATGTACTTCACAAGCATAGATACAAAATATTTAACAATATTTTAGCAGATTAAATCCCATAATATGTAAAAAGAATAAGAAATTATGAACAAGTGGGGTTTATTTCTGAAAACAATATAATTCAATGCACCTGTTATGGTTTTTGTCTAAATGTCCCCCACAAAGCCTCATGCAGTCATGAAGGACAGGTTTTTTTGGAGGTAATTGAATCTAGAGCTTGTGACTGATTCATACAGCAATGCTGGGATTAAGGGTGCTGAGATTAAGGATGCATGATTGCAGGATCATTCTATTGTTTAACACCACCCTAATCCCAACATACTGGATAAGGCAAAAGCGGCAGAAGGAGGCTTATTTCTCCCTTTAGCCCTACTCTCTTGCATTGTTGTCTTCTGCACCATGAATGGTTGCTCCTCTATCATGTGCCACCCTGCCATGGAGCCAGTTGATTATGAATTGAAACCTCTACAAATTGTGAGATAAATAAACCCTTGCCCTTTAGCTTTGGGTGTTGGGTACTTTGTCCTAGAAACTAGAAAAGTAACTAAAATAGCATGAAAATAACACTGAAGGAAAGTCATTTAATCTTCTGAATAATTGCAGAAAAAATCTGGAAAATTCAACATATATGCAGGATGAAAATGCTCAGTGCAGTAAAAATAGAAGGGAATTTCTTCAGCCTAATAAAGGACATCTGACAATCTGCAGCTGGCATCATACTAAGGTCAGAAAAATGTAACACTAATCATTACAATTGTTACTATTTGTATTTAACATTGAAATGAAATTATACGGGATATCACCGAGAAAAATAAAGAAGCAAATTATTAACACATGCACTAACATCAAAAGCACAGTGTTAATTAAAAGAAACCAAGAACAAAAAACTATGTACAATATATATTATACTATTTATAAATGACAAGCTAAGAAAAGTGAAACTATGAAACTCTTGGGCTAAACATATGCAAGCAGTTGCCAGGGGGAAGGAATAGAATAGTGATTGACAATTGTTAAACAAAAATTGCAGAAAGGCATTGTTTGGACTGAACTACTACACTAAGTCTCAACAGACCAGATTAAACAAAATTGAGCCACTTATGCTGTTAGTCAAAGTGAAACTTCAAGGAAACAAATACATTTTAAGGCCTACTAGTTTTCTTTTCATGAAAAGAAATAACTGTCTACCCAAGTCAGAAATTATAAGGAAGTACCCTCTACTTTAACACTAAATATATAAGTAAATAATAACGTGAAACAAATTAGTGCTGACGCATCACTGCTTTTCTATTTTTTTCTCTAGTTTCCATCTTATAAAACTCACTGTTTTGCCACTAAAAAGAGGTAGATCTTATTCTCTTTTGTGGTGTGGAGGCTGTCTCAATTTAGAAATTGTAAATAACAGTAATTGGATATGTAACTAAAAGTGTAGTAATTTTGTCTTTAACACTATAAAAGACCAAAAAGGAATCCCATGGGGTCAATAAAAATGTTCCATATTATAATTTTCAAGGAATTTACAGCACTATATTATACATTTCTTAAAATAGAATGCATTGAACAACTAGAACCAGTGAATCTATTATATGTAACTTAGTCAAAAATATTTCAAATGTTTTGAAGTTAATTAGTTGGACTTTTTTAAAAAGTGATGAGTGTGCTACTTATTTACTTATATATTTAGTGTTAAAGTAGAGGGTACTTCCTTATAATTTCTGACTTGGGTAGACAGTTATTTCTTTTCATGAAAAGAAAACTAGTAGGCCTTAAAATGTATTTGTTTCCTTGAAGTTTCACTTTGACTAACAGCATAAGTGTGCTGGTATGAATATAGTCTTGTGAGTAAGATATCTGGCCAAATTTTGTCTCATTCACTTTAGACAATTTGTATATATATAATTTATACATATACATAATTTTTAAAGTGTAGTAGCCCATTCATTAGTGAAAGCATTTTTATGTTTAACATAACAGTTACTTAATGAGCATTATTAATGAAAACTGCCATTATACTTCATCGTTTGGCAGGCCAGGTAATAAAATTCTTAAACTAAGTTATCATTGTAATATGTTCTATCACATGAACTCTAGTTGGGCAGAAATGTATATGCTGCTTTCTTATATAAGGTATTTAGGTAGTGTAAAATGAAAACCTCTGAAAGAGACTATGCTTCATATGATTTCTAATTAGGTAGCAGTTTTTCCCCAGACTGTGGTGAAATATTACTGTTTGTTACAGCCAGTGTAGTAGATTCTAACTTATCTTTCAACTGACCTTAAGTATAAATGAAAAACATAAATTTATTTCAAGGTTACACTGAGAATAAGCAGGGCAAATTGAAATAGAACCTTTGAGCCTCTTCCAATTTATATGCTGAACAAGCCTGAATAGCAGAAGGGAATTAAAATTATCATTTCATTCTTCAATTGCATTTAATATTGGAAGCTATAATCACATATATTTTTGCTTTTAAAGAGAAAAAGTACAACATTCAAAATAAAAGAGTGGTGCAATATCAATGAATGTGTTAAATTAGCAAATCATAAGCATATGGGAGTATTATTTTGAAAGTATTAGTTGATACTTTACAGGAAGGTGAATTATTTCTTCAATGAAATATTTCAGACATCTTTTCTTATAGGGTAAAATGGAAAAAAACTAAGCATACAACTTCCCTAGATATTCTTTTAGGGCTCGTGAGACAAGAGTAAAACTGCAAGTCTTAAAATTACAATCTGGAAGTTGTCAAACTCAGAATAAGGCATATCTGTCAATGAAAGTCAAAGACACAGATACATAGCTACAGAATTGACTTGAAGAGCAACAAATTGTACACAAGCCAAATCCTCACCCCAAGGGAATTAAAGAGGATTGCTAGGTAATGTACACCCCGTCTCTGTAGAGACAGGGCTGGGAAAAGAATAGGCTCTTGAACTGCCTCCCAGTGAAATTTGAATCCAAAAAATTTCAAGACACAACTTCCATTTCATTAGTATGTATCGATTGCTCATGTATTGCCTTCTGAGAAAGCAGAGAGACAGAGCTGTTGTAAATCCTCTGACTTGAGGCTGACACTCTGCGTAAAACATGGAGGGATGACATACAATTAAAAGGTCTGTTAAAAATCATCGGGAATTCCAAAGCCTGTAATGAGCAAGGTAAATTTCAGGCAGCCAAGCAAGAAGGCTGAATTATTTCTCTGCCTGTCATCATGGTTCTAAAACCTACCATACTCTCTCTGAACTGCACACAACCATCTGAATGGTGAATAGCAAGGAATCAAATGGAGGCAAAATACATGTACAGCTCACATGATAATAAAACCATGATGAAAAGGGTTTACTTCTCTGTAGACAGACAAATCATTAGAGTCTTTGCCAAGATTTTTAGCACATTGCTATTTATTTTTATGTTTTCCTTCTCTAAATAACTTAGTCTTTTGTCCCAGGGTAACAATGAACTTTTCAAATCTCATTTCTCGTACCAACTAAAATACTCCCAGTCACAAACTGGCACATTTCATGTGTTTTGAAGGCTGATTTCCTCAGGAGCGGAAGGTTGGAGCACTGATTATCTAACCAATTTCTAGAAACCCTGCTTTCTCCCTTCTCTAATTGGAAGCTATGTCAGCTCCTATTCAGTAGTATAACTTCCATAATTTTACTTCGGAAAATGAGGCTTATAATTCCCTACGGCTTTCCAACTTACATATATCATTTTACTAAGTACTGTACTTGCAGCAGTACAGTGTGTTACTGCGTTAAAATTAGGTTTCCTTTGATATCTTTGCTCCTGTAAAGCAGTTTTATAGTTTTCAAGAAGTGTAACATAAATAAGATATGTTACCATTTTAAATGTTTGATAAAAAACAAAGCTCATTGGTCTCACTTTTTTCTTTTTCCTTCCACTACTCTGGTTGCACCAACGTACCCTAGAATAGTAACAGTACTGTCCTTTCTTGTCTGTTCTCTTTCGCATGTGTCCTGAGTATTACCTCTACATTAACCTTGAAAAACTACCTTTACTATTTTCATGAAAAATGCATTTGTGAGTAAACTTGTTTTCCAGTAGTTTATGGCCAATTAAATCTGACATCAGGTTTTTCTTTGCAAAATTTTTCTCACTCTTCTAAAAAATCTCAGTTATGATCTCCATTCTATAACTTCACTTAAAATACGAACCTTACCTCAGAAGCAGGCAACTTGAAAGTGCAGCAGCAGAGACTATGCTCATAGAAGTTTGATTGATTGATTTAGGGGTACTGGGGACCAAACTAAGGGTCTTTGCACAGACCCTTAGTTTTCTAATTTGATTCAGGCTCTCACTTTGCAATCTTTCTAATTTGATTCAGGCTCTCACTAAGTCTGTGAGTCGCCAAGAATCAGCTCACTCTTGCAGTCTTTCTGACTTTCCTGCCCGGAGTGCTGAGATTACAGGTGTGCACAGCTACACATGGCTTTGTACACATTTTACACTACCTGAAACTCTAAATTTCTATAATAATCTATCAGCTAATTGACATTAACTTTCACTGCTGTATATTTAAATTACCATGTGATATCCACATGTAAAATACAAATAGTCATATACAGATATATGATAGAAACATGCATATATATATATATAGACACACAAACACAAAATGATAATCTTTGGGGTTGATCTAGTGCTCCTTTTCCAGCAATTGTGGGTCCCATCAACATTAACACTATAAGAATGAGCATTTGTACTGACCACAGTTGATTGGCTCAGATCTTACATTAGGTGAACACATAAAGCCTCAGGACCTGCCTTGGAAATTTCAATACTTTGAAAAGCATTGAGTCCCTCT
This sequence comes from Chinchilla lanigera, assembly GCF_000276665.1. Lineage (NCBI taxonomy): Eukaryota > Metazoa > Chordata > Mammalia > Rodentia > Chinchillidae > Chinchilla > Chinchilla lanigera. The sequence goes on along the minus strand of NW_004955408.1, from coordinate 17,806,695 downwards.
TTCTTCAATGGTTGAATCCCTAAACCGTAAACTCTGGACAACCAGGCACACTGTGTGACCATCATGTGTGACTACGACGCATTGGGGCCAAATGCTACAACTTTTCTGATTTCCTTCTGGAGTCCTGTTTGCACTGCTAAAGCTGATGGACTAACAAGACCTCTTCTAGACTTGCCTGCAGTTCTGGTTCTTTGACTCTGCCAATCAAATGCATGTGAATAGGACATGCATTCAGAACTGAGTTACTAGGGAAAGAGGCAGGGTTTTATTACTGCAGAGTAGGGCAAAGCCTCAAGGTCCTGCAGCCAATAAGTGTCATAGCAACTTCCAGTTCTGAAGGCATCTTCTCGTCAGGGTAGAGACAGCCTATCTTTTTGTGGTACAGTTTTGAAATGGGAATTTGGATGTTGCCTCTGGACATTCAGCCTCGGTTCTAATACTTCAATCCCGTCAATAATTCATAAGCTATTTAATGAGTAAAATACGAATATCTTTCTCACAAAACTGGCTCATGTGGCTTCTTTTCTAATGCTGTTCTCTGGACAAAGCTGCTCTCTAGTGATAAAGAACAGCAGAGATAAGAGTCTACAAGAGATTTTCCTTTTTGCAAGTGCAATGGACATGAACAGTGCAGTCATATTCTTCTTGGGTTGTCAATAAACTCTGCTTGCACCTTTTCAGTTAGGTTTATTCCCTATCATTATGATCACTGATCAATGAAATGAAACAAAACTGGTTGTAATGATAAGTGCTTTTAAAAGTTTTCAAGTTTTTAAGAAAATCCCACTTGAGTTTTGTTTTGTGATTGATACCTGAGATAATCCTAAGAATCACATAAATTGTACCAGAAGAAAAGTCAACAGTAAGAGTTTAAGCACATTTTAGCTGCCAGCACAAATTCCATTTCTTTGAGTAGAAAATTAGCCACCAAAACTTGATAATGACATTAAAACAGATCTATAGAGAATTTTAATACATTAGAGGCCTACTAAATATTTGACTATAATTTAACTACTGATAAATCCACTAACCTTTTTAGAAAGTCCCTCTTATTTCCTTGGGGATGGTGCAGAAATTTCTACCAGGATAAGCACCTGAAGGGGAAAAATGATTTAATATGTACAGGGAATAGCTGAATTTTTGAGTTCATCTAAATACCTTAGACTTGGTATTAGGCAAAATAATTTTATGGAAAAAATAAATAATCTAATAATCATTCTTTGTTCACAATGAAGCAACAAATCATTTCAACTGGAATGACAAGGAGGAGGATTAGTAACACTTTTTAAACCAAACTTCATTTTTGCATTTATTTCTGCTTTGATCATATATTTTAAATGTACATAAATTGGAAACATTTTTTCCAATTTAAATTTAAATACAAACAACCAAAGAAATAGTTTATCTTTTCCAGAATGTGATGGTAGCATTTATAATTTCATACATGTGCGACGGGTGACACTGCCTGAACAAATCAAATTTGTCATGTCCATTTTGTATTTTGTTTCTCTTGTTCTGCTAGTAATGTGCCAGGTTTCAAACCTCAGTGACCCTGTGTCTGAATCATCAATTCCTAAGAAAGAAGGAAGTATTACTCATCTTTACACATCATGCTGTCTCTCTTTCTTTTCCTTCTTCTTCTTCTTAAAACAAACAAGATTTCTAATGTGATTATCATTGAAAAGTTTAATGGCTTTGAATTTGGATACATCTTACATTTCAAAAGAGGGACAGTTATGTACCTTAGACAAATTGAAAAATGTTACAAACAATTCCCTCCTTTCATAATATATCTCTCCAGTAAGACTCAAAAATTCTTAACTTACCATGACTTAATCTATGATATTATATTCATCTCTATGAGTCCTCTTCTTTAAAAAGAACAAATACTTTCAGGAGACAGTTTAAAGAGAGACAGACAGACTGAGAGAGACTGAGAGATATGAGAAAACAAAATGTTAATCTACTAGCACATTATGTTAGGTAATTAATTAGAAATGTTATCACACATCTTTTCTTGCAAGGTTTGTGACGAAGGAAGTAAGGAACAAGTAAAATTTTTAAAATGTTTTATTTTGACACCTAATATTTGTACATATGTATGCAGCATAGTGAAATGTTTTGATACATGCAAATTGTGTAATGATCTAATGAAGGTAATTAGTATACTGACTACCTCACAGTTATCAGTTCTTTGTGGTGAGTCCATTCAAAGTCCAATCTTCTAGTTATTTTAAGATATACAATGTTATTTTTGACAATAGTCACATTATTGAGCAAAAGAACATCAAAATTACTCTTCCTATCCAAGTGTAACTTTGTACCTGTTGATTGGCTATGCCTCAATCCTTACTATACTCTCCTGATCATCACTAGTGTATTTCCCACTTATAGGAGATCCACTGATTTAAATTCCATATATAGCATCATGGGCTATTTCTCTTCCTGTGCCTGACTTACTTAATTTATTATAATGTCCATCACATACATCTGTTGTTTTTACACATAACAGGATTTCATCCTTTTTATGACTGTATAGCATTCTATTGTCCAGGAATACCATGCGTATTTTTTATCTCTTCATCTACTAATGGGCAGTTAGATTGATTTTCATATCTTGGCTATTGGCAATACTGCTGCAACAGACATAATGATACACAAATCTCTTCAACAAGTTGACTCTGATTCCTTTGGATATATTCTCTATATTCAGTCAGATGATTTTAGTTTTAATTTTTTTGAAGAACTTCCATCCTGTTTCCCTTAATACCTATACTTAGTAGACATTTCTTAAAAGAAGATACGTGAATGGTCAACAGGTACAATGTCACTCATCATCACACATGAGAATTAAAACCACAATGAGCCATAGCATCACTACAATTTGAGTGAGTGTATCAAAGAGATGATTAAATTCCAATTGAAAAGGGATGGAAGCCTGGATTGTGAGGCACAGGAGTATGATACCTACCAAATCAGTATGCGTGAAAATCACTATGAGTAACGCTATGACTGGGGAGTTTTTCCATTCAGACATTGTTCTGTCAGTCATATTTTTTTCCTGCCTAAATAGTACTTGGGAATTTTTTATCTTAACTGTTAGCTTCCAGATTTCTACACTAAGTTTGGCCATTTTTGAGGCTAATTTTATCCAAGTGCATTTTGAATTCAAAGTTGATTAGGTTTTAATTTTAATTTTGAAAACTGGTTTTGGTAGTGGGGATTGAACCAGTGCCTTTGCACCCAGCTACATCCTAACACCCACATGTCTGCTTTTTGGATACAGGTTCCCCTCAGGTCACTAAGTTGTCCAGGGTGGACTTGAACTTCTGATCCTCTTTCTTCAGCCTGCCAAAGTGTTGGAATTCAGGTAGGTAGTACCACACCCAGGTTCAAAGTCCATTATTTTGTAAGTGAAAAAGGAGGAAATTGGACAAAATATCTCCTTATGGGGTCAATTTATGCAGCCATAAAATTTTTGATTGAAATGATTGGAAAATGATGTGTGTGCATGTACAACTGAACAGCTACCATTAGGACAGGTTTTTAGTTTAACAGCATTACCCTAAACCATAAATAAGGCCTTGGTAAGACAAAATGAGACTGAGCCATGGACACCCATTACCCAGATTCATATTTGCCTCTCTAAACATGTCTTCTCTGTACAGGAACAAAGATAGAAGATTTTAAAAGTGTACTAAACCATTTTAAAATCGTTATTTTAATAGTGGTAAAAATTATTTAAGATTTATTTATATAAGATTAGAAGTAAAAATATCTAGAAATATCATGTATATATGCTAACCCTCCCTTTCTTTCTTTCTTTCTTTCTTTCTTTCTTTCTTTCTTTCTTTCTTTCTTTCTTTCTTTCTTTCCTTCCTTCCTTCCTTCCTTCCATCCTTCTTTCCTTCCTTTCTTCCTTCCTTCCATCCTTCTTTCCTTCCTTTCTTCCTTCCTTCCATCCTTCTTTCCTTCCTTTCTTCCTTCCTTCCTTTGACACTGGGGCTTTGTTACTCATTGAGGCTCAACTGATCCTCATGCCTCAGCCTTCCAAGTAGGTGGGAATTGAAGTGCATAACATCATGCCCAACTATAGTGGTATTTTTAGTAAATATTTACAAGTATTGGTACTGACTATTTGAAATTGCAAAGATTTAGTCAAGGCCACAAAACAACTTTTCAGTCATATAATATCAAAATGTATGTGTTACAGTTCATTTATTTGAAGATAAATATACTGTCTCTTTCCCACGGAGACTAGAAATACACCTTCTAAAATTTTACCTGAAACATAATACTTCAGGGAAGCTTTGGCTGCAGAGTAGGCACTATTCTTCCCAGTTCTGCAGATGTCCTGCATATATATTTTCTCTAGGGATAGGAAATCCACAAGCAGATCCATTCTACAGGATCCCAGGCTACACGGTTGTCTGCTGTGGGGAGTTATGGCTGTGTAGTGCAACGTTTTCTGCCCCACTCAGAGGCTGCTTTCTCAATCTTGACTTGGAACTGGCCATACTAGTGCGTCCTCAAGTTGGCCCTCGGGTTTGTGCCTCCCTGACAAGGGGGAGAAACAAGAACCCAGCACTTGCTTTGTAAGGAGCAGTAGCATCACCCATCTCCTACTTCATTTAATTAATATTTCTTAGACATAAAGAATTATACCTTAACAGTGTAATGAAGACATAAAATGTACAGCAAAGTGTCACATTGTTTAATATTCATTTAAACCATTTTTACCATTTCTAAGTGCTGTTACGCATTCAGTTTAATCTGAAAACATCCTTGTATCAAATGCTCTAGAAGTTAAACTTAAGTTTGCAAGTTATGAAAAACACAAAAAAAAATGAGAAAAAAAGTTAGTTCATCTAAGTGTGAAGCACATTTTCTTTCAGGTCTAACTTAATCCAAAGATTCAGATACTCTTCAGCATTCACTTCTACTTCCCTGAGCATCCTTCTTAGATTCATCCTCTCTTGCTCAGATTGACTTTGACTTTGCCAACTTATTAACATGCTTTTGAGTTGGAGCAGTGCATCTCTCCACTGTGGCAGAGGCATCTGATGCGTTTGTTGGTTTGTGTTAGTAGAATATGTTAGTAGAATATGAATCAACTTACTCCAGAGAGACAAAGGAATGCTTGCCTATAACCCCAGTTTCTAGGGACTCTGAAGGTAGACAGAAACAGGAATACCATAAATTCAAGGTCATCTTGGACAACTTAGGAAGACACTGTCCAAAATAAAACTTTAAAAGAACTGAGAAGTAGTTCAAGGGTAGAGCACTTGCTTGGCATACACTAAACTCTGAGTTCAATCCTCAGTACTCCCTGAAACCCTTAATATTTTAGCTCTATTTGAATCCCACTTACACAGAAGAACTACAAGGGAAGGTCAAGATATTTTAGGCATTCATCCAAAATATAAGAAGGTTGTTCACCAAAACACTGCTTGGAGCAAAGGACTATGGGAACATACTGAGCCCTTTGCTTGAAGAAACACAGCGCACCATTACTAAAAACTTGGAAATAAGTTTGCTCTTGAATAATAAAAAGATAAAATTTATTAAATGATTAATTGATACTGGAATTTGACCTCTATTGTCCATTTGCATATTTTTTTCTCATTTTTATAATAGCTAGTATAAAATAGTTACTGTTATTGGCACCATTTAATGGCAAAGGAACTTAGAATATTGGGCAAATTGCTTCAGGTGGGAAAGCCCCATAGCGGAGATGTGGAACTGAGATTTGAATGAGAGAATCATGAAGGTAAACACAGCTCAGTCAATTTTAGTCAGAGCTTCCATGCTGCAGAAGTTCCCTTTGAGAGGCAGATTCTCCCTCCTGACTGAATATTCTCACAAAACAAAAGAAATAAGTGTTACTCAAAGAGAAATGTGGGGTACAATGGAAATGTGGGGTGTATGACCCTAAAGCAGGTACATTCAAGGCCATGCAGCACTGGGAGACCCTTTAACTAAAGAGCCTTGAGTCCCACAGAAAGGCCAGCCCTTGGCCGGGTGTGGTGGCACACGCCTGTAATCCCAGCACTAGGGAGGCTGAGGCAGGAGGATCATTGTCAGTTTGAGACCAGCCTGGGCTACAAAGTGAGCTCAAGGCCAGCCTGAACTGCATAGCAAGACCTTGTCTCAAAAAAAAGAAAAGAAAAGAAAGGAAAGTAAGAAAGAAAGAAAGAAAGAAAGAAAGAAAGAAAGAAAGAAAGAAAGAAAGAAAGAAAGAAAGAAAGAAAGGCCAGCCCTGATGAGACACAGAGGAGTAAGGGCGTTCTTTCCTCACAGTTAAACTTTCAATTCTTTGAACACTTTTTGGTTCTATCAAGCCTATACTCTCTGAGGAATCTTTGATAAGAACTTAATTTTCTGTAAAAATCCTAAAAGGAGAAAGTGAGTGGGCCTGGAGCTTGAAATATTTTGCAGCCCAAATGATTCTTCCTTCTCCAAATGATAAAACAGCAGTTTGTATTTATCCATAAGTCTCTGAGGAGTAGTTGTCTACAGCTTCACTTCTCTGAGTCCATAATGCCAGTCCCGAGGCTGAGGAAAGTCACCGTGATGTCTTATCTGCAGCTGCCCGCTGGCCATTTTCTCCTGAACAAACCTCTCTTAAGTAAGTAGGGATCCTTACATGTACTATTACTACACTCCATATTATTTAAATTTAATGGATCTGGTAAGTGAAGCTCAGGGAGATTAAAGGACTCAACTAATAAAGAGGTTAATAAGGTAAATAGTTGGGGTCAAAACTCCAATTTCTGGTATTTCTATTTGCACCTTAATGCTAGAACTGCATCTTTCCTTGTTTATGTTTTGCATGCTTAAAAATATAGTTCTTAGAGTTAAATGTAATGTTTTATTCTCTAAACCTCATGATGTTTAGTGCAAATAATCCGTATGAAGTATCCTTTGTTAGAAAATTTCCATGACTCATTTTTTTAAATTAATAGATTTCGTTTTTGGAGCAGTTTTATGTTTAAAGAAAAACTGAGTAGGAATTACAGAGTTCTTATGGACCTCTTCTGCCTTTCTCTTGCCCTGAATATTTTTCCCAATTATTTAATAGCTTGTGTTAGCGTGGTCCAATTGTTATACTTAATGAGCCTTATTTAAAACTAATGTCCATCGCTTACATTAGGGTTCATTCTCTCTGCTGTGTATTCTTTGGATTTTGTAAAATGTATAATAGCGTAATTCCACAGTTACGCTCCTATACTACCTGATTTTGCAGTCTTAAACATCTCTTAGGTTCCACCCATTCAGCTTTCTTCCTTCTTCTACCTTCACATGGAAAGCTACTGGTCTTCCTCCCATCCATTGAGCTTTCTCTTTCTCACAGTGTGGTACAGTTGGAATCATACAGTAAGTAGCTTTCTTAGACTGATTTCATTTTCAGACTGTATACCTTGTGAAACAGTTAAACAGAGGTAATAAACAGGTTACCTTCTTATTTTTTCTGGTGAAAATACTGTAAATCTACTCTCTCCCTACTTTTCAAGTATTGAACATTATTATTAACCATTATTATTAGTCACCATATCCTCCAACAGATGTTCGGAATTTATTTTTCTTAGCTAACTGAAATTGTCTTTTAATGAACATCTCCCCAGTACTCCCATCTCTAATGCTGGCTTTGTTAAACATTACTCTTTTCTTCTATGAGTTCACATTTTTAGATTTTACATATGGAAAATCATATAGCATTTGTCTTTTGTGTCTGTCACTATATTGTCTTCTATTGTATGAAGGTAACTGATGTTTATCTAGTCAGCTATTGAAGGATATTTTGATTGCTTCCAGTATGCGGCAATTATAAGTGAAGATATAATAAGCATTTAAATACAAATTTGTACATGGCGTGTTTTCAATTCCTACAGGAATATCCAAGAGTGTGTTAGTTTTATTATATGGTATAACATGTTTGCAAGGAACTGCAAAAATGTCTTTCAAAGTAGTTGTAACATTTTTCATTCCTACCAGGAATGAGTGAGAATTCCAGTCACCCCACATTCTTGCTGGAGTTTGATGTTACCAGTGTTTTAGATTTCAGCCTTTCTATCCGGTATGTAATGGTATCTCATTTTTGTCATAATTCCTAAAGGAATATGACATTGACAATCTTCTATTATGGCCTATTTGCCATCTCCATATGTTCTTTGGTGAGTACTCTTATGAGATCTCCTGTGCAGTTGTTAACTGGGTGGTTTGATTTCTTATTCTTCTGGTTTAATTTTTTTGTGTATAATTTGAATACCAGTGTTTTATGAGGAATGTGTTTTACAAATATTTTCTCCCTAATTATGGCTTACCTTTTCATTCTTAAAATAGTGTCCATCATAGACAAAAAGTTTAAATTTTTAATGTAGTTTACTTCATCAATATTTTCCTCATAGACTGTGTTTTAGTACTTTATCTAAAAACTCATTGCCAACCTAAAGTTACCTGAAATTTTTCCTATGTCATCTTATGAGTTTTATAGTTTAGGGCCTTCATACTTAGGTCAAAGATCCTTTTGAGTTTGTTAGGTTTTACAAATTATGTAAGGTCAATGATTCTTTTCTTTTTAATTTCTTTTTCTTCATTTTTTGGATGTAGATGTCAACTTACCTTGCTACCATTCATACTGTTTGTAAACAAGGGTAGTTTTTCTCTCACAGATATTTTTTTATCTTGGTCAGAAATCAGTTGTTTACATAAGATTGCTTTGCTTGACAAGACAAAGCCCGGGTTTTGTGGGGATAGTAAGTCCATTTTTACTGTTCACAATCTGTCTTAAGATAAACAACAGTAGAACATGTGTTAACTGTGGATTTTATTCACATAATCGTAATTCTACTACTCATATTACTAATGAGCACCTAGAATTTTGGTTGATTACATCAAAGGTATGGCCTTGGAGAATCAACACGTCACAAAGTTATCTAGAGAAAATACGAGAGGATAATAACCTACAGCATGCAATCAATGCTGGTGAGAGGAATTTGTTAGTGTTACGTCCCCACCCTTTCCTTTCGTGAGTTCTTTGATTTCATTTGCATAACTAGCTCATGATGAAATGAAACCTGAGTTCTAAGACATTATCATTGCAGCACTGATCAAGCTGTATAAATCAGAAGCCAGTAATTAAAGTGCATGTAAATAGGTAGATGCAGATGTTGAAAAGTAATGCTTCAAAAACTCACTTTCATTTTAAAACTAATGGGTTAACACCTGAAAGGACAGGTGACAGATGAGAGTGAAGAGGCATGAGGTACACTAGACACCGAGAATCCTGTCTGAAACCCGTCCTTTCCCTTCGAAAATTACTCTTGCTCCTCAGTGAATCCTTTACTCTAATAAAATTGCATTCCCAGCTCCTCAATAACCTCCCACTTTTGTTATTTTTCAAATGTCTTTCAGGGATACTTCTCACAAATATCTGACCTTAGATTTCAGGACAAAATTAGTGGGTCATGAAGCAAAATAAAATTGATAGCATCTTGTTTAAGAAACATTTAAAATGTCTGCTTGGCTCAAAACCAGCACTAAACAAAGTATCAGGGCCTTTGAAGAACTGACCTTGTGTAAGTATACAGTCCTCATCTGTCTGAAAGAATATGAAGATTCTATACTTTATATTCATTCTCTTCCCAGGCAACATTAATATCTTTTCATCCTGATGACTGCTGGCATTTTATTACAGTATATATCCGGTTTGCATACATCCCTCTGCGTCTATCTCTCCTACCATTTCCTGGAACATTACTTCACCCTTGATCAAAGTTGGGAATGTTAGGAGTTTGTGATTTTTATATTCAAAACTGGCTTCCTTAAAAACCCTGAGGGCATCTGAATTTACCTCCTGGATGAGGCTGGCAGCTTTATGTGTCCTATTTACAAAAAGAGTGATGTTTCAAGGTAGTAACAGTTCTAATTTTCAAAGTCTATGTGTTTGACCTTTGATTATGTGTCATTTTAGAACGTGGATCAATTTTAATTTATCCCCGGAAAAATTTGCAGAGAACAATTTGCAGAGATTTTTCTCAGTAAGATATTTATTCTTAGCATGCGCTATTTTCAAAAGTCAGTGTTATTTTCTGATACCTTTCTTATTTATAGAATCATCACTTTGTATTACATAACTACCAATATTTCCCACTGAAAAATGTAAGTCCAAATGATATCAGATTGCTATCATTAAAATATTTGGCTTATAAACATTAATTTAGAAAAGTAGTTCTTGAAAATATGAAACGAATAAAGAACAGCAGCTATTTAACTTACCCATGTGTAGATGGTTCACAAAAGGTTGTAAAGGGCTAAATAAGGAAAATGGCAAATAGAATGTAGATATTTATTCTTTTTTGCTTGTTTATTTGTTCAGGTTTTTGGTGAACGGATGATGGAACCAGGACTTTTGCACTGTGCTATATCCACACCCCTTCTTAATTTTGTTTTTAATTTTGAGTTACTCAAGCTGTCCTCAAAATCCTGTTCCATCCCCCTCAGCTTTCCAGACATGTGGCACCACCCCTGGTTGCCAATATTTCTTATTTTAATTATCAACAAATACTTATGGAGAGCTTTCTAGCTACAAAACCACCTCCATGGCTCCTGCCCTCAGGTAATATGGATTTTACCATATTAAGAAAGCCAAGGTGTTCAAGGGAGAATAGTAACTTCTGTAAATGGGAAGTCTAGGAGAACAAATGACAGGGGTATGTGCTTTTCTGGGAGTCTAGAGAAGATTTTCCTGTGCAAATACACGTTATGAGTGACAGAGAGACTACTATGTAAAATTGAGAATAGAAGAAGAAAGCTGTGCATTGAGCTCTTGCTGAATGCCGGGTGTACATAACTTCCAGCTTCCCAAAACCATCATTTTCCCACCCACCAGTGGCACCAGGGCTGGTATTCAGTAATGACTTGCTTGACTGGGAGGATACACCAATATCTACCATTTGTTTAAGGTTAAAATGTCTTTTTTTTTTAATCAAAGCATTTCAATTTTATGTATTCATTTTTCATTTTAAAGATAGAAAACTAACAAAACAACAATGAAGACAAAAACAAAACAATACAAAAACAATATATGACCTCAAAATAAAATGATAGGAATTAACAATGATATCATTTCCAGTGTTTTGTTTTGTCTTGTTTTGTTTTTTTTGTTTTTTTTTGGTTTTTTTTTTTTTTTTGGTTTTTCTCCGGTACCGAGAACCGAACTCACGACCTTGCGCTTGCCAGGCAGGCGCTTTTGCCGCTGAGCTAAATCCCCAGCCCTGTCTTGTTTTGTTTTGTCAAATGCTTTTTGATCCTACCGTAATCATAACAGTTCTACAGTGAGCATCTTAATGGTTATTACAAGAACAGATTAGTAGGTTTCATATTCATTTGTTCTCTGATAACTTCCAAAGTCTTCCTCTGAAAATCAGTCCTATTCTTGAAGCAAAAAATACTTCATACTACAATGATGTCTTCTCATTTAATTCCCTCATAGAAGTTATAGGATTACTCATCCAATCTGCTTGCCAGCTAATCATGCACTCTCTTGTCCACTTTTTCCACTGAAATCTTTAGAAATTATATACATAGATTATTACATAGACTTGTACTTTTCAAATTTTTTACCTATGCAAAATTTTTTACCTATGCAAATTATACTTTTCCTAGAGGGAAGGATTTATTCACTGTGTTGGTAAAATATGCCTATGTAACAAACACTGGGTTTAAACTGAGGGGAAGAAAAAACAAATATTATATTAAATTTCACAATGAAATATTTTTCATAAATGGAAGTGACTATGGTATAAAATGTGAGTAGCTTCCTGCTGCATCCATTTTTAGCTAACATCTCTGTATTCCAGTAGTATTTAATTTGCTTTTAAGTTGTGGAGGCATGAAAGTTTAGGTCAGATTTTTATTTCCCTCCTCTTCACCAAACTGTCCTTTTCAAGGTTGTTGATAATGGTACCATACTTTAAAAGGATATACTAAATTATTGTCACAATCTCCCTTTAATTATTATCAGACTTGATCACTCATTTTTCCTTGATACAGATCCTACAGCTGCCTTCAGGACAGCAATCTCTCTAGATGCTTTACTGGAATTAACTGTGCTCTTAAATGTTTAATGCAAAAACATTCAGGATTTTATCCTTGTCACTCACTCACACACTCACACACACACACACAAGCACACAAACATCATTTCATGGAAATTGCTCACATCATTATCCCAGTGACTTGCATGTTTGGATCTCTAGCATGGATTTCTCTCTTTTGTCTATGCTTATTTCCCAATACCTCTCTATTTCTCCATCTTGATGTCCAACAGTTGGTCTTAACAACATGAAACTAAAATCTTGATCCTTTGACTGATAACCTCTCATCCTGCTAAAAGACAGCTTCATCTTTCCAATTACAGAATACAAAGGCCTTTGATTTAGATTTGATTTATCTATTTCCCCACATATCACATACAATCTGTTCAGAAGTCTACTTGGGATTAATTTGAAAGTACATCCTGGAATCCAATTTTTAAATGGAGCAAAAAGAACAGACAGTTCACAGAAGCAGAACAGCTAATGGTCCTTCAATGTATGAAAAGATGTTCAATTTCATTCATAATAGGATAAATTAAAATTAAAACAACACTGAGATACTATTCCTCATATATCATGTTGGCAAAAGCTCAAAAGCTTGACAGCACAGTCTGCTGGCAAAGCTGTGAAAAAATCAGCATGCTCATATATTTAACACTGGGAGTGCAAAATTATACAGCCTGTGTGGAAAGACATTCTGCAATACTATTCAGAATTGTAGATTCAGCTCCTCTTTGGCCCAACAATTCTACTCCCACTTCTACAAATCCTCTCTACACATGCAAACACATAGATAATCTCATACATCAAATTCATTCAGTTGTTTTTAATATTCAGAACTTAAATGCTCATCATATATGTGCGAACTCCACACAAAGAATGCAAACATTATGCACTGCAAATATGTGCTATGAAAATAAAGAAATTGGTTGAGTAAATTATGGCACACTTACATAATAAAGGGCTATACAGCTATAAAAAAGAATTGGAGATAAATCATGCATGGATATTGTGCTTTGCATGTGTGCTAAAGAGTATGATATGAATACAATGCATAAATTTCAGAACAGTGTGTATATTATAGACATTCAAAAAAATAAAAATTGAAACCACCTTTACTTGCAAACAAATGCAAATAAAATAATCTACCTGTAAACAAATGTCCAAAAAGAATGATTCAATCAACTTCTGTTGGGACATAATTCTGGTAACTCTCCTAGTTAGATAACATAGCGTTATGTGCTTCTTAATATATTGTTTTATCAAGTTCATAGCTGTATCAGTGAAGTGTCATTATCAACATTATTTAACCTTAATGTAATAAAGCCATAAAAACTAGCTTCCAATTCATAGGAAATACAGGAAAATTTAAATACTTCTATAATTATAAGTCAGGCAAGACTCATGTGGGTAACAATCATATGCACATGACAAATTGTAAAGGGTGTTTTCATAACAATCCTCAAATTGTGAAATAAATGCAATATTAATTAATATTACAGATTTTTTTCCTTTTTGGATGCTGAGATATAATAAGAGGAAGAGATATCATTTTTGCTGCTTTTAAATAGTTCACAAAAGAAGTATTAAATATTGCAAGATCTAGGTTCTGGGTAATAAGTATTTATTGTACTATTCCAGCTGTTCTTTGCTCTTGAATTTTTCATTTTGAAAGTAGAAGACAAGATTTTCACATGTGCATGTGTTCCTGTGTGTGCCTTGGGAATCTGACCTTTATCACTCTCTTTCCTGAAATCTATTAGTACGTTATCATCATCTCACATATAAAGCCCTCAATCATTTCCTCTGTAGTTCTTGTCAACTGAAGTCTAATTTCTCCAAAATATACGACATATAAAGTTGTGTAACCCTTCCACTTACCATTCCGCAATGGCTCTGCATTTCACTGTGATTTGAAGTAAAAATTCGTACGCTGACTTTTATGGCTCTATATGATCTCCCTAACTTAACCACATTATCTTACCTGTCTGAATTAAAGCCAGTCCTCCATACCTATGGGTCCTGTATCTGCAGATGACTCAATCAACTAAAGTTTGAAGATATTTCAAGAAAGAAACTGTATTCAAGAACACACAGATTTTCTCCTTTACGATTATTCTCTGAATAACACAGTATAACAGCTATTCATATAGCATTTACATTGTATTAGGCTTATAAATACTCTACAAATGACTAAAGTATTCAGAACCATACGCTAAGGTTATATGTAAATACTATGGCAATTTATATGCAGGACTTGGGCATCTGCTGGTTTGGGAACCTGAGAGAAGTCCTGAATACTGAAGAGACTTTCTTTTTTTTCTTTTGCATTTATTTTAAAGAGAAAAGAACAAAAACAAAAGAACACAAACAAAGACATAACACAAAAACTATAGAAACAATACAGAATTTCAAACAAGGTGACAGGAAACTAACAATGGTTGTTGTATTACATATTGTTATCTTCAAATTGGTTACTCAGATAAGCAAATATAGACATGCAAGAGAGATAAAAAAAATTAAGCATTAATTGTTCCTTTCAATAACTACTAAAAATTAATAATGCAGTTATCTTAGCTATCTTGTGTATACATAAATATTTTTCCCTTCTTTCTTTCATTTTTCTTTTCCCTCATCCCAGTTGTTCTTTCCTTTTGAGTAGTTTCTTTCACAGTATCTATAATCTATATCTAGATATAGATATAGATATAGATTATATAGATATAGATAATAATATATAGATATCTATATCTTTTTCCCACAGCCCCTACAGCATTTGTTATTAGTTGATTTCTTGATGATAGACATTCTTTTTGGGGTGAGATGTAGCCTTGGTGTGGTTTTACGTTGTGTTTCTCCAATGACTGAAGATGTTGAACCCTTTTGCACTTATTTATTTGCCAATTAGGAGACTTTCTTATGGACTTTCTTAACACTGTCCCTGGGCTTGTTTCATTGCAGGCAAAGTGGCTTCCTTGCCCTTTCTTCAAACATTTGAGTGTCTTCTCTTAGTCTTTAGACTTGGTATTACCTCTGCCTGAAATTCTCTTCCCCAAGATATCCATTTATATGTAAATCCTTTACTTTCTATAAGTGTTTGCTCAAATGAAGTACACTTCATTTTGGCTTACTTGATCACCCTAGCCAAATTTGCAAATTACTAGGTCCCTCATACTCACAGCCCCTACTATCATTCTGCTAGATTTTTCTAAATTAAAGACTTTATGTACGTATTTTATTATAATCTTTTTTATGCTTTATCAACTTCTGACATACTACACATACAAGCACATTTTTACCACGTCCCTTTATCAGAAGAGAAGATCTAGGAAAGAAGATATTTTCATTTCTCATGAACATTGATATATTCCAGGCTTTTATACCTGGCACATAGTAGGCCTTCCTCAAAAGCTACATTTTGAATGAAAGACAGAAGAGTGAGTATATGCTAAGCTATTCAGAAATTCCTTCTTTAGTAGCTTATCTGAAATATTGGCTTTCTTTTATTTTTTTTTTGGTCATGACTGACAGCAACAGTTCACTGACAGTAAAAAATATTTTATATCAGAAAGTTCATGGACATCGGACAAACTTTGTAAAGTAGTATTTAAGTGTACAGTGTTTCTAATTGTGTTAATAACACTAAAATGCATCTATTTCATTAAGGAGTCATCTGTTTCAAACTAAGAGAAATTAATTTTTAAGGACTATTAAGCAGTTTGGTTCTGAACAATTTTCTAATTTTCAAAGGGCAGGAAGAAACCTCAAACTTAATATAAATATTCAGTTTAACTATATATTTTTAGATGACAACATTCAATTTTTATATACAATGAATATTAGTCAAAATATTAAAAATATTAAATTAATTGACAACATTCACATTAATGAGAAAATGCTATTATCAAACCCAAAACTTCAGCAGACCACATTTGAGTTGAATACATCATTTTTTAAGTGAGAAAAATGTGTGAAAAGTGAAAAAGTCATATTCTATTGAAGGACTCCTCAAATAAGGAAGCAGTCATTTTTTTTTCTAGAATACCCTATATGTTTTCAGAATCCAGAATAATATAGAATAATAATTTAGAATTATTATTCAGAATAATAATTTAGAAAACACTTGGTATACTTTAAACAACCTAAAATACAAACTTCACAATTCAAAATTTCAGGAGATAGGGTTTTCATGTGAATCATTAATACGGGCTCTTTCAGTGAGGCTCAGGGAGGTTATCAGCATTTAAACCAAAATACAGAAAGATGAAAGTGATAGGAAATGACTGCTGACTGAAAACCAGAGAATATGAAAGGAAAATATGATACATGATCAAAAACTCAGGAAAACAGAAAGTTTAGCGATGAAACCCAGGAAAAGTAGAAAGTGGACTTTTGACTTCTGAGTTAAGAGAGAAAACAATTTTAAAAGTGTAAGCAATTTCAACAAGTTTATGATCTAATACAAATGAACTGCAGAAGGGATGGAAAATCGTGCTTTTGAGCTCAGGAATATAAAGAAGAGTTACTAGAATTGGATCAGAAAAGGGTAGAAATACAACATAAAAAGGCAAGGTATATCACTTAAAATATATTTCTGTTGAATACTTAAATCTATGCCTCAGTCATATCGCCTGAGAAGATGTGGTTTTTAAAATAGCCTATTGCAAAGGTAACAATGCTTAAGTTTACCCATGATATATATAAAGTGCATGCAAATGAATTGCTTCAGTTGGTGTCTAAAACATGAAACAGAGGATATGCAGTTTTATTCAGTGAAACATAGATGATGAAAATATATGCCCTGAAATATATTTATATTCAAATCCTAACATAAATTGATACCTAATGCAAGTTGTTTAATTTCTTTATGTAAAATTATCTTGTATATAAGTGGGAAATGAATCTTACCTACTTGTTTATCCTTGTTATGCACATGATGTGTAATATAGGTTAGCTATCGTTATCTTATAATTATCTTCATTGTTATCATCCTTTAATAATTAATTTTGGAAAACATAACTGATTAAGTATAATTCCTTTAAATCATGGTCTGCAATATTAAACCTAAGCTTACCTTGTTTTTTGTTTTCTGGTGAAGCAATAAGATATATATGTCTTATTAATAATATTAGTAATAATATTAGTGTTGAGTCTGTTTCTAATTCAGGCCTCCATTCTCACATAAATGTGACTATATTTTTCTTTAAAAATATGAAATTTTTACAGTTAGATATAAATAATACTTCCTAACTTTGGTGCTTCATTTTATTTCAGTCATCCTTATTTATTTATTTTTTGTTGTTGCTTTTTTTCTCTTGGTTTGGTTTGGTTTTTCTCCGGTACTGGGAGTCTAACTCATGACCTTGCACTTGCCAGACAGGCACTGTACTGCTGAGCTAAATCCCCAGCCCCCTCAGTCATCCTTATTATGGAGAGGATATAGTAATAGGTAGAAAATATAAATTATACCATTTAAATCTATTTCAGGGGCCTGGGGATTTAGCTCAGAGGCTCAGTGCCTGCCTGGTAAATGCAGGGTTGTGAGTTCAATTCCCGGTACTAGAAAAAAAAAAAAGAAAAAAAAAAAAAGAAAAAAATCTATTTAAAATTAAATATTGTAAAACTAAAGACAAATACAGGCAGTTTTAATTCTCTGTAGAAAAAAACTGGACTAAGTTATTGCATAATCATAATCTGATGTAAAAATAACTGTATTTAGAAAATTCTTACTGACTGCTTAGAATACACTAGTAATACTTTTTCTCCTAGATCTTTGTAGTAGTTTGCTCCAGCTACCATAACAAAACTCCACAGACTGTGGGGCCCAAAACACAGATCTATTTTCTCACAGTGCTAGAGACAGGCAGGGTTCATTTCCACTAGCCCCTTGCCCCTCGGCTTGCCCATGGGCACTCTATTTCCGCCTCCACTGCCCACCCTCTGCCATCTGTTGAGAGTCCAGGACCTGACACAATCTGCGTGCCTTTATCTCCTTTCTTCTAACAGCACCAGTCACACTGGACGAGTGCCCATTCAAGTAGAACCATTTTCATTTAATTACCTTTTTCTTTAAAACCTTTTCTTAAATATGGTCTCATTATGACCAACAAAGGGTTAGAGTTTCAGCATATGAATTTTAAAGGAACACAAGTCAGCCTATAACAGTCTTCTTTAAAATTATTGTAAGTCATAAAATGTCACCTATCTTAATAATTTACTGTAATGTAAAACTGGTGATTTGCTCTCAGTACCTCTTTACTGTTCCTGCCCTTCAAGAAATATGACTTTGCTTAGAAAAATGAACTGGTAAAATCTATTCCATCCAGGTAGTTTAAATAACCCAGAAAGAGTCTTTGGAACAAGCTCATGAATCATGTTCTCAATTTTACTTATGTCAAAACCCATTTTGGGACCCTTTCTTCCTGAAAATGGTTAATGACCCATGTACTATCTGACAATTCAAAATTTCTTAGACTTCCAGGCCACCTTTTTGGCTTCATTTGCACGGTAGAACATTCTAAAACTACCCTTGAAACTGGATAAATCGTCTCACTATTAATAATTAGGGGGAGGAAAGATGTCAAAACTGTAGCACAACTGTATGCAGTTTAATCGGAGTCTCAGTATTCTTTGCTTTAATGATCTTTTCTCTTCTGTGTTTCACACATATCTTTTTTTCACAGTTCTCCTTCTCTGTCTCCCTATTTTATTTCTAGACAATAGTCGAAGGTACAGTGAGTGAAAAGACCAGGTAGATGCAATGCATCTTTCTTAAGTATCTCTTAATATTTTTCTTGATATTGCATCTTCATTTTTAAATTTAATTTATATCTCTAGAATATGATCTTTACTCAAGAAGTACCCCATTTATATGAGATGGAAAAAAACAATTTACATTTTAAAAAGTCAAAAGTTTGTTGAGTATCTTGTTACAGTAGATTCTATATAAGTATAGTAGGAACTCAGAGAAACAAGAAATTGAATAGCACGTCACTGAAGGTTGTCCCATGGGAAGGGACTTCGGGAAGTCTTTCAAGGGTAGATAGGATCTGGATAGGTTTATGTTTGATGAATGGCTTCTCTCAGGACTTTGTTATAGTCAAAGCAGAGCTTTTGAGATAAAGCCTAGGGTATCCTCAGGACATGTTGATAACGGCTTGGAGTAACTGTGCATGCTGATTTCTTGTTCTATACCTTAAAATGAAAATAGAAATATGCACCATTTCCATCTCTCATTTTCTGAGGCAGATTCTGTGTTTGTTCTGCACCACCTAAGTTTCTGTGATGCCTATGGGATTAGATTAAAGGGGAAAGTAGGAAAATGGAAAAAAATATCAACCAATAGTACAATTAAGACCATAGGAGTTCAGAGATACTCAGGGAAAAGATCAGTAGACCTAGAAGGCAGGAGAAATATGCTTTCTTGGAGGTAGTTTGGAAAGTGGTTTCCACCATGAATTTCCAGGTAGCAAAATCGCTAATGTATGTTTTGAAGGAAAGTTGGTATGCATGGTGGCCTTCCACGACATCTGTCCCACCATTTAAATTCTCACTCTGCAGCCAGGCTGTTGGGTTCTTATTTCAGTTCCATCACTTACTTGCTAGCGGATCTTACCTGCTACTTAAGAAGTAACTTAACTTCTCTGTGCTTCCACCTTCTTAGCCATAGGGTAAGATAAGCATAATGCTTCCACCACAGGGTTTTATGGGAGCTTGTTGCAAGTATGTGGTGCAGCAAGACAAAGGTGATATTTGACACAACTGTCATCCTTTTATTGTCTGTACTTCTGCTTTCAGAAAGGACACCGTCATGGAGAATAGTCAGAGGAAGGTGGAATAATGACTGCAACCCCTGTGAATGTAAACTGAGAAGCAAAAAGTTAAAACACAGTGTTGCTTCTTAATTCTGTGGCTATGGACAAGGACAACAGCCTGCAAATAAGAATACCAAGGGCTGAATTTTCAGTGACAATGACATAACACAAAATTTTAAAAATCCTAGTTAAATGTAATTACTGAGACCATTTCTCATAATTTCCTTTTGTCTCAGTAATACTCTACATCATCTCTGAAAAATAATCATGGAACCTTTTCTGTAAAGCTCCAAACTTCTGTGTCCTCCTTTGTCAATGTGGGATTGCTACCTTATCAGGTTAAAGTAGGAATAAAAGAAAGTCTGATGAGACAAGCCAAGCAGAGTGGTAGCCCAGGGGCAACAGCTTCAATTGCATGGGTTCTGTTACTAAAAAGAAGTTTTATGTTTTTCCTTCTAAAAAAAAAAAATCGTTATGTGTTTCCCTTGGGAATAAAATGTTCTACATACTTTCTCTTAGTATGGCTCTCAGTTTTGAGAAGAACACATAGACTGTTTATGAGAGATGAAGCTGGTTTCTCTAAGCACTGGTACAATTAGGCCTCATGGGACTGCACCACTGAAACCATAAACAGGTGCTGAGATGTGCACAATGTTCCCTTTGCCATTCCTAATGAGGCTGCTAAAACTCATTCCCCTTGCTCTAGGCTTGGGCTGCCTAAGTGCCTGGAAGGAAGCATGTGCCTCCCTTCAGAATTCCCTCTAGGTTCCAGCTCACCCTCCAGTGGCACTAAGCAAGCATGAAAGATGTAATAGCTACTTCAGTCATTACCATGAGAAATTTTTATCACAGTCTCTTGTCTCACCTGGATTATGTCCCACCACCGAGAATGTAAATATACATAGAAACTCAGTAAGTGAATTTGTGAAACATGGAATATTGAACATGTATTTTTTAATCTTCTACAGCATCATTTCTCAACCTTTTCTTCGTCATTATCTCTCTAAAGAGCTCCTGTAGATATTTTTCTTAGTCACTGCCTTCCCATAAAATATAAACATCACATCATCTGTACATGTAAATATTACTGTATGTACATCCTTGCTTACATATAAAAACAACGAGAAAATAGAAGGTTCTCACTACCACCAAGACCAGTGCTACCATGACTTTGAGGGAAAGTCTTTACTCCGATGGCATCAACAGAACAGACTCAACTACCTGTCTCTAAACAGCAACTAAGGAGACAGAGGTGAAAGGCAAAGAAAGAGCTTTAATCAGTCTTGTCACACTAGAAAGGACAGATATAGAAGTTTAAGAGCTGTCTTTGAGGGGTTGTCACAAACTTTGAAGTTTTATTGAAAAGGGGAGCAAAAGCAAGGGTCAGGTGTTTGCATAGTCTAACCTTGTTCAGGTTGATCATTATCTCAGGACTGGATATGTAAGGTAGCCTCAGAAAAAGCTCTTTTGACTTGATGGGTCAGTCTGATTCCCATAAGATGCCTGATCCTGCTTTGTGGGGGTGGTGAGTCTGTAAAGGCTGTTGGAACCCAAGATGACTGCGGATGAGAATAATGGCTAGAGAATCTCAGACACAACTCCAAGGGGTCTAGACAAAGACAGTGTGAAACTTGGCCGTTGAATGTCCCTGTAGATCTTCAAAATACTTTAGTTACTCTTATCTTAGTGCCCTCAATCTTGAAGGGGAACAAGATTGGCTAGCTAAATTCAGGGTCAACATTTTTATATTCCTAGTTTTTAGATAAACTCTCATGTTTATGTGCATTGTGGAGCAGGGATCTCACCATACCTAGTAAGGTAACAAAAGAGATAGATATAGAATGAATACAGAGATATCAAGCTTTATTCTGGTTTTAGTTACCTATCGGGTATCTGTAGGCACAGCCTCTAAGTTATATCAACAATAGAGTATTGATCCTGTGGCAGGGTGGGGGCCAGTGCTACTGCCCAGGATGAGAATGCATTCCCGTGGTCTCCTGAAATAATGTTATCCTGAAAAAATGGAAAAACAGGAAGGAAAAATGGAAAGAAGGAAGGAAGGGAGAGAAGGAGGGAGGGTAGAGGGAGGGAAGGGGAAAGAATGAAGAAAGAAAGAGGAAGCACAAGGCTGATTCTTCTGATAATGTCAAATTGAGCCAGATTTCCATTTACATAGAAAATTGTAAGGATAACTTTAAAGGGAATTCCACACTAAGGTATCTTCAAAGTCAGGAACTGACAGTTATGTAAAGGTCCTTTTCTTTTTTTCCAGTGTAGAATCTTTCCTATATGTACTGATAATGTAACAGCAGATCACAGTTAAAACAAAGTCCACTCACACACAACACACACACTCAAATTTTGCATGCACACAGACTCCTATTTTAGAATTCTTACAGGTAATACTATTTCTTCTTTTCTAGACTACGTCATTATCCTGCAAACAAAAGAGCTACAGCTTTCTGTACAAGAAACATAAGGACTTTTTCTTAACTTTGGTTACTTAGCAGTGTGGCATCAAAAATACTGAATAGTCAAAGTTGATTTAAATAACTTTATACCATCAACTAGTTCGTTTTCACAGGCCATTTAATTTTTAAATTAATGTTAAATATGTGCTTTTAAAATAAAGTTAATACATCGTTTGATCATTATTTTGACTCCTTTAAGGCTTTCAAGGTAAAAGCTGTTATTTACACATTTCCATGCTTTTTCATGTTAAAGCTTGGTATAAATATACACATATGTATCCATGTTTATACATGGAGGATCCATTTATTTTTTTCAACTGTTGATTTTCATCTGTGGTGAGAACTACAAAAATTTTATTTAATCTTTTCTCTTATTTATAAATAGCCAGGATAAGGTCTTTAAGTCAATTGATTAAAAAAACTTCCAGTGGAATTACAATGACTAAGCTAGCTATTCAATGAAATATAGATGATTAGAAATCAGGATGACTTTGGAGTTTCGATGCAAAGATGAAGTCATGCAAAACATCTCTGTAAAAGAAAACTGGTTTTTATTTTGGATGATAAGCAGCCTTCACTGAGCCAGGCGTGGCAATGACACTTGTAAACACACTGATCTGGGAGCCTGAGGCAGGAGTCTAAGTTCCAGCCCAGCCTGAGCAAGGTAGTGACTCAGCAAGATCTTGTCTCAAAGTAAAAAGTAAAGAATGGTCTAGAAGTGTAATTCTATGCAAGGGTTCTGGGCTTTTTATCCCCTGTACTCTACAAAAAAATGAATAAATAAATAATGCAAAATAAAAAGTTGGCTGGGGATAAAGCTCAATATGAAGGCCCTGGATTTAATCCTCAATGCTACAAAAACAAAACAAAACAACAAAAATAAAACAGAACAAAACAAAATGAACCATGCACAAAAATACCTTACTTATGTTTTCGTGCTCTTCATTTACAGAAGATTTATATAATACTTTGTGCCAGGCCCTATTCTAGGTTACAAATATTAACCCTAAAAGCCATCCAAAGTTTTATCTGCATTTTAAAAATTAAGAAATAGGGACGCTAAAAGATTATATAATAATATAATATAGGAAAGGTAGAATTATGAAGGCAGAGACAAGACTTGAACCAGTTTGGTGATTTCACCATCTGTATTGTTACACATACCTCATGCTGCAGGTTTTGTTTTGTTTTGTTCTTATTTTAAAGAATAAAAAAACTAACAAAACAACAATGAAGACAAAATCAAAATAACACAAAAACAATTAAAATGATACATGCTCTCAAAACAAAATAATAGGAATTAATAGTGGTTGCTATATTACATACTGTTATCTTCAATGAAGTTGCTCAGCCCACCAGATGTAGTAATGTAAGACTGATCAAATAATCAAAGACAGTAACAACTAATAAAAAAAACAACATTGGAAATGGTGCAGAGCTTCACCATACAAGATGGTAGGAGTTTAGCAGTGGATCTTATACTGCATATTGTCGTCTTCAGCTCAGTCCTTCTGATTACCAGATTCAAGGGTGCAAAATTGGTCAAGGAAAAAAAATTTTGAGCATTGACTGTTCCTTTCAATAAACCAGACATCAGCAATATACCTATCCCAGCTATCCTTGTATTTACATGTAAATTTTGTGTTTCATTTCAAAGAGAAAAGGAAAGAAAACAAAAATAACAAAAACAAATATATGAAACAGCATAGAGAACAATACACAAGTATATGCAGGATAGCTAGGATAATTGAACTGCTAATATCTGTTGGTTTATTGTTTTGTTCTGTTTTGGGGGCATGTTTTGCTTTATTTTTCTGTTATTGAAATAAGTAATATACTTATTTATTCAAATAAATAATATATCTCTTTATACTTCCTTTAATTAAGAAATAATTAAAGAGCCTGGGAGCACCACAAGCACCTACCTGGCAAGTGCAAGGTCCTGAGTTTGATTCCTGCTACCAAAAATGAAAAAGAAAGAAAGAACTGAAGGTAAAGTACAGCTATCCAAGGAATAGATCATATAATTTGAAAAGCATGAAGCCTAATTTATACTTCATCTTTTTTAAAACTGTAGTTTCTTAGACAAAATTTTCTAAAATGACACATATTAGCTGTTTTATTCTCTGAAGTTTTGGTCGTGTTTTATATTTCTGTTCACCCAGTAAAGATGTGTAGCTTTGCCAATAAGACCCTGGGAATTATAGCTTAAACAAATATGGATATTAACTTACAAACATATCAAGTAGAATTACTACCAGAAGTTTAGAATAATTCATTTATCAATCTATAAAGTTCAGACAAGCATGTCACGCTAATAAGGAAAACTGAGTGCAAATTCTAACAAAACTAGGAGCTGGCTAATCAGTATTTCTATATTTAAATTGTAAGCAAGCTCTTTATTAAAGGAGAACAAATCAGAGCGGAACTTGATAGCCACTTTTCAGAGACAGGAAGGGAAAATGAAAATTTGTTTATTATCCAAATATGAAGTGTAATTTAACTTTGATTTCAAACGAGTATACACACAGAACATTTCTAAAAAAGATTGCAGCACATATTTTATCAGTAAAAAAGAAAACTTTCAGATATCTTCTGAAATACTTCAGCTTTGGTAGAGCATAAGAATGTTCTATTTTACCTTTAATTGAAACATACATATTAGCAATAAAATTCATAAATCAGAAGTACAAAAAAGAACATGGAATCATAAATTTGACACATTTTACATTAAATAGATACATCAACCATTAAAATAAATGTATCTCTTACTGAAAAAATAGATTAAAATCATATCTAATAGTTCACTTACCAAATCAGACATCTACTATTGAATCATTACATATTGAATACTGAAAAAGATACATCACCTATCATATCAAATACCTTCTTTAGTAAATCAACCCCACCATCTGATTCAAAACTGTCTTCTACTAAATCAAAAAACTACTCAATAAATCAAACCAATATTGCATCAAAGAATTTCATTTAAAGTAAATATAGTGTATCAACAGATAGCATATATCATAGAAAAGATATAATTTATTAAGAGAAAGATATGCCTTTTGCTATCTAATACTTTCAAATATGCTCTTTGAAAAAGTTATTCATTTAGATTGCTTTCACTGCAATTTTTAAAAATACATTCAAAGCAAATGATAGTCAAATATGAAGGAAGTGTTTGAGATGCTTATAAAATAAGTGTGTACTCCTAAATGGCTCCAGTATGTAAACAGTGGGTCAATTTCACCTCAATGTTTCTAATCCATTTTAAATTTAATTTTCATTCAACTTTTTATTTTATTGACATGTAATTTTACACATTATGGAGTAAAACATAATGTCTTGACATGCATACATTGCATGATAGTCAAATCAGGGTATTTAATATATCCATCACTAAAACATTTATCCTTTCTCTGTGGAGAGAACTTTCCATATCCACTGTTCTAGCTATATTGAAATGCACTATACTTTATTGCTAACTACGGTCACCCTATTCTGCACTTGAGTACCAAAACCTATTCCTTCTACCTAACTGTAAATTCATTCTTATTGTGCAAGCTCTCATTCCTCCTCTCCTACCTCTCCCCAGCTGCTGGAGTCCCTATTCTACTCTCTCCTGCTCACGTGCTTTACACTCCATATGTAAATGGCATCATGTGCTGTTGATCTTTTTCTGTTGGGCTTATTTCACTTAACGTAACATTCTCCAGACCCAGCCATGTTGTCAGCACACTGCTTTCATGCATTTTTATGGCTGCATAAGTATTCCACAGTTATGTAGACTGCTTTTTCTTTATCCATTCGCTCATTGACAGACATAGGTGGATTCCATCGGTTGGGTACTGTGAATGATGCTGGGGTGAGCATCGAAGTACAGATATTCCTTTGACTTACTGATTTCAGACCCTTTAAACATAGACACAGTAATGAGATTGCTGGGTCATGTGGTAGCTTTATTGTCCTTTATTTTTGAGGTGCTTCCTTACTCATCTCCATAGTGACCGCACTCTTTTATGTGCCCCACAGTGTATGCAAAGGTTTATTTCCCAAGATTCTCATGAACACTTTTCATTTGTCTTTTAATAACAGCCATTTTAACCAGAGTAAGGTACAAAATGTGACAGTTTAGGGGAGGGGAGGTTGTTGTTTTTGGTGTTACTGTTTGCTTAGTTATATGGTTCGCTGTTCTTCCCATGTGTTTCAAATACAAACAGGCAGTTTTAATGTCTCCTGCATTCTGTATCACTCCCTTCCCCCAGCTGTGTCTAGGATAGGATGTTCAAACTCTGGAGATAGGACAGTTGCAAAACAGCAAAACGTCTTTGTAATTCCTGTTTTCTATAGAATTTAATGTGAAACAGTTTCTCTAATTTATGTTAGAACATACTTGCTTTGGTCCAGTTCTATATACTTCCTCAAAAGCAATTTAATTATATTTATTGTAATACAGAGTGGACTTCCTCTCCATGGGAGAGTTATTATATAGTAAATCTAATGGAGCAGCCTTATCTAAATAATATATATATATATATAT
>NW_004955408.1:17631667-17779672 GCF_000276665.1 Chinchilla lanigera | reverse complement strand
TTTTTTTTGGTTTTTCTCCAGTACCAGGAACCAAACTCACGACCTTGCGCTTGCCAGGCAGGCGCTTTGCCGCTGAGCTAAATCCCCAGCCCCTTATCTAAATAATATTAACAAAAATTTACTTCTCAGTATAAACATTGCAGCTATGTAGCTATGCATTTCTCTAAGAAATTGGCACATGTACCCACTGAATTGTTAGCCCTAAAGATGAAGAAACACCTAGAAGTTAATTTACTAATATCACCAATGTTTTGTTCCCCAAAAGTTATATTCGTAACAGGTAAAATAAGGTAACTCACAGATTATTATAGTCTTTTGTTTTCTGGTAGGTTGAAATTCAAATAATGGCCTGAATTTAAAAGTAGGGGGCTGGAGATTTAGCTCAGAGGCACCGCGTTTGCCCAGCAAGCACGAGGTTATCAGTTTGATTCCCAGTATCAAATAAATAAATAAAAGGAGGAATACTAATAGAATTCTGACTGTAGTTTCTATGAAAAAACTAAGTATCTTCCAGTTCTTCATTCATGTTTGCTTCAGCAACAAATATCTACAGCTGACAGTGGGACTGAACATATATTTTTGTGACAGAGTTTATACTGCAGGCACGAGCACTGTTTTTCCCATGTAATCATAACTCTATTCACTTGCAAGCTTTCTCCAATTTAGAAAGTGAATTCCCCTCAAGCATCTTACATTTGTTATTTTTACTTGTTGATGTTATGTACTTGGCCATTGTAAGCCCAAATTTACAATTCTAGCTATAAAGCCTACTGCTCAGTAAATAATTTTTACAGGTCTTATGTGTTCAATGTTGTTCTGGGTTGGTATGGATATAAATGAGTTTAAATCTACCTTCTGTCCCCAAACAACCTTTTTCTCTTGCTGAGAATAATAAAATAGCCATGAAGGCCTTAGTGAATAGGCAAGTATATTATAATATACTAATTTCATGATGTAGGTAGGATACGTGTTCAGTAAACAGAGCCAGATAGGTGTGGAATTTAATAATTGTGGCCTCAATATGTGGGAAGAGGAGAGGATATATTAGGAAAAATTTGCAGATTTAAAAATGCTGAATTTTTATGAATAAAGGTAACAGTTAAAATGATCTCGTGAATATATGAACACTAATTACTCGATAGAAAATGGGCATTTGGTTAGATTTATAGAGTGTTTCAAACTATGAAGTTGAGAGTAAAACTAGCACTGTTTTACTGTTGCAGAAATCTTAACATGCCCATTCCCTGTTCCCCACCTGTGCCACTACATCAATCACGAACTCAATAATAATCTAAAAGCCTTGCTTTCACACTAGAAATATAACTACTCCACTATTTGTTTTCAAATACCCTTGGCTGGTTAAGGGATGAAAATAGATTGTAAGTCATTTATGAGTTAGTCAATAAGACCAGCCCGCCCTTATTGCAGGCTATTTATAAAATGTGGCCCAAACATGTTTATTACTGATCAGCAGTTTCTCATTATTGCTCTGTCTCTGTCAATATGAACATTGATGAATCGTAATTGAAGTTTTACTCAGCATGAATTGATTAGAATGTAAAGTAACAAGAATTGTACAAGATGTCAAAAAGAAGGAAAAACTGCAAAGAACAGTTAGAGGAGATTTTGTCCACTCAAAGGCGGGTACATGGGCTACCTGAGCCTGCAGAGTGAAGAGAAGGAAATAGCGTTACTCTAGTTAAACAAATAGGAAAGATTGAAAGAAACTGTTAATCTCAGAAATAAGTATATTTCAGATTTCCATTTTATACAGAGGTTATATAGAAAACATAACATGTTTCAAAAAGTTTATATTACTTCTGAAGTTTCCAGTGGTTTTTATTTTGACAAGATTATGCAATGTTTTAGTAATACCTATGTCTGATTTTATAACTTTTTTCTATAAACAAAATGAAATTTCTGAAACCATAAGCATCTTATAAAAGCTCTCTTGATTCTCTAAATATAATTGTTCAACCTTCCTTACAGAGCGGTGTCACATGATAAAGTATTTCTGAGGCATGAATTTCTGTGACTTTTCTAAGAAGTATGTGCTACATTTCATGTCAATAAATCTGGGCTGGGGATAAAGCTAAGTGGCATAAGCGCCTGCCTGGCAAGTGCAAAGTCCTGAGTTTGATTCCTGGTACCAAAAAAAAAAAAAAAAAATTAAAAAAAAATTTGAGTATGTACTAGTGCTGTGGTTGACAGCGTCCTCTCTAAAAGCCTGCACTGACAATGTAATCCTTAGTGTAACACTGTTGAGATATCTGGCCCAACGGCAGGACACGAGGCCTGCTGAAAGGTTAATGTTCTCATCATGCAAGCCAGTTGGTATAACACAGGTTGATTCCTTATTTAAAAAAAGACAAGTTCACATCTCCCTTCATCTTCTCCCCACAGTACTCATTTTTCCAGGTTATAACACAGGAAGAAGGCTTTTTGGACATTGGCATCTTGATCTCAAACTTCTCAACTTTCAGTATTACGAATTAATAGATTTCTATTCACTTTGAATCACTTACTTTGTGAAATTTCTTTGTAGAAACACAGATGGACTAAGACAATCAAATTCAAGATTCCACCCTAGAATTAATGGAAGAACATAAATGACCTTGTTTTTGCCCTCAGCAGTATCCTCGCTCTCCCTGAAAAGAAATTTCAGATTTCTCTCTCATCTACAAATTTATCTCACAAGACCAGGGACAACACCAAACTGCTTTGGAAGTTCAGAGTAAGGACAACTTAAAGTAGACTGAGAAAAAAAGGAAAAAATATATCTTGAAAAATTCACCTCAATCTAGGTTTCTGAATTTTTTTAAAGAGAAAAAAACCAATAAGTAGAAGCACGGGGATGATCTTCCGTTTTATAGCAGCTAAGGTGGTGCAAGGGATTTTGGGAAAGACCAAAGAAGTTTCAGTTTCACTACTGGTGAGTAGCAAACATTACGTTTACAAATGATTAACTTGAATGTCTGTCGGGGGACAGCAATCTTTAACATTTTAATTTTCTTAAAAATAAGCATTACTAGTAGCTCAGCTTTTCAGTTGAATAAATACAAAGCTGCTCTGAATGAAGGCAGAGTGGGCCCCAGAACTCTGTGAACTCTTGTTTGCTAACTCCATCCCACTACTTCCCCCACCACCCATGGCTGCTAAGGAGGAAGCCCTGGTGGATATATGGTAAGTGTAGAGACTGAGGGCGAGGAAGGCTGAATAAGAAAAGCATGAGTTTATAGTGACCATACATAGAACTGAATATCAATATTTCTTATGGTTATTCAGCAAAAAATAAATGGCACTGTGAGGAGTGATTTGGTTTCATTGTGTTTAAATAAAACTCCTTCTTGGAAAGATATAGTTAACTGTTCTTCTAAGGGAATTGACCAAAAATGTATCTGTAGTTGTCTTAATCACTTTCTCTTCATAGGGCAAAATACCCTCACACCTGCAAATTCAAGGTAGAGAGGTTTATTTGGGCTCATGGTTAAGCTCCATGGTCAGAGAGATCTAGAGCAAAACAACATGACAGAGGGGCATGACAGAAAAAAGCAGAGAGCCAAAGCAAGGCCAGGCAAGCAGAAAAACCCTTCCGGGTCAGGCCCACAATGACTTGCATCCTCAGACCAGACCCATGCCCTACCAGCGAGCCAAGCTGTAATGGCCGCTGTAATGCAATCACTTTTCAAACACATGAGCTTTAGGCAGCTGTTTCAGATCCAAACCAGTAAGATTAGTGAAAAGGCATAATGCTCTCCATTTGAGGACTTAGTGGAATTGATTGATACTGCTGCTTCTGGGTGTCTGATAAATCAGAGTTGCTGTTAACAAGAGTAACAATGAAGAGGGAGTATGCAAGGTAGAAGGAGCTCAGTGATTTCTATGGCTAGTTTTTGGTACTAAGTAAATGCAAAGAGAAAATGAAAACGTTAGAAAGCCAAGAACCCCTGAACTTATTGACATAAAGAGAGGAATAGAAAATTATGTGGTGGAAGACTTCATTCAGAGCACATATAAAGAGTAATAGAAAAAAAAAAAAAGATCCAGAAAAAGAAAATGCCTGTAAGAAAAAATTGTTTGAAGTCCAAAGGATTTAATTCATTTTTATAGGTTCTAAATTAAGTTGTAAATTCCCTGAGAAGTTGTTTCAAAATAAAACAATGTATGTCCAATAATAGCAACACATTTATGAAAGGCATTCCTAGAAAAGTGAACTATTAATTCTTTGTCTAAAAGTAATTCCTTCAGCCTTGTGTTCAAATACTTAAGTCTGCAATACAAAGCTTTTTTGCTGCTTATTAAGTCCAACACATTGTCTCCTCCAGATTTTGTAAACTGTGGATACAGACTTTCAATTAATTAGGCATAATCCATTAAGTTAATGATCAGATCTGATAAGCAATTTTGTATCAATGAGTAAAAATTATTAAACTAGATAAATGTGTAACGCAGCAAAGTAAGAAGTATTTTATGCATGAAATAAGCTACTGAGTTATATGGCATGATCAAAATATACTGTGAATGTTTAAATGAAGATAAATTTATTAGAGTAAATGATGCCTTGCCATTAATCTTCCACAAAATATAGCCCTTGTTCAAACACGCACTGTTGTTCTTGCCACTTTTTAAAGCAGTTTCTTTAATACCTTTTTTGTACTGTCTTAAGGACCCTAATCAACCCTAAACATTTATGACAACTTCCATCAAAAACATTACAATGTATCCTCATCCAACTTATTCACTAGATCTGGTACCACAAGTCTTCTGGCTCTTCTGCAAGCCAAACTGACCATGAGAAGTAAGTGTTTTGAGTTGAGTTTAGTACACTGATGCAACTACAACAGTGCAGCTAAAGACACTCATGAAAGGAGACTCCCAGAACTATTTCAAAAAGTGGCAAGACTGATGGGATCAATGTGTTTGAACCAATAGGATGTATTCTAAAGGGGGTTAATAGCAATGTGTCTTTTATCATAATTCACTGTATTTGTTGATCACACCCCTTATTTAAAATAACTTCTGTAATGATTTCTGGGAGTACTATAAATTATTTTAGGCAGTGTCTCTGAATAAAGACTTCCAAAATCTACTCTCCTCTCAAATCTGCTTATTTTCAAAATGTGACATAATTCAATTCGACTTAAATGCGGTCCTTCATAATTTTAGTTTTAAGTGTCAATAGGAAGGGTCCCCCAGAGGCTCATATGTTGGAGGTGTAGTCTCCAATGCAGCAATGTCAAGAAAGATCTTTGGGAAGATGATGGGGTCAGGAGAGCTCTAAACTCACTAGTAGGTTAATCCATTGATAGATTAATAATTTGTTGGCAATTTTGGGTGCTGTTAAAATCTTAGGAGGTAGCACCTTATTGAAGAGACTGGATAATGGGAGTACGATTCTGTCTCCAACTCCTTGGACTCTCTCTCTGCTTCCTGGAAACCATGAGATGGACAGCTGTGCTACACTACGCCCCTCCACTAGGATGTTTCTGCCTCGCCACAGGCACCCCCCAAAAATAGGGCCAGATGGCCATGGACTGAATCCTTTGAAACCATGAGTCACAAATGCCTCATTCCCCTTTAATTAAATTGTTACCTTTAGGTATTTTGTCATAGAAATACAAAATTAACACATTTAGTCATTTTATTTCCAGTTTATCTTCTTAGGCATATGCAAATCTTCAGTTATTCTCACCTTTTGTTGGTTGATTTACAGAAGGAAAAACAAATGATCTCACACTAGCTACTTGTACGCAACTTTTGGGAAGCACTTATTCTGGTAAAGAGTTACCTCACAGAAAAAAGCAGGTAAACATATTAAAGAGGTTAATGGTAATTTTAAAACTCCTGGAGAGAGACAAAACTGATTTTGATACATAGTACTATTCATAAATAAATTAACCTCTCTTGGCCTTAATATCTCCCTCACAGAGTTAATTGTGAAAAAGAGATGGAAAGCAATTAGCATCCTGTCCAGCGTGGAGTAAAGCATTGAAATAAATGATATATTATTATTGCTGGATTTCTGATTTTCAAGTTGTTCATAATCACACATTGGCTAAAGCTATTTCATTTCTCCCCAAATAATTGCAATTTTTTAAAACCAAGTTTTCTCACAGACTTTATGTTCCCCTGGTAACTCCCAATAAAGTTCATATAAAATCTTATTTTCCCCATATTAAAGATGAGCAAATTAATGCTAGAAAAGGTTAGGGTTTTGCTCCAGTTGTACAAACAAGAAGCAGCTGACTTGAGAGTGAAATCTAATTTGTCAACAGATGCAAATCTTAATAAATTATGGTATTTAAAGTACAAGTAGACAAAAAATGATATTTCCATAAATCTAACTTTATATTCTGATGGTATACATTCCTTGTAAGTGTTGTATGTTGCATTTGTTAACCTACAAAAATGCTAAAAAAAATTAGAAAACCTTAAGTAAGAAACAGGGGGAACTAGTAATGATTACAAGGCAGTAAGAATGTTAGGTAGAAAGTTTATTAGTAGAGTGGGGCTACTTGTTTTTTTTTTTTCTTTAGTTTTTTAAATCATTAGCTATAGATAAAATGCACACAAGCTTGTGGAGTTTTAAACCAAGAAGGGGCTGGGGATTTAGTTCAGTGGCACAGCACCTGCCTGGCAAGCACAAGATCATGAGTTCAATTCCTGGTACCAGAAGAAAGACAAAGAAAAAAAAAATTCTAGCTCAAGAGAACATAACACAGTTTAAGTGTGCTGATAAGGTACAGGGCCCATACAAAGTTCAGACTGTTAGTAAGGGGTTAGAAACACTCTCAAGGCCTCAAAACAAACTAAATGGAGACATCTACCTAGGGAATAAAGAAGGGCCTACTGTTCTCAAGAATAGATAAACACAGCTCATTTTATTTGTATAAGGATGATGACCTTGAAGAAAAGAAAAGATATTCCTTAGAAGACCCAGTTAATCATACAAATGTACCCTGAGATAGGGAATGTCCCATGGATGGAAAACAGGCAAAACACTGCACCTGTATCTGCTGCTCATTAAAGCCTTTTCTTTAGTTTTATTTTATTTTCCTTGTATTTTTGCTATGAACCCTAACTCTTCTTCTGGGCCTACAGTTGCCCTATAAATGACAAAGTTTGACTTTATTTTTTATCCTTTGTTACTGTAAATGTTGGGTCAACTCTCTTCTCAGTTCTACATATAGGTATGTGAACCATGTGCAGAACTGCTGTCTAAAACTTGGCAGAACAAGGTTATTAGCCCTGAATTTAGATCTTCTCAGCCCATTCACTACTGCATATAAAAGGATGAGGGATGTGCAGGGATGTCCTACTATGCTTGGAAGTCTCCAGCCATTCTCCTGAAACAGATGGCTGAACCTAGAATCACCCGTGAGTAAAACGATCCCAGCCATGAAAATTCCAGAACTATGATATCAGAACAAAGATACTCTGACACTGTGACTAAGATAATGATCAACTGAACCCCAGCCCACCAGCTATTTTTTAAAAGTTGGCCTCCTACTTTTGCAGGTGGGCCAACCTGAACCGTGCTATCAGAATGTGCTCGCCCAGATACCTAACCTGGAGCCCTTTCCTATCTTCCCCCTAGCTTAACAGTTGCATTTTCCTTTGCACTGTGTGCAGTGTTTGTATGTCACCCTGGCACCTTTGTTGGTCTGTGTTGTATGTTTCTGGCACAGACTGGCCCTGAGCACAACTTCCCATGCCCTCAATAAACATAGCTTTTCAATACTTACTACTGCATGTACACTTGGCAATTCTTTCCTCGTGGTACGCAAGAATTGGACTATTATTAGCCCATTCAACTTTCTCTCCTAAACACTGAAATCTAGTAAGACCTTGATATAGCCAGGATGAAATTACTTAAAACAAAATTTTTAAATCTTCTTTCAGAAAAATCCTCCAGAATACACTCGTGTACAGTTTAGAACTTACTTTTTAAGCATGGATATGGGCAGAAGGAACCCATCAAGTCAATGAATGTTTGATGTTACTAAGTCAAAATCTCCAAGGAAGGACATGTCAACTAGCCCTTTTCCCAAAAAGAACCAAAGACACACTGACCTTTACAACTATGCACAAGAAATCCTTATAATTCCCCCTTTTCCACATCCTTTTGAGTAATGCACAGTCACAGGCCTAACTTTATTTTGTTTCCCTTGTGTTTTGTTTCATTTTGTTTTTGTTTCTGAGGTTTTCTCAGCTGTGTACTCTACCATCACCTTGGATACTAGGAACGAGTCTGATGGATAAATATCTTGTGACAACAGTCAAAACTAAGCCCCAGATAACACACCCACCACCACCACTGCCACCATTCTAAGATAATTGTCAACAAGGCCAGGCCTTACCAAGATTACCTGTTTTGCCTGCTCTGCACAACTCTAGTTATGGAAACTTCTAATGTATCTCAATCTTCTTCCTATAACACTTCAAAGGCATTGTGAACTCTTTAAAGACAAGGCTAAGGACACTGGTCCCCTTGTCTTCCTCATGTAATGACACTGATTAAAATTTTTGTTCTTCCACAGCACCATTTCTTCCCCTGGCATCTTGGGATGAGTGGCTGAACCTAGACCATTAAGACCCCTAGAGTTGGGCCTTTACCTGAATGCTCTAATAATGCAATCAACAAGCAATTTCTCCTTTCTCTTGATGGTCATGTTAGCTGTGTGTCTTGTGCATGTCCTTTTGCATAATTCACTCTATTATAACTGGATGTATGAGATGTAGTCCATATGCATGAACCTTCAATGTGCTCTAGGTAAAGAAAGGTTACTTTAGTTCATGCAGGACAATCTGCTACCCATGCAACCTAGTTTAGAATTTTGCATTTTTCTGGGACAGGCACAAGGTTCTTTGTTTGCATTATCACTACTTCTGAGTAGTAAGCCTTAGGACAAAGGTCTGGGGTTTGGCCATGAGGTCTTACCTAGGCTCGGATGATTAGAGAAGAATGGTCCAGCAGCAAGTAGAGGGAAGCCCCCAGTATCCCTAACTGCACTATCTGTACTACTTTTTAAATTCTGTCTTTGTTTCTCCTATCCTATCTCAATGTTGGTTTTGGGCAAACCAGCAGTGAGACCCTGCTAGAGAACATCATGCCATCAGTAAACAGAAAGTTAGACATTAGCAGACCTGGAGAGAGGTGACAGGCACTATAAGAAAAGCAAAGAAGACAGGACTTATTGTCTTCTTTCTTCATTTTCTTAACCATTAGCTCTAGATAAAATCTAAACAAGCTTGTTGTTCTAAACTGTAGTCCACAAGAATGTAACTTCCATGGAGCAGTCTGATAAGGTCCAGCGCCCATACAAGTTCAGACTTTGGGTCAGGAGTTGAAAAGAAACCCTCAAGGCCTCAAAATAAACTAAAAGGAAAGTATCCACCTAGGGAGTAAACAAGGATCTACCTACATCTCTCTGAAATAGGTGAATACTGACCTTTTTCCTTGTAAAAAGCAGTGACTTGAGAGGAAGGGAGGAATATTCTTTGCAAGACCTCATTAACAATATAAACTGGAGATTTCATTCAGTGCATTTGCCACCTTGGCACTTGCCCACTTCACCCCTGAAAGTACATAGCCAGTCTCACTCTGAAAATCTACAAGTTTGCAACAAACTACCTACACATTATATGATGGCCCATTTTTCTATTCTGACATCTTTCATCAAAGACAGAAGCAAGTGTGTGTCCAGTGTCTTGTGGTATTAGAACTTCCCGTTAGCACTGGGCTACTCAGTCACTGCTCATGCAAAATTGAGTTGGCTAAGAGAAGGCTAAGAAGACAAACTGCTTAAGAATTTCTTATATTACTTTCTAACAAGTTTGGGCATAATCAGTGGTTTGTGGAGTTACTGAACTGGTTAGATATATCATTTCTTTTTGAAAAATGTACGTGCCCATGCTGTGTGAGTTGCAAGATTTGAAAAGGAGAATATGACTCCGTGAAGACTGATTTTTTGCTCAACACAATGTGCCTTAATTAATGAGCCACCTGTCTAGTTGGACAAAGACTTTGTTATTAGGTTTACTCTTTAATGGAAGAGTAGGCAAAATTTTTAACTTGAAAACTTGTTCTGGTCCCATTCCTGTTTTAAAAAACAGACTTGTTTCTCTCTTTTTTCTTCATTTGTGAAACATGGGAGTATTACATTTTGTCATTTAATCAAACCATAATTTGAGAAAAAAATGTCTAGTATTCATAGCTGAATGTTCAATCAAAAACCTAGAATTCCACAAGAACAGGACAATTGGCGAATTCTCTTGAACAATGAAACCTAGTCCAGAACAATTTTGTTTGATTTACAAGGAGCCTCTTGTGTCTACATTTAAATGTAGCCGTGTGCCCCTACTGTCATCTGTCAGACTGGGAGAATTTCCAGATAATCAAAATGTCACAGAGTTAGTACTTTTAATTTTTATTTCATCTCCTGCAAGTATGAACTCTGATTGTAATTATAGCTTCATCTGCTCTTGAGTGATTTTGTTTTATCAGACAAAGAATATTCTAACAACCGTAATAACAGGGAACAAAGCAACTGCATAAAACAGGAAACAATAAGAATGTCATGTTTTGGAATGTAGCAAACAACCTAAAGCTATAGATTATAAAACATGCATCTTGAAATCATGATTAGTCTTTAAATATTTAACATCCACAGCTTACCTCTGTAACAGAGTTATGTGTTTTCTCTGGCCACAGTATTGATTGGAATGGTAGAAACTAGAACAAAAAATGCCCCAGTGGAAAAACAAATTGACATGTAGAAGAAATCTAATACAATAGAACTGATCAAGTTAGATAAGCATTAATTAAAAGCATAAGGGAATCTGAAGAATATCCCTCTCTGTTCTCATTATACAATGCATACTCAATACAAGTTAGATAAAAAAGCAATGATACAGGCCTTTTCCCATCATTGTATTCCTGGCCAGATGGCCATGAGAAAACTGTTTAGATTAGATAATACTTTCAATAACTTCAGCCAGAGTTCTGATTTCATTTAAAAAGCTATATAAAAACCCAGATATTATTCTTTAATGTGTATATAGTTATGTAATATTGAACAAGTCAGTTAACACTAATACTTTAAAATACTCCTCTATTAAAAAAGTGGTAACAATTTCTATCCTTCTGGGATATGGAGTGGTGATGTCAAAATAAAATGATAGAGTTCTGATAGATTTAAAATGTCATGAAAATATGGATTAACCTGGTAGCTATTCTTCATATATTTCTTAGAACACAGCATTTTCTGTAGTGTGTAGAAAGAACAGATAGATATGAATTCCATGAGAAAAGGAAGATGAGAAATCAGCAGAAGAGACTGTAGAGAAGCATTTCCTCCATAATGGAGGTTTGCTGTCACTTAAAATCCTAAATTTTACTCACTTCAAACCTCTTTGAATGAGGAAGCCCAGAAAAGTACAAATCATATGCCATATGTCAAAACTGATGTGAAACATCATTTCATTAGAATGAAAATTTCCATAATTTGAACTTAATGTCCTTTGTGTGTGTGTGTGTTTGCAAACCACAGTGCATCCATAAACCACACTGCCTTATACCTACTTGCAAATAAAACCTAAAAGTTAAATGCAAATTTCATTAGACATATGCAGCATGCATCCCACAAATTCAAGAAGTCCTACAACAAGGAAATACCTACTGAGTCCAATGAACTCAAATAATTCTGTCACATATTTCTTGGCAGGTGATGTTCCAACCTCTCTGACTACCCTAGAGGAAAATATTTTTATTGCTATTTACATCAATATGAGAAATATCTAGAGGTAAATGATTCTTACTTATGCCAGTAAATGCCTACAGCTTTCAACCCTAGAGTGGTGTGAGAAGTATTCAACATCTCAAAACACCCAAGTTTAATTCCCAAGGCTTCATAGCGGGTGACAGTCCCACACGATTCACTTTGCTCTCCACTTAGCAAACTGACTGTCTATCCTCACTGACTGTCCTACAGGCTCCCCGGCCTCCCTTTATGCTGTTCCTGAAGCGCAAGACACATTTCCCCAGGAAGATGCTTTCTGCTTCTGCTGCTTCTTCCTAGAAAGTAGCTCTCCAAATGTACATGGTTTCCACTTGCGCTTAAGGGAAGCCACACTTCAAATGCCTCTTCATTAAAAAACGCAAATTTAACCATCCTACCAAGAACAAGATCCTACTTCACCCCGCCGTGTCCATGCCATTTATGTTATGTGTGTTTCTCTCTACTCTCATTTGTATTCTGAAACTGACACTGTTTTATATAATGTTCCATTTATTCTCAACACCTAGAACAAAGGCTGGTACATGAAAAAAGAAATGAATTATTTGCATCCTTTAACAGAACCCCTTAATGCAACTTTTAATATTTAATAAAACCAGGAGAAATTCAACCAGATGGCATCCATTTACTTTTTGTATATTTAGAAAGAAATATTTTGATATCCCTTATATGATAGTCATTCAAATCATTTCACTACATAAAATTCCCAAGTATATTTGGAACTATTAATCAGCAACATGGGGTACTTTAATGACTTTGTTATGTGGAACATACACATAAAATAATAAATATTAGTCCATTAAAATGTTTTGAAACAACCAGATATTTATAGACATGTAAAAAACTCCTGAAGTGTTGACTAACTTTTTAACTAGCAATTTTTCACACATGTGATGGCATTATAGCCTTATAATTTATGGATTTAAGATATTACCTTACATTGACAGTGGCTGGAAGAGATCTCAAAGTTAATTTTTACTGACAGTGGTGGTGATGAACTGGTAAGTATGATATCAATACCCTATGACCATGAGAGAACAGGAGAAGAAAGAAAGAAACAAAGAAAGAAAGAAAGAAAGAAAGAAAGAAAGAAACAAAGAAAGAAAGAAAGAAAGAAAGAAAGAAAGAAACAAAGAAACAAAGAAAGAAAGAAAGAAAGAAAGAAAGAAAGAAAGAAAAAGAAAGAAAGAAAGAAAAAAAGAAAGCTATTAGAATGTAAAACACATTTCTTAGTTTTGTGCCTGAGTAGAGGAAATAGGAGACTGAAAAATGTGAAAATCTTAAACACATATAAAACTAAAACTTATTTAAGATGCAGACAATGGAATAGACCATTAAAAAGAGAAGAAATTGGAAAAAATCAGTGAAAGTGTTGCCTCCCAAGATAGTCTGACATCTAGGCAGCTTTATGGTCCAATTATTTAGAGCTTTCAAATAACAAATAATGTCTTTTTATATAGAAGCTCTCTAGAGCATTAAAAAAAAGAAAGTTCCCAATCCATTTCATGCACTGAGCACAATACTAGCAAGAAAATTTGAAAGGACAAAATCAGAACACTTCAGAATAATAATAATTACAAGCATGAAATTAAAATTACTACATAGAAGCTTAGTATAGTGAATAATTTAAGGTATTAAAATTTTAATAATACCCAAGAATAATTTTTCTAAAATGTGAGAATATTTAGGAGCTTTTAATATAATAAAATTGATCATTATGTGAAAATATAGAGAAAATTCTCCCTGACCACTGTATTTGATTTAAAGTCTAATTGGTAATACTAATCATTTAAAAATACTTCTTAGGATTTATAAACCCTAACCATAGCAAGGAGTATGCATTTCTAATACTACCATTTCTAAAAGTGAAGCATTAGAAATGACTGCATTAACATTCAGGAATAGACAAAATTGTTCCTTTTATCTTTACTGGTACAAATTATTTGGCAATTTATAACCCATACAATAAAGTACAATCAGTAAGGTATTATAGGGTAGAACTGCCTTAAAGAAGAAAACAAAATTTGTACTTGTACTTGTTAAACATATAATTATCCAAAAGAAATACCTTGAAAGAAGACCAGAAAGTTACTTGTTTTAAAAACTGTTCTAAAATAATTTAATTTATTTCATACCAGCAATAGTATATTAGGAAACACAGCAAAATATTATCAATAGCAGCAAAAAACTTACACGAAATAATTAAGTGCCTATATCACATAAAGCTGAAAGATACCCAAGACCTGAAATAAATTAGTAAATTTTGAGGTATGCATGTTCCTGAGTACTCAATTCTGATACTGTCAAGATATCACTTCTGTAAAACTGCTGTAGTGATATAAGATCAATAATATATATTTTGCTGTGACTATATCCATTTTTTACTTCCAAATGAATTTTAAAGTTATTGTATTCACTTTTCTAAAATCCCTTTGGATGTAGGACTGGAATTTCATCTAGTAGATGTGTTCATTGTTCCAAGTGATCATGCAGGAAAAAGAAACAGTCAGTGGAAAGTTACAGAGGAGATGATCAGCATGCTTTGATCATTGTTTAACGAAGTCTCAGAGAGATATAACTTACATAGATGGCTGGTATAAGGGCAAAAGCATCAGGAAAAATCAACATGTGTAGCTTTATTAAGTCCTACAAAATTTACACATAGGCTGAATAACTTACTTGCTCACTCAAGAAAGACCTAACACATATCATCACTGCAGTCTTTCTAAGCCAAATTTTAGAGGCAGAAAGATGTTATAGTGGAAAAGTTATAGTAAGAGCTGTACTTATGAGCAGATGTCAAATGATGAGTCTGTAACAAAGATTTATCCCTGTAATTCTAGAGGCTACTGTCTCTGCTTCAGACCAACAGAGTGGCACAACTTTCTTATTTCAGTCAATGCTGTTTAGCACCGGTAACCATGCTCTTATTGTTCTGTCCTGTACTCTCTCAGAACTAGTAACATTTTAACAACTATAAAGTTACACTAATTTACTTATGCTAAGAGATAAACAAAACGTGTAAATTAGTGCTAATGCAATAAGGTATCCTTTGGCCAGTGAAACCCATATCCTTTCTTGGGAACATGAACAGATTTCTTTGGTATTAGTTTCTATACCAAGTTGTCTGTATTCTGAGGTAACCAATTAACAGGACATCTTATTCCAGGAAATACATACATGAGTGGTCAACATGTTACACTTAAATTGTCTCATTCCAGAGCAAAATCCGTGTTTCTCTCTCTTGAAGATTTCCAAGCAGCCTTCATTTTAATGCATGTACATATGAGTCCAAAGGGAAAGTATTTTTCATTTGCCAGTAGAGCAAGTTAATTTTGAAAGAAAAGTTTAATTAAGATTAAACAAACAAAGATTATTTGTTAGCCTAAAGGCATAAAGCTCTAAAAGCAAATTAGTTGCAGGATAACTACTGTTGTGAAAAATAGATTTTGCATAAGGCCACTACTGTATATTTTAAATTAAATTCACATCTTTATCTTTACAAAGAATGCATGCAATAACAAAAGCAACTGTGTAATTTTCAAATATCTACCAGGCCATCACTGTGACTGCTGGAAAAATATTTAGATTAAGAAAATATAAGATGAAAGAGTTTGGGTTTGTAAAAATACTGATTTAAATATGGTCTTCTATAAAACAGTATTAATAATTAAGATTGAAAAGAAATGTAGGCAACTCATGGTTGGTGATAGATAAATGATATACAGTAAAAATAAGTATACTGGGGCACTGGAATCAAAATTATATTTGTGCATTTATTTCTTTTATCTAGTAGAAAGATGAGTAGTGCAAGTAATATTATCAATAAGAGATGTTTCTATTGATAAGAAACAACTTACAGGAACCGTCTTGATAGAATAAAGGTTTAAAAAAGTTAGTCTCTGTCTCTTAAAAAAGAAACCCCACACACTGACTCTCCTTCAGACTGTAAATCTATATATTAATGTGTTGCAGTTGACACCAGCAACATTCTTTATCTTTAATCTCAGGAGATGATGACATGTCTCTGGGCCTCATCTTAGGAATTTTAAAGATTTCTTCTTTTGCATCAATAATAGCATAAACTTTTTCACTGTGTGGAAACTTCCAATAATCATTTTGGTTAAGGTGGCCTATAAATACATTTTATGATCACATGTAAGTTTAATTGTAAATCATGAAAATAAACTCACCTTAAAAATCTGTATCCTAGTAAGGATGAAGAATAGACCTAACTAGGGCTCAGTAATGGGCCCAATCACTGGGGAAATAACTACAGAACAGATGATGTTAGCCTTTGCACAACTGTTTATTAATGAGCTGCTACAATTTGTGAGAAATAGGTAGCTGAAATGATTCTCACCTTACTCCAACTGAAATGATGTTTTCTGTAAGGTATTCTTTGATCCCTTTTACTGTTCTTACTTAAAATCTTTAAAGAACTCTCAAGAAATACTATGTGGTTATAAAAATAAGAAACCACTGTGAGAAAACCCAATCTTTGTGTTTATATGTTGAAAATGTTACTCTTTAAAAGAAAGTAAAAAAACTTTGGCAGTGTAACTTCAGAAGAGGCTAGTCAAGTCAATGATCTGTTTGGGCTTCCATTTTTTTATACTTATATGAGGGTAAAATATAAATACTTTTAAAAATGAGCATTAAATGAGTAATATATTTGGAATTCTATACGCTAGAAAGATATGTCTAGAAATATAAATAATTAATGACATACAATTAATGATTCTTGGTAAATATATGTGTGTATATATGCTCAGATACACTGACAATTTCATATATTTCAAACTCAGTTTGGGCATTTTTCCAGACAAATTACTCTTTATTTGAAATGCAAACACACATTTATTTTAAACTTTCCATTCATCACATATTTGAGTTCTCTTATGGTCTTATAAAACATTTAAAAAGAGCACATCTAACTAGTACAGTGTTCAGTGGTGCTGGATGTACAGAAAAACTCACACGTAAGCTGACCTTGACCCTTAATTAGTAGTCCTGAGGACTACCAACCTCCCTGGGGAGTATGAACTCATGTTCTTCCCTCTCCCTAGTAGGAGCAGATGGCGTACAGTGTAAGCCCATGGCCGCTTTATCCTGCATCTAAATCCAGCTCCATCCACTACTACAAAGGATATTTAAACTTAACTTGGGGGGTTGGGGATTTAGCTCAGCGGCAAAGCACCTGCCTGGCAAGTGCAAGGTCATGAGTTTGGTTCCCAGTACCGGAGAAAAACCAAAAAAAATTAAAAAAATAAAAAAAAAATAAACAACTTGGAAAGCAGAGATAACCAAATTATCCTTCTCATCAACTTCTTTAGGAGTATTGCTCATTGACATAATCCATGTAAAAAACTGAAAAATCTTTGATGTTTATTACTATTTTCT
Organism: Chinchilla lanigera; assembly: GCF_000276665.1. Taxonomy (NCBI): domain Eukaryota; kingdom Metazoa; phylum Chordata; class Mammalia; order Rodentia; family Chinchillidae; genus Chinchilla; species Chinchilla lanigera. The sequence continues at coordinate 17,762,471 of NW_004955408.1, read as the reverse complement.
TGCCTTTAAAGGCTACCTTAGTCCATGTTTCATAATAGCATGGTTTTAAAACCTGGGATGAGTTATGATCAAGAAAAGAAGGGAAAATGGAATGTGAGACAGGTCAAATATCATTTTATAAAGTATTTTATAAAATTTCCCAGGTGTTATGTGCAGAGCAAACCGAAAGTTGCTATGTATGTCAGTAGCAGGACTATTAATTGAACTGAACACATTTCTTTTCCAATTTACAAAATTTTACTCCAAATAACATCAAACCAGAGCTAAGAACTGAATATATAACTCCAATTTATATTGAAGTTCTCCTTGAGTTTATCAAAAAGTATTAGAAGTGAACTTTTCATAAATTTTAATCTCCAGTTTCAACATTGCCTTCTCTATTCTAAACTGTACACATTCACTTCGACAGCTCAAGTTTTGGAAAGAAACGGGGAGTGTAGCTGAGAGGGAGAAAGCTGGAAGCAAAAATAGGAATCCAAAAGTCTTTGAATTTGTTGGCTCCAGTTCTTTTCCCCTCATTGAGGCTGTGGTACATATGCCTAGAGAGTACAAATGCACAGCAATATAACACCTACAAAAGCAGTACCTCTTAGGGTCACTGGATGGACGCCTTTGTAGAGGACCTCTGTGTGTGTGCACGCATGCACATGTGTACGCGTGTGTGAGTGTGGCTATAATTCATAACTACTAACACAAAAGCCTTTAGCTCCTCCATATCCCAATATTTATGACTGAGTTTCATAGATTTCCCATTCAGTTCTGGTGTTTTTCAAGGTAGGTTGAACTTTATTCCAAAAGAAACACATTTATTTTAAACTTTCAAATCTCCACCACTACTCTTTCTTTGTGATATTAAACTGCCAAAGAGAGCAAATGATTTGTGCCTCCAAACTCTGAAAAGATTTTATAGAAAATCAAAATTGTTGCATTATTTTTAATCCGATGTTTAAAAATATATACTGCTGAAGTGCTAGAATTTCTTCCAAGCCCTTCCTGGCACCATGTTAGAAGACAGGAAAAAGAGGTGGATCAAATTCCAGACCTCTGGACTTGTTTTAATGCAAATTACTTCTCCTTTATCATATGTACGTACTGGTTTACTTCTCAAATTTCTCTTTTTACTTTAAAATTTATTATATTAAAATAATTAAAAAATTAGTTTTATAAATGTGAAAATCTGTTATGGTTAATTTTTGTTGGTGTGTTTGTTTGTTGTTGCTGTTGTTGCAGTTTTCAGGGTCTCACTATGTAGTCAAGACTGGCCTTGAACTCACTATGTAGCCCAGCCAGGTCACAAACTCATGGTGATCGTCCTGCCTCAGCTTCCTAACTTCTGGAATTACAGGAATGTTCCACCATGTCTGGCTTATTTTGATTAATATTTTTATTAATATTTTATATAGAATACTAAGCACTAAATCATGAAAAGTTTACGAACCAGGTCTATAAATTTAGGTATGTGTGAATGAGGCCAGATTACATTACCATTTTAACTATGAAAGAAATTTTGATTAAATTGCTCTTGTAAATACATTGCAGATAACCTATTTACAACTTTCCTAAGGCAATTCATCATAATTATCTGAATATGTGTGGTATTCAAGTTCTTATTTAAACAAACTAATTATATTATTGTTCCTTTGATCTTGCGGTTATATTAAAAAGAACATAACAATTTCCTGTAGGTTGTAAAGATGTATTGATGAAGGGCAAATGTGTAAATGCAAAGTTTACCACATATAAGTGATGTCTGATCAGATCTGTTGATGGTATTATAAGCAGTAGTAACTCTTTCCTTACAACCTAGTGGCAGGGTCCAATAAATAAATAGAAAGTTAAAAGGATGAGCACTATCTTTGGATGAAGAAAGTCAAGAACACATCACTGGGAGGGAAAAGTATAACTGAAAAAGAGTTCATGTTAACTACAAACTACGGACTCCACATGGAATGGACCTCAACCCATGACAACACACACACACACACACACACACACACACACACACACACACTCAGAGAACATGGGAAACAAGGCACAAGAAGGCTCCCGAGGATTCTCAACCCTTACAAGACAGATCCAGGGGGAAATAATGAGGAGAAAAGCAAATACCCACATCCCTCACCATGCAGTAAACTAAAACCAAAACGGATCAAAGATATAAATATTAAAACTAACACACTTAACCTACCGGAAGGTAGAATAGGAAAAATTTTTAAATCATAGGTATAAAGATTCTTTGAACAGAACTCCAAGTGCACAGGAAATAACAGGAATCAACAAAAGGGATAATTAAAATTTAAAAGAAGAGCAAAGCACGTAGAGAGGGAAAAATTTTATCACTTGCACCTTGGGCAGAGGACTAATATCAAGATATACAATCAACTTAAAAAATTAGACCCCCCCCAATAAAAGACCCAATCAAAAAGTGGGCAACCAGAGTGAGCAGACACTCCTCAGAGGATGAAACACAAGTGGGCAAGAAAATACATGAAAAACTGTTCCATTCGGATGGTTATTAGAGAAATGCAGCTTAAAACCACACTGAAATTTCCTCTACTCCAAAAGGATGGCTATCATCAAGAAATCAAATAATAAAAAATGCTGTCCTGGCTACAGAAAAGAAGAAATGCTTCTACATTGTGGGTGGTAATGTAAACTATTGTGAAAATTTCTCATAACAAATAAATAGAAATTCCATCCAACCTAGGTATTCCCCTTCTAAATTATCTTCCCAACAGTGATACACACACAGCGATGTTTATAGTAGCACAATTCATAAGAGCCAAATCTTGTGAGAAGCCTAGATGTCCATCAAAAGATGAACAGATAAAGAGAATGTGATATCTATTCATAATGGAGTATTTCTTGGCAACAAAGAGAGAAAAATTGAGAGTATGGAGGAAAACTGCTGCTCCTTGTAAACAATGTTAAGTGAAGTAAAAGAGACATCCAAGTTTAAATACAACGTGGTGTCTCCCATTTGAGTAATCCAAGTACAAGTAGTGTAATTAGTAAAGCAAAAGACTGATTAAAGGAAGCAGGGAGATAGGTCTTATGCAAATGAGAAGAGGACCTAGAGTGGGGGAAGAGGTATGGGGAGGGGGTATAAACAAATGTAAAATGTGTCGTACACATGCACCAATTATTCACAGTGAGGGTGACCATGATGTGGCACAGACATGAACTACAATAATAATAATAGTAGTAATAATAATAATAGAAGCAGATCTACAAATGAAGGAAGGGAAGAGAGTCAGGGTGTGGGGAAGGAAAGAACAAGAAAAAGAATCAAGATATGCTAAGATATGTGACGTGCATATATCTACCCTCTAAACATCATATATAGCAAGAAGGAAATAAAATAAAAGAGAAAGAGAACCAAAAATAAAATTATAATTAAAGTAAAAACCTTTTATAAAGAATACTTGGAGTGTGTGTGTATGTGTGCATGTGTGTGTGTGTGTATACACAAGCATTAGTGAGGATTAAAACTAGAACCTCTGTACTGAGCTAAATTCTCACCCCTTTGTAGTTTTTCATTTTGAGCTAGAGGCTTTCTAAGTCACTAAGTTGCTGATGCAGGGCTCACACTGGTAATCTTCCTGCCTCAGCCTCCTGAGTAGCTGAGATTGCAGGTTTGTACTGCTGTATTTTTTAACACTCCCTATATCTTGGGGTACAACCCATTAGGCCATTTAAGTGACTTAAGTTTTATTTTATCTGAACCATCTTTGTTCATTTCTGAGAATCTTAAGTTTATATTCCAGACAAATATACTTTAAAGTGTTTTTCAGATGGTATAGTAACCTCTTTGGGGACTCTAAAAATCCTACCACATTAAAAATCACAAATAAAATAAGTAAGAATTAACAACAAAATACATTCTGTTAGTTCAAACTTTTATTTTACCTGAACAAAATGATTTGTTGCATAAAGAATTAAAACAAATACTGGCCACCATGAATAGGTAATTGAATAGGTGAGTAAACAGCTCAGCAGATTTTATTTTAAAAACCATCTATGATGCCCGCGGCATATCAGTGCTATTAAAAGTTAGTTTGACTGGTTAGAAAATTGCTAGGAACCAGATTCCAAAGAGGGAACAGATAGATAATTAATTCTCAAAAGTGAAATAGATAACTTTTTACTTTGATCTCAGGATTTAACTTTGACATTGTATGGTCTGAAAAGTAGCCTAAAACTAAACCATTTTAAAGGATTAATATGATTACAGGTATAAATCCTGACCCATATTTTCATGGTCTGTTTTCCTTCCTTTGCTCAAATTTGAAGTCACCCTCAGACAGAGGTTATGTTTATGTAGTGCTCCCTAGGCCACCAAAACTTCTTAAAAGAGGCTTTCCTGAGAACTACTAGCCTGTAGTTGAGTCTGGATGATGTAATTCAAACTTTGAGAAAAATGCGATTAAGGCATATAGTTTGCATTCAGTGCCGTAGTTTTGATCATAAAATAGACAGTTATGGCCAAGTACTGAAAGCCTAATTTTGTGCCAGGCACAGTGCTAAATACTTTGTATGTATGATTTCATTCCAGCCTTTCAGAAAACATGAGAATTACATATTATTATCATCTTTCTTGTTATAGACAAGGAAAATAGTTTTCAGAATAGAGGTGGTTAATTGTTTAGTGAATATCCAAAAATATATGAAATTTTAAGACTTCTCTTCACACCATTATGTTGAATAATATAGCAGAAGACTGAAGCAAAAGGGAATTAAATTATTTTAAAAAGAGTTTTTAACCTATCAAGATAAATGCAGTAATGCAGATGAGGAAATCTGAGAAATTAAAAATCACTGTGTTCAAATTAAGCACATAGGCATTGAAGTAATACCTGTTATTACCTAGTAGCCTAAGGATTACACAAAGTGGGAGAGGTAGTGCAGCATTAGTATACCAAAAGCTATCAAAATGGAAATAGTTCCTAGTTTTCACATATATTGTTTGCTTGCCACTTTATTTTACAAGACCTCCTGGCTAATGTCTATTTTTCTTTTCCTGATCCAATTTTTTCTCATATGGAACAATGCGTATTTATTTTGCCTAATGAAACTGTCTCCTGTGAAGAAATTCAAGATATTATTTCTTCAATAACTCATGCTGCCTAAGGAAGCTGTTCTTCCTTAAAACAGAAATCATTTAAGTGTGCATTATATTGATCATGCTTTGCCTAGTACACTATAAAACATTTGCAAAAAAACTGCAGTGCTTTCCAGAACACATAACATATATTATCAAACACAGACAGAGAATCTTAGCATAATGAGAGTGTTTCGCAAATGAGAAATTATAGATAATTGCTGTTTGCTCTTGTTTTCATAGAATGAAGTGTAATTATTATTAACAAGAGGCTTGTTTCAATAATTATTTCTGGTTATCCCAGGGCACAAATGCATTGAAGTAGGAAACAATGCATTTTCATTCAGAGGTTTTGTTTCTCATGATCTCTTATCACTGCCAGAAGTTATGTCTGAACACGCGTTCTGAGTTTGTGCCAGGCTGGTACTGTGGGGCCACGTATGTGTTTGCTGAGTACAGTGTCACATAATATTTTTCAAGATTAAATATACCCTCTTCAAAGTTAAAAAAAAAAATATCTAAACAGGCACGGCTTTGTAGGACTGTTATTTTTTTCACCAGGCAGAAAACTGCAAAATTTATATATCCAAATGCCCCTGGGAATCCAGGCAGCAAATTACTAAGGATTAATAGAGTTAAGTGTTCTCCATTTAGGCATCTGATTTTCATTCTGCACTTAGATAGCCAAAGTCTCTTTCGAAGTAGTAATAGATTTAATAAATTTTAAGGTAGGACATAATCAGGGCTGATACACCATGGGTGCTCAGACGTGGTCACACTGGTTGGTGAAATCAACAGCCTGAATCTCACCTCATCTTTAGGTTTCTCTCAGCCCAGTAATTAAAGAGAAGTTTGAGGAGCATCTCAAACTCTTGCCTTCAGATCCATAGTTCTTGCCCTTTCTCACAAGGGACACGCAAGGGCTTACATAGCACCCCTGCTTACAGCCCCAAGTAGGTACTATTCTAGGCCCATTCTGGAACTGGTGATACTATTGTAACCTTGCATGTTGGTCTCCATTCCAAGTGTCTCTCTTATGGAGCTGCAAGAAATCCAAGGTAGGAGGTGAAACACTAGGTAGTGACCTTTGCACCCCAGTAAGAAAATGCCTATCCATATTAGCTGTCATATATTTCAATTTCTTGGAAATGATAATAACACTAAAAATTATTGGGCCCCTGTGAGTAGGCACAATATTATATATATTTAATTATGTGAAGTATTATGATAGCTATTGTAAAAATACCATTTTTTTTTATTCTAGGCATTGAACTCAGGGATTCATGCACTTTAAGTAACTGCTATACCACTGAGCTCTACCCCCATTCTCCTGGTAAGAATGGTTATTACCCATCTCTCTTTTGCGAAGAAGAATACTGAAATACAAGGCATTCAATTAGTGCTTCCAAGATCACTCTTCCAGTAGGTGGAGGTGCTAAGGACTAAATCTTGCAAATCTGGCAATATACCTCCTCTTCAACACATCCCTATATTTTGTTTGTGTAGTTAAATAATTTATAATCACCTTTAACCTATGAATGCTTCTAAGTTTATCATGGAAACTAATTTACTGAAATGATTTATCATAACACTCACCTAAGGTAAGAAAGAAAAACATTCCGGGGTGGCACACTAAAAAATGAGGGAAGAATACAGTTAGAGAAGCAGAGGGAGAGCTCCATTTCCAGCAGTAGGGAAAATAAGTATCTTACTGGAGAGAGTGAATGGTTTTATCAGGTGTGGGCAGAACCTTGGCAAATAAGGGGCAAATGTATGGGCTCACATGATGCCAGATATCTAGTAACAGAGCTAGGTACATAAGGCCTTTATTCCAACCAGCCTAGTAGGCAACCTCAAAGAAGTCAACTGCACAGACATTCTTTCGATAAAACAGTGCTCTTCTCCCAGAGCAGGACAAGCACAAGTCAGAGGATCTTAGCAAATACTTAGAATGACCCAAGGAAACAATATTGCCAAGGAGAAACTTAAGTATTTAGCCGAGAAAAATGAGCTGTTCCAGTCTGGCACATGAAAGGCAATGAAACTAACAGAAGGTGGTAGGCACAGCACCTTGAATTCCTCCCATAAATCTTTTAAGCATTGGAAAACTACAGAAATGTCCCTTTTGCCTAAGTGTCTGTCCTCTTACTGGAGATTAAGAAACCCTAACGCATGATGTGATGACTTTAAAAATATAATGTGTAATTACAGAACAGAATTTATTTTGACGGAAATGTGTTTTGTTTCATCATGTTGTGTGGCTTTGTGAAAGAAAAAAGCAATATGAAAGATAAGCATATATCATACCATTCATGTTATGTACATTCTACTAACCGTGTCCATCATTATGATGACAGCTCTTGGCGATGAGGCTTAATGCATCGATGCAGATGAATATGTGTGTGCATATTATGATGTTTGCACATAGCAAAACTCCAGAATGGAATTCTTGTGAAATTTTCCAACTGTTTTCCAATCTGATCATAATCTCAGGCCAGGATCAGAATATTGGTTGATGGAAAAGTATCATTAGCATTTTTTAGAAATTTGTTAAAATTATAAGGCATCTATAAAAGGGCTATTTTCTTAACGGAGAGAGTCAGAATAAGATAATTTTTCACTATCAGCATCTAATATCTGATTGATAAGGAGGCTTTCTCCTCTACGCTAAGTAAACTCTACTGCTTACAGCACTTGGTGGATGAAAATGCTTAGATATAAAAATACATTTTATGTGCTCATTCTTTATTGCAAGCACATCAATTAATTATGCAGTCTGTATATCTTAATGACTGTCACTCTTTATATAAGCACCATGACATTATAAAAATAGTAGCTAGAGTGATAAGAAAAGTTAGGGGAAAAAAATCTTTCTAAATGGATATTTGTGGATAAAATTATCAATGCAGAGACAGCTTCAATGAGGATGTGCCTGCTCGTTGGGGTTTTGCCAACTGTTTCCAGCAGGGCTCCTTGACTGTTCCACTTAACACTGTAAAAAGTTGTTTTTCAATGTTCCTCAGGTCTAAAAATAAACAGAAGTAAATACTCCTGTCAAAAATAATCTGCTTGGAATCTTCTATTCCCCTACTCCACTCTCTCAGAATATTTCAACAGCAATAGTCAACAGAAACATTTGAATTGCCACACATGGTCCTCCCCATTGAATAAACACATATTCATGCACACACACACTCACACACACACACACACAGGCATGCAGATGCTCACTCTAAGCACACACTGGGTAAGAAACTGGTTCGCCCTGGGGAAGTATGTGAAAAAACACCATCCCAATATGATCTTTGGGTCTCAACAATAGGGAATATTTCTGTCATTATTCACTGCTTCCAGCAGTCTATTATTAAATGGCCATCATGTTCTGGGCACTGTCTAAAATGATTCACATGAAATATCTCATTTAACCATCACCATAAATATACCAGCAAGATGTTAGTATGATATAAAGGATGAAGAGAAGACAATGAGGGCTTGCTGATGCTGCTTAACTAGAAAATGTCAGGTCAGATGGTCTCATGCTGATGTCAGTTCTCTTGACCGTTCTATTACAGAGATAAAGAAGAAGGCTCAAGTCACTGCTGGTTTTATGAGTAATGAAATAAGGAGCGGGATCTTCCACAAGCCACGATGAGGACTATAGTCATTGAGACTCATTAATGATTATGGAATCAAAACGATTCTATTTAATATAAACATGGGCTCCCACAAGCACTGTAGACCTACTACATTTAGAACAGTTCAAATAAACACCTGGAAAATTTAATCCTAGTACAAACTACAAAGCTCTTTTGTATTTGTTTCAAATGGAAAAAAATCAAAAAGCTCCTTTGAAAGTGATGTCACAAAGATGATTCATTTTCAGCCTGAGCTGCTCCCCAGCAAGAAGCTAAAGAGGACCTAGCACTTGAATTATCTCATGATAAACCTATTAAAGATTCATAATTCCTTGAGTTTTAATTGCTTGTGATTGATCTCCATTAGAGTATTTGTGGGTAGTAAAGTAGCCTAAGTGGATTTCCCTCCTTCTGATTAAAAATTGCCCAAGCTTATTCAATGTGATTACATAGGACAGTACAAAATACTGTTTTCTGAAAACCACCTTCTTGATGATAAATGTTCGACTTTAAGAGAAAGAACAGAGTGTATCTTTTCTGCAGAAAATGGGCAATTCAAATTATTTTCTTCACTATCTCTTACTTATTTTCCCTTAATTACTATAGATTTCTTCTCTTGCATTATGTGTCCATTTACTTGTGGAGAAACTTTTTAAATGGACCGTATGCTGTCCTTATGTAGCTTCAATAATTATAAGCTTATTTCATTGTATTGCTATCAATTGTTCTTACTAGAGATATTTAAAAAGTATTCAAAATATATCATTTATCTATCCCTACCTCTATCTGTATCTGTATCTGTATCTATGTCTCTCTATATATAAAAACTAGTGAGTCAGAAAACCTACACCTATGCATCAATGTGATACCTAAAATAATTTAATAATAATTCCATAATTCCTTCAAGTCTAGTCTATATGTATTTTCCCATTCATTTTAACATTTTTGTTTGAATTCAGATACAAATATGACACATGAGTATTACACACCAGTTTTCCAGTGTGTAGATTAACAATCTCTCTTCCTTGTGAACTGTGTTGAATAAAAGAGATGATTTGTTTCTATACAGTTTTCTTCATTTCACTATTTCTGAAAATTCTTACTGATAAGGCTTAGCAGACAACTCTTGGCCCTCATATTTTCTATGTGTATTTACGTAAATATAGGTAGAAGAATGGTGAGATTTGGGTTTGATTTTGGAAGGTTAGGGAGAGTTTTCTCTTTTTTAACCTTCTGTTTTGTTTTTAGCTTTTTATTTGTGCATTTTTGCAGTACACAATGATTAAATTCCTTATGGACAGTTGGTTTGCATTATCATCAGGAAATATATAAAGTACATGTTTTGTTTTTCAAATGTTAGCCATGATTAATTACATTCAAAGAGTTAATTTTAGATTCCAAAATACTGATATTCTAATTTCATTATTTCTTCTTCCTTTGTTAGCTGAAGTACTCCAGCAAGAGAAATTTTCAGCCTTTAAGAAGTGGTAACTGTGAGGTTCAGTTTACGTACCAAATTTAAAAGGGTACTTGTTTCCTTTAATTTGCCCACTTGCAAAGTAATGTGTTTGCTCCTTATTACTTTCAAAAAGGAACAACGCAAATGTTTGTTTTTATTCTTAGTATCATCATTAATGTAGACTTAAACATATTGTAGTTATTATCCTTCCTGATGCTTAAATTGTTCAAAGTCTAACACAGGAAATTATTCTAATTTTATCTCAGCCCTTGTGAAGAGACCATAATAGTTTTCCAAACTTTCCATGCTTTCTGGTACGACAACATGTTCCAGGCTGATTTTGCTGATTTCCATGTTTCCTATACTACTTTGCAAGTAACCATTTCTCCAAGGAGTCTTCATTCCTCTGAATAGCAAACAGCACTTAAATTACACAGTCCAGTGGTAAGGCACTCAACTGTTTCCAGAGTACATTAGAGGAGAGAAAATAGATATTTTCTCCAGCCTTATACCAATAAATGTAATCTCAGATTAATCCAATATTTGTTACCTTTGTTTAAATTTGTAGCACTTATTTGATATACTTCTTTTATTAGGCTAATTATTTGTTATATAATAAAAAGATGTGCTGTTTATTTTAAAAAGTTACAGTTCTTTCTGACTCAAATTTATTTTACACTCAAATGAACAACTGCATTTACTTTATCCATAGCCTTAGTAGGTAGAAGAGCACAGACATGCTTCCTTCCATTCAAAATGTTTTATAAGGCCTCAGAATTGACTATGTTAGTTTTATATACATGTGGAAGTCATTTGTTTTGAAAAATTGTGATTATAAACTGGAAATCTTTACTGTTTTGAAATTTGCTCTCTTTTATTTTATATACTAACTTGCAATTAGATAGAGTTAAAATTAAATTGAAGAAGGTGATACATAATAATCATCATAGAACTGAAAAGAGTTAGCATTGACAAGGTTCTATAATAAAACTGGCTCTAAAGTCCACTTTCTATTCTGTTTTTTCTTTCCCATGTTTTTTTTTTCCTTTTAGCCTCCCTTCTACACTATCACTTAAAAATAATTTTTATGAGCCTATAATTTACTGAGGTAATTTGGGAGATTTCTACTTCTGGATACTACATAGTTGTTTGATTCAAGATAGTAGCTCTCTATTAAGATTAAATATGATTTTTCTATTATTTTGATTCCCCCAGGAATCAAAGTATGTTTTCTGCATATGTCCAAAATAAAGCCCATTATCCTGTATAAACAATATGTACTAGTAAAAGTTTTTAAAATGTCTATTTTAAAAAGGAATAAATATGCACTCTTAATTTCAAACATTTTGTTTAGAAATTTCACGGAGCAGCCAAGGCAGACAACCTTGAAGGGTCAAGGCCTTATCAAGAAAGAAACCATACCATTCAGAGCCTGGCCTCCCCCGTGGGCATTTGTATCTATGGCTGGAGGTAGGGACAGAACACTAGTACTTGCTATTGCCTTTATGGTTAGTTTGCTGACTCCTAAAATTAATAAGAAATAAATATGCTAAAGAAACGGTGGGTACTAAGAGGCTCCAAAGGCACCAACGACAAAGTAGAACTCAAAGACCACAAAAAGGAAGCGCTCTCTGATAAGATGTTCTCTAGCGAGAAGGCCGAGTGAGGTCAACTAGAATTCACTTAGATGAACTCAACTCTGAGCAATCTCAACCCTTCACTGGATCCAGGTAGCATGCTCCTGCTTTAGCAGCTTGTCACAAAGAAAGCAAACCTTCTCCAGCAAGATAAAAATCATATGTTGTATAATTTTGTATGAATTGAGTGAAAAATGGACAAGAGACAGGAACAACAGAGAGAGATCAATAAAACAAATCTCTTGGGGTGACTCAGGCATTTGCATGACCACACACAGATTTTAATATTACAGTGAATAGGAAAAAAAAAAAAAAGACAAGAATTTTGCCAACAAACTAGTATCTACAAAAAGAGTCAAGTCAAATGTGAGGTAGAAAAACCAGAATAACTAAAATTATAAATGTGATAAATGGTCTTAAAAGCAAAATTGTAAAAAGCAGAAGAGATCACTAAAGAACTAGAATATAGGTCAGTAGATGATATGAAGATTAAAGAACACAGAAGGTAAATTTGAAACATTCAAAGAGGACTATAAGACATTTGAGCATGGTAAGTGTCTGAGGTAATGTAATGAGAATGTTGTGTAAGACAGAGGAGCGAACTAATATTTCTAGCAACTCTAGCCATGAAGAAAGTCCTTAGACCTATGTTGTTAAAGTTCTAGAAGCTAAAGAAGAAAAAATGCAGAAAAGCCCTTAAGTTACCACATTGTAATAAAATCTGTGAAATTTAAGAAATATGTAAAAAATCAAATATTAATGAAAAAGAAGTGCATTAAGTTTAAAAATGTAAACAAGTGTGACAGCAGGTTTTTCATAAGAAATGGACATAGAGCAGAAGACAAATGGCTGATGTTTTTAAAGTCTTGAAAGAAAATAGCTACCATCATATAAAAATGTTCTTCCAATAGTTAAAGTGTAATTAACATAGTCCTACAAAAGCAAATAGAGCAGAAAAACAAAGAGATTTTGTCAACCAAAAGCCCAGATTTATAAAAGGATATCAAGAACTATTTTTACGCAGAAAAATAAGAATCTTACACACAAACACACACACACACACACATGCATGCCATATACATATATATGAACATAAACAGAGTAAATACATCCAAATATTTAAATGAATATTAATTGTACAAAACAATAATGGTTTTGTTATGTTACCTTAAAGTACATGAAGAATTAACATATATATGAACCATAAATTACATAAAGACCTAATATATATATATATAGAGAGAGAGAGAGAGGGAGAGAGATATTTGAACCTTAAAGTACATGAAGAATTAACATATATGAACAAGAACAAAAAAGCTGGAAGAGAAAGCAAGTGGTGAGGGACAGTAATACTTCTAGAACAGTCTGTTCCAACAGAATAGGTTAAAAAAAACAAAAGGTAACATATATTGAACACTCAACCAACATAACAAACAAACTAAATCTAACAGAAAAAATATAGATCACCACAACTGACACTGATGCAATGTACCTTCTTTTGAAAAGAATATGGAATATTTATAAAAAGTGATTGTATTCTGCATAAGAAAGACTCTCCACAAATTTAACAAGAATGCAGTCATATTTGTATTGCATCTGAGCACTGTAATTATCCTAGATATCAATTACAAAATAATGAGAGTCTTCTTAAACATTTATAAATAAAGACAACAATTTATATGTCATATAAGAAATAACAATGAAGGTAGTTTGAAAATGTCCTAAATGTATAATTCCTAAGAGACCAAGATAGAAAAGTAATTAAAGGAATATCCTAGATGTATTTTGGTAGCTGCATCTCTATGACACATGAAGAAGTAATAAATAATTTTCATGCTAGCCAGTCACACTGGGGTCGTGTACGCAGAAAGTTAATTGATGAACTTGTTCACACTTCGGTTTGTTCATTTGGTGTTGTATAAATTCAGTTTGTGTTGGCTATAATAGAGGCAAGTACTACAGATGGAAGGTGATCTTAATGTCCTAAAGCTACAAACTCTTTAACTCCTATTGAAAAGAAAGTCATTGCCATAGTCAAACGATTCCATGTACATGCCTGGAAAGACAAATTACTCTTCCAATGCTTAGCATGAACTGAAAGTGAAAACAATTAGCATGGCGGATGCTACTTTAAGGAAAAAATGTTTTCTTCACACAGCAGATGTGGGAACATAAGGCCAGCACTGGGTATCAGTGCTAAACTGTCGCTGAACTACACAAAAACAACAGGCTCTAGCAAAAGAACTAGTGTTTTCAAACTTGCTAGATTAGCAGTGAGCCCTTTGCCAGCCTCATTTAGAAAATGATGTCCATCTACACTAACTTGCTTTGACATACATTTACATGACATGGTACATTTCAGGCTCAAGCAGAGTGTCTAATGTTTGGATAGGTGATCAAAACCGTGTAGCAAAACTAAAATCAGCTGTTTTCTTTTTCATTCATTTTTCTTTTCTCTCTTTTTTATCTTTAAGGGCACTTAGTTCTTATTTTTAAAATCCAGCATTTTAAGTGACACTGAACTATTGTGTAATGTTGTTCTCTAACATTTGAACTCTGTTTTCTATTTATATCATATCGCTAACATAAGGAAAGTTGATTCTTTTTTAATTAACATTTATAGAGTAATGGAATTACTCCAGGAGAATCTCAAATACAAAACCACCCATAACCTAAAAGTGTCCAATAAGGTAAGGATGGAATTATTACCTATTATTTCCTGAGTTCCTTCCACATCAAATGACAGTAGCAGTTTACTCTAGGTTATCATCTGAAGTTAGAGTGCTAAAACTCCTTGCAATCAAAATTATCTCTCTTTTTTTGTCTTTTTGAGACAGGGCTTCACTATGCACTTCGGAATGGCCTTGAACTCACTTTGTAGCTGAGGCTGGCCTCGATCTCACAGAGATCCTCCTAATTCAGCCTCCCCAGTACTGGGATTACAGGCATAAACCACCACGCCTGGCTCAAAATTATCCTTGAGACTTCTCTAAATTTGCATAAAATTTACATGAGTTGGTATATACAACATTCTATAGTAATTTTAAGCACCGTAATTCATGAAAAGCACTGAAATAAACTAAAGATGAGATATAGCAGCTTCAAATTTTAATTAAAGGAGAAATAAAACAGTCCTATATCTTTCAAATTTTTAGGCCAAACTCTCAGGACATTTAATTTCTAAGTGCTTTTTATCACTAAAAAATTAACTTTCCATGACTAGCATAAATACATATTTTTCTTTTTCTGAGTGTGATTGAAATAATATGGCAATTGCATCACAATTTTGTTTGGCCTTGATATGATCTATTTTATAAATGTCTTTGCCTATTATCCAGTTCTTTTGTTATTCCTTCTGCAAATCATGGGCAAAACTTTATCCTCCGATGTCATTTTGATTATCCCCATCCCCAAGTCTTTTCTCTTGCTTGTGTCCTGCCTTTCCAATTACACCCACACGCTCTCCTTCATCTTTGGACCTCTCTACAGTCTTCAGTCTCCCCTGCTAATTATCTGTTCACGGCCCGTAGGGCTACCAGCCGTTCTCCTCCTAGGCTTTCAATTCTTGAACTTTTCCCGATCTGTGGTATTTTCTCTCAGTTATTATGTGTTGCAATCTACAAAATTTCAGCTGAAATGTCTTCTTTATGATAATTTACCTCCAAACAATTTTTATGTTTGGATCTTTACAGGGTATTGGGAAAAAGAAAGGGGCTGAGAAAGACAAGGAAGTAAGAGAAAACCATTATCTTACTGTTTTAGGTACATTACTTAGGCCATAAATATTATGTCTCAAATTCTCTCTTCTTTCTCTACTCCTTCATTCTTTTATTTCCCATCTCATTTACTGGGTCCTGAATTTTCATCATTCAATTGATTAGGCACTTTGCCCACATTCATCCCAAAGGTGTGCAATACAGTTAGTCCCATTTGATATATATCCAAAACACTGGAATATATATATATTCCAAAACAGAGATTATCCTGCCAGAGTGACATTCACTACCTTTTACGGTACATCTATGTTTTAGTTTGTTTCAGTAATTAAATGATGGTCTTTCCTTAATGCAAATTTTTTTTCAAGTGACAGCTCCGTGAGGTAGTTATTGTAGGCCAATAACTGTCCCTAAATGTGCCTAGAATATCTGATGGGATTGTTTTCCTCAAGGTATGATGGCTACGTTTTAATGTAACTTTTCTGAAATAATTTTATATCTCTTGAGAGCCTAGCGGATGACTTTTTATAGCACACTGCTACTGAAAGGCCATTCATTTTGGAGACTGATGTTTTCCTAATCCCTCAGCAGCTACGAAAGCCAGGAGTAGATATCAGCAAAGATAGTCCAAAACCAAACTTCAAGGTCTTTCCTTTTTCTTCATCTATTTCTCAGTGCCCACCCCTATCAGCCACATTCCACAGAGGACCTGAAATTGGGACTGGCATGCTTGAATTGGTAGCACGATTTCCATAATCACTCTGCTGAAATGAATGCTGCCCTCTGTTCAGCTACTGCCTCCTTTCTGGCAGTCTCAGAAGTGTTGCTAGGCATTACTGCACACAAAGACAATGACTTTGCCAGCATCACTTAAACTATGGCATATGCAGATATCATCATTTCGTATAAGGCTCTTGGTTCCATCCATATGGGACAGAGCAAGAACTAACTGCTGTTGGAATTAATCACCATGTACTTCTGTGTAACATTGTTTTTATCAAAATGTTTCCCAACAATGATGAAAATGGGAACTGCTATAACTGGATGAGTACCTCAAGCTTTTTGCTATGAAATCATCTGTGATTGTACAAAGTGAAACTCTAGTCTTGTCTCTGACCATCAGGACTGATGTTTATTCTAAATCTCATTTGGATTTTCTGAAATTTCAGTATAAATGCTTTAAAAGGAATAGGAATCTGTCAAATTACATTAGGTATAGTATTGTGTTTACATTTATTTTTCCATTTGGAGCATATATTTTGAAAAAAGTGAATGTCTAAAATGAGAAACACAGTATTAGGTATAGTAAAAAATAGCAGTAGTTATTACTAAAAATATAAGAATGTTTTGATATACAACTTCAAATATATTCCTGCTTAATTCATTTTGCCTACATAAATGCTAAGAAAGTGAACTGCAGTATAAGATTTAAAATTTTGCTTTACTTAAATAATAGAAGAGAGGAGCTATGAAACTATTTAAAGCACTGATCAAAAAGGCCTGAAAATGTGTTTACTAATTTTCCCTTTTGCATGTTTCAACTTCTCTGACAACTCTTTTTCTCCTTTCTTTTTTCTTCCATTCTTCTTCTACTACTGTTTTCTTTTCCTCTACAAGAATATCACTAGTCACCCTTCCTCCAACCCTCCCTGATTCCATTCTTTCCAGCAACTCCCATTAATTCTAGTTACTTACACATATTTAACCGTGATCTTTTCTAGAGCACTAATCCCTGTTTTAGAATAGGAACCACATCACAATTCCCCACTGGGATCAGTGTTTCTGAAATAAGATTTTGAATGAGATATATATCCTTTGTTCAACATACTATGTCTAAAAAACAGTCTAGTTAGTATAACATTTTATAATAGAAACAACAATACATTTAAATTGAATGTGATCTTTTTTCTACATATCATAGAGATGAATTTATACTTTTGAAGTCAAATCCCTTCTAATAAGGACAGAGGTAGAGTGTGTGCTTTCATAAATACAAGCTCCAGTGGACGTTTGCTCACTGGACTTGTAAGCAGGAGTTGCTCCCATTATATTGCTACAGTTATGCTTGACATGACTCAGAGAAAGAGAGAGAGTCTCACTCTCTTGACCAGAGGAAAGAAAGATCCACAGCATGGAGCCACTCTCCCACCACCCCTCCATGCCCTGCCATTCTATTCTGATATTTTTATTTTATTTTTTATTCTTTTATTTTTTTGGTTTTTCTCCGGTACCAGGAACCGAACTCACGACCTTGCGCTTGCCAGGCAGGCGCTTCTGCCGCTGAGCTAAACCCCAGGCCCTATTCTGATATTATTGATGGGAGTTTGGAACCATTCTGTTGGCAAGAACAGCCCTGCAACCCTCTATCTTCTATGAAGAAAAGGCAGGAGCACAAGCTTGTTTGTGTTTAAATCACAATCGCACAAGACTTATGTTATGCAAATTAAGAATGGTTTATTTGGAGAGGAAAAATGAACTGACTTTCAATTCCATTTTAAAGTTAGAAAGTTTGTCCCTAATGTGTCCAGTACCACCCCACATGGGTACATCCACCAGGTGAAAGTTGTCTGCATCATCTGGCGGTCCTGCATGCTCTGAACATCAAATCTTTCAAATCTGAACTTAGAAGCACAAACTTCTTTTTCCTCTAGCCCTGCTGTTGGCGTCCATGCACATGGCACAAGCTGGGCATGCGTCTGCCACTGAGCCACATCCCCAGCCTGCTTCTCTTGTTCCTTATTTGATCAGTCCCCACTTTGGTGGCTATCTTGAAGCCATTCCCACTGTTACTATCCTTCTCAAGGTACCCATTCTTTTTTCACGGTCCTTCATAGTCTACATATCACTATTCTCCATCTCTCCCCAGTGGTTCCCAAGTACAGTGCACCCACCAACAGCATCAACACCAGTTAAGAGATTAGAAGACAGGCCAGTTCTTAGACCAAGTCACAGACCTATTTAATAAGAAATTTTGGGTGGTCACTACCTGTATTTTAGCAAGTTTCTGGATAATGCTGGTGCATTTTGAAGTTAGAAAATCGGGGTAGAAAGTCAATTTTGAAAGACATTCATCATATCTTTTAAAGTATTTGGTCAAAATGTGCAAAGACATTCATAGTCCATTGCTCCACTGCTTTTAGCCATGTAAGTTTTCCTATCTTGATTTTAGAAGAAACCTGAGATTTAAGAAAAATAAAGTAACTTGCCTAAGCATGAACAAGGAGCTAATGGCACACATATTTGGTCCTCTTCTTACTAAGAATTTTTAGTAAGTTATTTGTTTGCTTCACTGGTTTGCTTGCTTGTTTTCTTGCACAGGTAATAGCTGAATCATGGAGGGGAAGGAAATACTAGTCCAGTCATCAAAACTCATGAGAAATAATGCCCGAGCATTTTACTAAAATTTTTGAAAGAAAATACAGGCTGGGGATATAGCTCAGTGGCATAAGCGCCTGCCTGGCAAGCGCAAGGTCATGAGTTTGATCCCCGGTACTGCAAAAAAAAAAAAAAAAAAGAAAGAAAAAGAAAAGAAAAGAATATACAAATACAATCAAGTCAGTTTGGTGGAATGCAAGTTAGTACATACACATAAGTGTTTATCAACACAAACATACAGAGAAATTGGCAGAGAACTACTTGTGATTCGGTTCTCCAGGCCTGCACTCTTGCCTGTGTGCGTGAGGGACAGAACATATGTCCAGGTGATAAAAAGCTGAAAAAGTTGCCCAACGTGTAAGAATTTCCATCCAAAGAACTCTACAAAAGCTGAGTGTGGCAGTGCAAGCTATAATCCCAGAGCATCACAAGTTCAGGGATTATCTGGACTGTAGACCGAGACCCAGTCTCAAAAACAGTCACATGTTTTAAAAGTGAATAAAATTTTAAAAACAACTCCCAATAAATATATTATTAAGGAACTTAAAGGGAATATTTTCCAGTCTGAAAAATATATTGGTATGCATTTCGGTTGATTGAGTCAGGATTTGGAACCAGGCAGGTCTAGCTATAAGCCCTGTATTCTCACATTCTCATTCTCTCTCTGTCTCTCTCTCTCTCCCTCCCTCTCTCTGTCTCTCTGTCTCTCTCTCTCTCTCTCTCTCTCTCTCTCTCTCTCTCTCTCTCTCTCTCTCTCATGTATGTCTATGGGATTTGGCATTTTACTTAGTTTCCCTGAGCTTAATTTCCTCTTTTGTTGAATAGGGATGTTGCTGCAACCATCTCTTAGAATTAGTGTTAAGTAACAGTGAATATGAAATTCTCTGTGTAGAGTAGAATATAATAGTATGGAATTAGCTTTATCTATCAATTCTTTATATATCATACAGATTTCACTACCTGGAAGAAACAAGCATATCTCCTAAAGGGCATAAAACTATATACAGATCTAAGTCCATGCTGTAAGGGTAGCATTAGCAAACTGAATCTTATCCAGAGGCACTGAAATTAAAATATGATGGGACTCAGACAAAGAAAGGGTCATAAAAAGATATTTAACTAGAAAGAATATTTTTTGAAGGCTATGAGTTAATACTCTGAACATCTAACATTTGCCCTGTATGTGGAAAAGAGATACGAATACAGAATTTGTGTAAGTACAAGTTCAGGGTGGTATATTTCTACTCCTTACAAGCCTATCCTAACATCTGCCTACAAAAAATAATGTTTTACATATTATTAATATTCAAATAGAGGTTGCATGTCACTTACTGATGACATAAGCACTTAAGCAATAGTTGAAAGAGAAAGAAAAGTGTTAAAAAAAAGGAAGAGTTTAATTTAGTGACTAATGTAACTATGATTTTCATTATAATAACAATATTGGCTTAGGAATTAAAACATAATGTCTCATCTCCTTCATTAAGAATTTCTGAATAAACTGTTAAAATATCATTATAAATTCTCTCTCCTTGTGTTAAATTTATCTTTATCAACTTCTGTTATCAATACAGATATCCATTTGATTGAAGGCATCTAATCTACTTTGGTTGTACATTAATCTTTCTTTCTCTCTTTTTCTCTCTTTCTCTCTTTCTTTCTTTCTCTCTCTCTTTCTTTCTTTCTCTCTTTGTTTCTTTCTCTTTCTTTCTTTCTGTTTCTGTATTCCAAGGCAAGAAGAGAATAATTTAAATTTTTAAAAGATAGGAATTTTATATATTATTGTGTATTATATCTCCTGGCATAATTTTAAGAATAAAAAGACAGCAATAAGCACATAGACTTCTGGGACAACAGATATATAACCTAGAACATTCTGGGAAAAGTGGAACATGTGATCACTCTAAATATAAATGACTGAAATTATTAATGTTCAGATTTTTAAAAAATATAATTACTGAGAATGCTTAGTGGAAAATGAATGTTGAGGAACAAACCATAGATGTGACAGACTTTCTCAAGGGTTAGCCATACAAATAACTCTGATCTTTCAGATGAGATCTGTTCTTCTCTTAATGCATCAATATCATTATTTGGCATTTTCTCTTGTTCACTGATAATAGATCACTATATCAATGCAACAACAAAAATAGCCATTTAGTAATTAATGTTTCAGGGTAAACAGATACTTGCCAAAGGATCAGGAAAGAATAAAGTTAAAAATTCTCCTTCAGGTTATTTTTTATTTTTCAAACTGCCACTTTTGTTTTCCTACACTTTAAAAAGAAGTAAATTAATTAATAATACTGTATTTCTTTCTCTAGCTCTTTAAAAATTTAAAGAGGAAGACATTCCCTGCCTTTATAATGTTTTCATTATGACTCTGTGAATTATGCCCTTTTTTTTCTAACAGAATTTTCAGAGGACTAAATCTTTGGAGAAGCTTTATTATCTAAACACATTTGGACTGATGGGAGATGAGCTATATAATTTTCTCAAATGATGGATTGCCAATGCTGAATAATGCAGAAAATTTCAGTACTGTGAATCGTTCTGAGTGTACAAAATCGGGCAGAGAGCCAAGGAAGCACAATGGATTAATAGGCTAATCTGTCACTGCTGGAGATATGACTTCAAATGTGATGCCCAGAGAAGGGAAACTGATGTAACAATTGGGATCTTACATTGAAGGGCGGATCTCAAAGGAATGAAGAAAAGTCAGAAGTTTTCATAAAAGAGAACAGCAAGCTGCTAGGAAATTTAAGTCTGGACAGAAAAATCATGGTACTAGAAAAATGTAACAGTTGTATTATTTCTCTACACCCAACCAACATTTAAAGTCTCAATGTCACTCCAATTAAAATATCATAATATTTGAAGAAGTGATCAGGTGCTTCTAACTATGGATTGTCCTGTACTAGAAGTTGAAGAATTAAAATACAATAGAAAAAAGAACACATGTTCTATTCTTTCAACATGGTTTTATTTTCTGCAATTAAGTCCATAAGCAATCTGCATCTCAAATCAGAAATACTTCTTGCTTTCTATGCAGTCTGAGGATCTTTTAATAACTTAACAGAACAGAAAAATTTCCAATGATTTTTACATAAAAATGTATTATGTTGAGCCATCATTAATTGCCTGTAGTCAACATTTTTTATCTGTAAAGATGGTAATTTCTTATTTTCCTATAGCAGATTTGTTCAGATAAAATAAGAGGCTGGGAGAATTGCGCAGTGGTAAAGCACATACTCTGCATGTACAAGGTCCTGGTTTGATCCTCAGCATCAAAGAACTAAACAAAATTAAATAGTTAAGTGGACACCTATACTGAATCTTGTGCTGTTCATGTTAAATACATTTTCTCACTGTAGTACTGTACAAAAATTTATATTTGGAAGAGTCAAACAACTTTCCAAAGTCATGAGCTAAAGAAAGGCATAACTGTTATCTTTTTAACCCCTTAGGAATGTCATCAAATATAATTATAACTGTTGTTCATGATAGAAAATTGAAAGCCAAGGAGCAAAGTGAGGGCTGACATTCAGCCCGTGTTCTACCCAACAAGGCGGACTTTTGGGGTACCAAGTTATATTTTCTGAAGCAGGCTGACCTGATACATACCTTACCATACATACATTTCAAACAGTGTGATATTGACACTCCTCCATAGACAGGTGAATCGATTTCCCTTCTCTGCAAGCTGGGCAGAACTTTATAACTGTCTTCAATCATAAAAAGATGCAGAGTGACAGTTCACGACTTCTGAGATTGGGTCATCAAAGGGAAAATGACTCCACCCTAGTGCTTTCTCTCTCTGAGCAAGTACATTGATGGTTCAGACCCCGTGTGGTTTTTAGCATTACATTTAGCTTTGTTTTCCAAGGCCAATTGTAGTTTACTTGGAATATTATGTCTTAGGCAGGAGAGGTTGGTGGTAGGAGACAATCTAGAATATGATAAAAGGTATTCTTTTTAAAGGATGTTTAAAAATGGAAAAACATCTTTAGATGAATGGAATACTAACCATTCTTTAGATAAATACAATAAAAATGAAGCTAGGGTTCATTTATTAAAACTTTTTTGGTTTACTAGACATGGCCTATTTGTATATAATATTGATATAGCAGTCACATGATTTTCTTAAGTAATAATAGTAATAAAAGTCCTGCTGAACTAACTAATGTCTTTGGCAGACATATCAATTCCCAAAGGACTCTACATAAATTAAACATGTAGGAAAATATAGTACAAAACACAGTGTATGTCAACAGTCACAGACCTCCCTGACTCAGTTTAAGCTCTAAGTACAGTGATCAATGAATATTTTCATGACTGTTACAGATCCATGAAATTTTTAAAGATCCAAATTTATATTATTCTGTTCCAGAAAAAATAAACTCAATCTATTATACATTATTGAATTAGGCTATACACTTTTATAATGTATTACATCACTATGATAGAACAACAATGTTCGTTATTTAAAGAAAGGGCTGTACATTTTCATGCTTTTTTATTCTTTTAAATTTAAAATTACTTAAACATAGTTTCTTTTTTCTTTTATAGGTCTACATTAGATTACACTACTAATCTAATTTTTACTTGAAATGATCCAGAGCTAGCCAAACCTATTCAAATGACATGCAAATCAAATTAATTTGTTTGCGTTATAGAATTTGAGATAAGATTTTGCTTCTGGGGCTTTAGCAGTAAAAATGCCTCTCATGTTTACTATTTTTTGTTCTTAGCTTGGCAGTGTGTCTCCACGGGAATGCTGTTTAGCAGATGACTTTTCTAAGGGAAAGATCTACTGGGGAGACAGGGAAATTCAGCAAAGCCATCTTAGGAAATCAGAGATAACATTTAAGAGTTTAGTTTTGATTATAACATAAAGGACCCTGATTAGAAATTCAGGCATTGTTCAAAAGAGGCTTGTAAGAAATTTTAAATCTTGTTTCACATCTTATGGTTTTTAATTTTTTTTCAATAGATGTGCCTGCACATGACAACTGAAACACAATTCTGATTTAAAGCAGGAATATGTAAAAATATTCTGCATTTATTAGTCCAGTTGCTAAGCGTTTCCAGTCTTGTTTGTTTTTACCAGCCAAGACACTGATGATGGGTATTTTGTATTAAATAAAGGTTAGCTCAAACATACATGCTTAGATAGAAAAAAGAGGAACATTTGTCCCGCCTGTGAATTCCCAGGCCAATTCCCTGTTTGCACAATTCCAGTGTGTGACTAAATAGGAGATATAAAACTCTTTGTTCTGAGGTGCAGACCCTGCATATAATGCTCCTTTAAAACCTGATTTAAATATATACATTTATATAGACATACATATATATTTGTGTGTTTATATTATATATGTATCCACTTAGATCAGTATATCAATATAAATATATGTCACTATATATAAATCTATATAAATACATACAAACACACACAAATATATAAAATATGTAAGCCAGCTACTCCAGCCAGGATGTATAATGCTCAACCAAAGGAATAATCAGCAATTCCAGAGCTAATAAGAGAATTACTTTACACTTGCTACAGTCCCTCCTCAATGTCTATCCTCAAAGATGTATCATTCTAAGGCACTTTTCAAAAGTGGTTTTGGATGCACCCAATTGAAATTATGCCTTCAAACTAAATTGAGATCATAATATAAAGAATAAGTAAATACAGTGGTAGAGAAAATGATAGCAGTGGTCCATGGCAGTTCTTAAGAAGTAATGTGCTATGAACTTCCTACTCATCTTCTTTCTCACACAGTCCTAGAGGCTATGGGTTATGATTTCCTTCTCATATATGAGGAAAATGAGAATAAGGAAAGTTTGAAAAATTCCCCTAGTGAAACACTGGGATTATTTATATGATCTGATTCCAAGGACCTCACATTTTTAGCAATACAAGACTATTATGACTCCCTCATTATAATTATGACCCTGTAGATTCTGTTTGTGTTCAGCCTGTTTTATTTGCTTCATTGAATAGATTAGAGAGTTTAATGCAATTGTTATGATAGATTTGTTTTGACTCATCACAACAGCCTGAAAGAATGGACATCCACTTGTTAATGTATTTTATAATTGCTTTTAAAGTAGGACTTTGACATTAAAACACTATAATCTGAGCTTCTCACACTTTGTAAAACAGGAAAAAGTGTTTCTGTAAAGTAAATATGAGATGTTACATTCTAGGTCAATTTTGGTATTGAAGCCCTAAACAAAACAGATTACTTCCCTATTGCCTAAATATATCTCTATCGGTGTAAACAATCACATTTGATACTTACTATCCTTAGATCTTCCCCCTTGAAACTCTCAGTGAGCACAGCAAAGCTAGTTACTTTCCTTGAGGCAGCCTGTATGTGGCATAATCTGTCCTTAAGAACATGTGTTCAAATGACATCTAAACACATTTTAAGGTCCTGTGACTTAACTCATTAATGTCCCAGCTTGGTACAACATTTAGTCTGGGTCATACAATTTTCTGTGGTCTTTAGCTTTAGATACAGTGAGAAGCTACTTTGTGTAGTATGACAATGCCTTTAGTCCAGCATGTTATAAATTCGATGGTGTGCTGCTCTGTTAAGAATGCAGCCCTTTCCCCTTTCAGTTGGTGCTTTCATGGCATTAACCCCCAGCGCCCCAGACTCACCAAAACCTGCATGCCCCCTCATCCTGTCAGATAAATTCTGCTTTCCAGTATTATTCTGTATTTCCAGAGAAAATTTGTTTTATCATTTCACCATTGCCCTTTATTATTTTATTTTCACTCTCCAGCACCTCAAATGGATGAACTTCCTTGACTCTATTGATTTCTACTTCTATTGATTTTGCTATGGCAAGTATTGCCTATTTATCCCCTTAACCTGCTGCACTTTGCCTTCCTGATTTTCCACTTGGCGGAAGCTGCCCTTTTGAGAGACACTTGGGAGTTGCTAATAACTGAGTTCAACAATTTTTCTCAGGTGTTTCCTCCCACCATTTTTTTTTTAACTTCTCAGCTGAATACGTATGCCCAGTGTTTATTAAGCTTTCACTACAAGGCATTTGTAAGTCCTTATTGGTGCCTCATACAGTTCTACAAGGTGAATTCTTTGCTTAATATGTATGAGCAGAGCAGGAAGTAAGGTTCACACAGGGGAAAAAAGCCATGCAACTGCATCTGAAATGCAAGAAGTTTCCTCCTTAGCTTACATTGTCTATGTGGTAGTCCCTTATATTGCTTTACATTTGTCTCAGTTAACTAAGCAGCATTTGGAACAGCTGTCATTTTCTGTACCACACTGCAACTTTTTCTTTGAAATACCTCACCATCCAAACTAGATAATAATTTCCTAGGTGACAATGACAATGTCCAAATATATGGTGCTATGGTTCACCTAAGTAACAGCATATTTATTACATGCATAAAGCTGAAAGAGGGTGAGATGTTCTTCATTATTTCTGATATTTAATAGCATGAGACAATCAATGCATTGAAAGCAATAAGTAGATTTCATTGACCCACTCCTCTTGAATGAAGGGTAAATTATATGATGCGATAAATACAAGCCTGTAAGAATATCTTGGCCTTTACATTTGGGGGAATGACATTTTTAATGGTAAGAATTTGCAACAGAGTATGAATGGAAAATGTTACCATCTCAATAATGGTATCTCTTATTTCTTATTTCCTTCCAGCAAAATTATCCAAAGCTGGTTATTTCCACCAATGAAAACAAGTAGGGGGATGGCAGTAAACACAGACACAGACACACACACACACACACACACACACACACACAGGAAACTGATCATGAGAATAAAGATCTGATTACCACCCTGGTATCCAATACAGGTATTATATAAGAAATATTTAAAGAAGGGCCTGGGGATTTAGCTCAGCGGCAAAGCGCTGCCTGGCAAGTGCAAGGTTGTGAGTGCGGTTCCCAGTACTGGAGAAAAACCAAAACCAAAAAAAAAAAAAAAAATGAAATATTTAAAGAATATGTCCTGATTTCAAATTCTATGTCTCTACAAAAGAAAGAAATTAAATAAGCATAAGAAAAGGAGATATTAGGTAGTTTAATCCAGGAATCTTGTTCATTAAGAAAAGTGCAAGGCTTTACCAGCCTTCATTCGTTGACCAGTAACTAGAAACCAACTTGGAAGGGAAGGTACCTTATTTCTTCCATCACCTTATTTAAGTGACTAGGAGGAGGATTCCACTGAAAGTTGGAAGGCACCATACTCTCAAACATACTACTCTCTGCTTCTCTATTAATTTTCATTTACCTAAAACTTATAATTATTTTTTTACAGAAAGAAGACATGTAAATGCCCCTTAAGGGGTTAAAAATATGCTAAAAGTCATGTCTATTTTTTTGAGACAGGGTCTCACTATGTAGTTCAGGCTGGCCTCAAAATCATGGTTATCCTCCTCCCACAGCCTCCTAAGTGGTGGGATTATAGGCATGTTCCACTCCACCTGGCTACTCAAAATCATTTCTAATAAGAGGGAAAAAAACCCTAATTAAATTTTCACTAAGGCCCCAGTTCCGACCCATTAGATCTCTAAATTTCTAGTTATGTGACAACATATGTTGCAGTTGAGACTGTAGTTGGGAATCAGCTTTCTCATTCTTTGATGGCCAGAATACACAATGGCACAATCCTCAAGGAAGGGAGTCTGGAAATATCTAGCAAATTTTATATCTAGATATTACTGGACCTCAATATTTTCACCCTGGGACTCCTACCCAAAATCACACTAGAAAAAATACTTTTAAATGATTTATATACATTATGATTGAGTTGTTATTTACATTATTAACAAGAGCAAAAGACAAAAATAATACCAAAGATTCATATAGAGAAAACTGGCTTTATAAATTATGCTTTGTCTCTATCTACAGAAAAGAGTAGCAGAAAACGATAAACAGAAGTGAGGTAAAGCCCTATCGACAGATATGAAACATCAGATACATGCTATTAAATGAAACAAATAACAGCAAAAGGGAGAATATACTGAAAATAAGCCTCCTTTATGTAACACAGAAAACACCCACATAAATTCTAAACTAAAAGCTAGTAACAAATTTTTAAAAGTTTGTTTATGGGTAGTGTAGAGCATTTAAAAGCAGTAAACACCCTCCATGCCTACAAGCTCTCAAAATATCCTACTGAGTAGATGGGACAAGGATTTCTTGGGGAAAAAATGACTGAGCCCACACTAAGACAGGAAATTTAGTAGATGAGCTTGGGAAATCCTGAGTGTCCTAAAATGAAACACTAAGAAAGTATGTTCTCACCAGACCCAAGAGAACACTAACAAAGTATGTTACAGGTGCACAGGAACCAGCTGGAAAATGGCTTTCACTGGAACAGATTAAGTATTAAAAAGACTGACTACAATCAAATGAAACACATTGAATGTACAATATCCATGAGTTCATGATGCATTCCGAGAGACAGAAAGAAGACAGAGAGACAGAGAGAGAGAGTCAGAGAGACAGACGAAGAGAGACAGAGGCAGAGAGACAGAGAGAGAGAAACAAGACAGAGAGAGAATGAATTAGGCAGTAATTATCGACCACAAACCATCTTAACAAAAATTCACTGGTTTACATTTGAGCATGACCAATGAATGCATCAACCACTTTTCCAAAACATTGGTAATTAAAAGAAATCTCATTTTTCCTAGCTGCTTTCTATCAGTTTTCGAAAGTAATGAAATGACCCTAGCTTTGCACAGTAGCAGTATCATAGCCAGTGGGGATTACCTAAGGTATGATAGTGCTAACTGAAATAACTCTAGATAACAAAGGTACACCTGGTTGTAAGAATTCCAGTTAACAATTGTAGAAAAAGGATAGAGAGAGAAAATTAGTGTTTTTAACCACTAACACAATATTAGTGGTGTAACTAAATTAAGCATTGCTGCTGCGAGATTAATGGGAGGTTGACAATAGGAGGATTAGGCAATGGCCATTTGAACCAAATATCAATCATTGCATCACTCAAAAAGAGATCACCAGATATTTATGCTTCCTGAGAGGAAATTGCTTTAAGGTGGATAGCAATACCAAGCAAAGCGAGGAAGGAGTTGGAGAAGAACGCTCAGAAGACGTTGACATCTATTGAATCTGCAGACCCGTGTACAGATATTCTTCATATGTATTCTTCTATTCTTGGTCTTATAGAAAGACTAAAAATTCAGTTTCAAACCAAAATGTGCCCTTTGGAATCTCACTTCTTTCAAATCAAACAAGTTTAAAAACGTAGTTGAGGTGCTTGGGTTTCTGAAGAGGTTTCCCGACATGATTTTCAATGTGTTTTCCTCAGCCTTTCTCTTGGGTCTGGTGAAATCAGTTATCTCATAAAAAGAGCGGTGTTTGCACTAGTAAGAAGGGAAGATTTGTTGGGGTTTCAGAACAAGCATCTTCTCATGAGGACAGCGAAATAAATTGTGGTCATCAATCAATCTATTCTTACCATTCCATGGCATCTGAACAACTTTACATACACTTCCTGTGATGGCTGATTGCACCAACTTGAATAAGAGAAGCTTAGTTAAATCAGCTCAGCAATTCCACCCCCCTAGGGTGCAGAAAACCCGCCCTAGGGCAGCTTGTCACCTGAATGGTATAAAGAGGAAATGAGGAAGGATGGATCTGCTTCTGTTTCTTTTGTGGAGCTCGTCTTCACCTTCATCTCCTGGCTTCCACCACAGACTCTTCAACCTTCCATCGCAGACCCATGAGCCTCTTCATGTGGAATTGCATAGGAGCTCTGGCTTGTGGCTGAACTGAAACACTCAATGATCGTACAATTGGCTCTTCCATTCTGCAGACCCTCCTTTCCTTTGTCATCACCTTAACTAGGCCCATCTAAGATCTAGTCCACATGTCACTTCTTCAAAGATGCCCTCCTACAAAGCATGTTTCTTATCTACCCTCTCTTAGTACCCTGCAGCAACCAAGACTGTGCAGGTACCAAACTTTCCAGTGAGCATGTCGACCTTCCTTTTATTGCCACTAGCCAAAAAGTACCTGCCCTAGAAGACAGTGTCTCTCATTTACCTTTCCATGTAGTCTTAGAGTTATGGTGCATTTGCTCTTCTGTGGAAAGAGGATGAGACTATGAGTAGTTTAAAAATTTTTAAATCCATAGTTCCTGTAACCACAGAAGTCTGTGGAAGAAATACTGTCATTAACAATTTAGAACAAGGTTTAAAGAAAGGGTATTTGATTATTTCCAGAAAGCAGCACATTTTATGACAGGTGAAGGCAGGGAGGAAGAGGGCAGTCTTTCTGACAAGGATGGAACAAGGGGCACAGTCTTTCTATGGAAAGGACAAAGGTTAACAAAATGGAAGGCCATGGAATATAGAGAGAAGCTTTGCATAATTTCCAATCTTACCAAATCCTCAAGCTAGGCAGAACTAAAAAGTCACAACAATGGCAGCATCAAAATAATATTCACTCGTAGGTGAGAAGGAGAGAGAAGGGTTTACATAATCTCTTCCTTGTTAAGAAGTAGGGACCAGGTTCTTCTTTATCTCATTTTTCCAGTCTTCCATAATAAAGCTCAGTGAGTGCCATTCTGAGGGTATTCCAAGATAAGACCCCCACAGTCAGGTCACTGATCTGGAACATAGGTCCTCTTGTATAAGAGAGAAAAGACCCAGACAAGCTGTGTCGGGTTGTTTACAACTCGACTGTGTTACAAGTAGAGTTGTTTTTATCGCTTTCATCATGAATTTCCATTCTGTGTCTATGCATACACTTGAATAAATTAATAATGCCAACTTACATTTTAAAAGTAGATACTGTGTATGTCACATAGAGCAATTAAATAACATCCCCAATGTAGATCATCTTTTCCTTCCACTCCATGGATCATGCCTAAATGGGTTCCTATTACCTTTGAAGAGAAATGCAAAGCAGTGCATCATCAGGGATTGGCCATTCTGTCTATTCTCCTACTCCCACCAGTGTGGCGTTTGTCATTTCCCCCCTTACTGCTGCCAACAAGCTTTCGGCTTCATGAGTTGCATCAAAACAGTCCAGGTGCTTTGGGCTTTTGCTTTCTCTTTTACAGACTGAGTTTATTTACATTGATTCCAAATGTGACAAAAAGCAAACAAACAATTATCCACATGGTCCACACATCGCCTCTCTTGTAACTCAAATGAAAGCAGCCTGAAAATGTCTCCAAGCCCCGGCATTCTGGCTTTGTCCACAGACTCAATGGAGTGCACTTGCATTTTCCTGGGATGCTGCCAGCCTGGTTGATGAGGTCTAACTGCAGGAATGCAGCTCACTGCCAGCAATTTTGCAGGCATACTTAGACGAGATGCGTGTTTTCTATATGGGTCATCATGCCACTTTTTCTATTCTGCGTAAGATTCTAGCCAAATTGTGAGAGGTAATAATTTTGGTTAAGGAAGGTCTGAATGATTTTTGTGATTCAAACAAAACTTTTCCTTCTGGGGTTGGGCCCAAGTGAAATTGTGAGAGGACATGCTTTAGCTTTTAGTTTGTCCAGTGCTTCTAGTTTTTTGGTACCTTATTTGTCTACATCTGGCTCGTGTATCCCATGTCCTTGGCCAGAAACGCTAAACAAAGGTACTCTTCTTGTGTCAGGTTTGATTGGAGCAATTGTTTTGGAAGGCTGGTTGAAAAGTATTTTGTGGTTGCTTAATGGAGCTCAGAGGGAAAGTGCAGAGATCAATTTGCAAATACTTCAGTAGTACCTGACATCGCTATAGCTCCCTCCAACTCCACGTTATCCAAGCTATTCTGCAAAACGAGCCCCTCTTTCAAAATTTTAATGTATTATGTGGACATCTTCACTTCTAAATGACAAATAGAGTAGATTGGCTTGCTTAACATCTATTCCAGTTTCCTTTTAATGACTTTTCTTATACTGCAGACACTACAAAGGTAAAACTACACTGTCTCAGACATGTAGGGTTCTAGATGTGACTAGGTTCTGTAGGTGATTAAATAGTGTCAGTCAAACCATTGTGGGACATGATTGCAGAACCTAATTGTATGGAGAGAAAGATAATGTTCAAGAAAGGCATATTAACATAGGTAGACTATGCATGGCAAAATATGGCTCTGGATCCAACACAGTTGAGAGTCATTTCTGGACTTTCACAGACAAAGTAGAGCCATGTGCTTTCAAGTTTGCCCAGTTTCTCTGAGGCAGTGAGAATGAGCTTACTGGATAGAGCAGAGTTCTCTGTGGTGCTCCTGGTGATCAGCTCTGCAGATTCACTCTGGAGACTGCAGCTGTAGGTTGTGGTCCATTTCTATGAGCATATATATAACGAACACTGTTAAACTGATGCAAATAATCTCTTATCTGCCAATGACCCCTGACTGATTGATGCATGTAGAAAGAAATTAGACCACTCCAGGAACAAGAACATGAGACACACACAAAAAGAATAAAATCATGTGTATTGTTACCCTTGTTCCCAGGATTACTAACCTCTGCTAATATTGCCACACAGTTCCCCAAAATCCATCTCCACTCTCATCAACTATCATCTCCAAGCAAGTGCGAGACTCCAGCCTACTTAAATTATATAACATATTGCTGACACTTTGTGCACTTTTCCTCTTCAGTCCTGGTACTTATTAACTAGATCCTGTAAGGTCTTGTAATCCTTAAAAGCTTGGACTGTAAATATACAATTTCATCATAAGTAGCACATAACACACATCTCTTGTACATGAGATCTTAGCATAGTATGTGCTAAATAATGTTGGCTGAAGTAGACCAAAATAATTCTCAATCAGTTTATCCTAGGTTGAAATGCCTAACATTTTGCTCATATCATATCTTGCTATACAGAAATTAATCTCTAATGATGGAAGTTCAAGTTCAATCTATAGGGAGAATTTATGTTTTAGCTTGGATCTGTGTGGACTTGTCAGAGTGTTGTCAGAGGAAGGAAGGGGCAAAGCAATCCCTCTTCAGCATCTCCACTTCCTTTAAATCTGTAGCCAGCACCTTATCAACCCTCAGTGCTGTTTCTTTGGGTTAGCATTCTACAGGTAGACTCATTTTAATGCGTCTGATTCTCACAGAGAACAAGACAATGGTTTTGCATCCAGGCATTGTAGGTTAATTGGCTTGGCTTCAGGTTGCATTGCTATCATTTGTTTCCATGACCCTGTATAAGTTATTTAGCCATTCTATGCTCCAGGTCACTCATCTATAAAATATCAGTAATAACACTGAACTCAAGTATATATCAGGAAGAGTACAAAAAACAGAATGGTAGTACATGCCTGTAATCCCACCATTCAGAAAGCTGAGATAAGATTGCCTTGAATTTGAGGCCAGTCTGAGTTCCATAGTGAGTTTAATACCAGCCTGGGCTCCACAGAAAGACCCTGTCTCAAAAAGCCAAACCAAACTAAAACAAAGCAAACAAAAATAAAAGTACAAAAAAAGTGTGACATATATGTCAGTTATTATATATTAACATTTATTTAATAGTGTTTTTCTTGAGATGAAGATAAATTCATTCAATTCCAGTGTTAAGCTTTCAAGGTCAATATCTGTTTCCCAACAAACCATAAACAGCAGTGAGCTACACTGTTGACTAATGTTCCTGGTCCCTTTTGACGTTGGAACCATTAAGTTAAACTTCATTAGTACAGTGCCATTATAAGTAGCAGAAGAAAGATGTGTGGAAAAAACCCATCCATCCATGTTATCCAGGAAGTCCTCATTGGATGGATAACCTTTTTGATCAAATGTCTTCAATGAAAGCATGCTTCTTTCTTACAGAAAAGGTGCACAAAATTTGTCTCATAAAAATCTTTTAATTGAACAAAAGAGTAGACACACGAATAGACACATAAGTAAATAAATAATCTTAAAAAGCAAATTTGAAAATGTGTTCCAGAAATGATGTTTTCCTAGAGTCTTCAGAAATGTGCCTCCAAAGGGGTTTCTTCACAGAATTTAAGACTGGAAATGTGACAAGAAATGTGAATTGGTACAAGCTGTTTTAAAAGTTCACACATAGAATATCTTGCACAAGTATTGTTACAAATATAGAAATTGGCCAGGCACAGCAATAGAATTTGAAGTGTTTCCCTCCCTTCCTCCAGTTCTTTGGTTTAGCCCAAGGACATCTCATCCTTATATTTTAGTATGGATTTTACCTCCTTCTCATGAGAACAAAATGCGAACTTCATATTAACTCTTCGATACATTGAGACTCTTGATTCCCAGCATGTCAGATTTGCCAGTCTGGGATCAACAGCAGAACATTACTGTTGTCCTAAAGAAAGGTGAATACTGGAGTCTAGCTTACATGAAAGGAACAAACGTCCAGCCTGGAACACTATGTGAGAAAACTCCATTTATGCAAAGCGGAATACAGATATGGTCCTTTTTTAAACTTCTTGCTCAAGGGAATGACCACAGGTTGTCTAGAACTCTTGCTGAGTTGCTTCTCAGTTGAGGACTATTTGTGTTTTTTCAATTGGCAAATCAAAAGGTCAGAGAAAGATTGGATCAACTTAAACTTTATAGCAGCAAGCTTGCAATGGGTTCTTTGTGTCTGTCTTTATTATTATCTCAGCGGTTGAAAATGCCCCTCTGTGTTCACCTGCCCTTGGAAGGATGTGGAGAATAATGCAGTCCTTTTAATTTCAGATCTTGCTTTAAGTCCATCCAGCTGTGATTTTTTTCTTCCATAGAAAAGAATACTATGTGATGATATTTGGTATTGCCTTACTAATATAGTTCTGACCACTTTAACATTAAGATAGAACCCCATCCCTATCATTCTTACTCAAGGTATATATAAATGGGTTCTATCATCATCTTGCTCTTAATAATTTGCATAACCCATGAGGACAGACTGTTGGTTTACCATTTATTTAAAAAAATAACAAGGGCTGGGGATTTAGCTCAGCGGCAAAAGCGCCTGCCTGGCAAGCGCAAGGTCGTGAGTTCTGTTCCTGGTACCGGAGAAAAACCAAAAAAATAAAATAAAATAAAATAAAAAAATAACAAGACTTTGATAAATCAACCTAAGTTATTTATTTAAAAAGTTGCTGGATTGTATTTGTTTTTAGTGACAGTTTTATGGAGTATTTTTTCTGATCATCAAAAGCAGAAATTTCTAGAGGATTGTTTTATATAAAATGTCTTGAGATGTTCTACTGGCTTCTGAATTAGAAATGCAAGGTGGAATAGAAACATATTTGTGCAGAGAAAGTCCTGGCTTGACTTTAGGCTACATAAAGGAAAAACTAGAGTTAGGTTCAAGGCTTTTCTGATATCCCCAGTACAACTTGGCTGGAATTTATGACTAAGCCACATTTCAGATTATGTTTAGCCTGTGGCTTGTTTATCACTCTGCCTGCACATGAATTTGTTTTCAACAGAAATCAGAGAATGAACTACTATCTTGTGCCCCAGCTGTAACACAAAGTTAGGAGAGAAAAGTTTATTTTTTTCCATTTAATTACTTCTTTACACACATTTATAGTAATTAGACATCAGATGCAGTAACTAAAGCAATTACTGTATGTCATTTCAGAGAATTACAGTATAAACATACAGTAAATACTCAATAATCCGTGACAGGCTACTTAAAAAGTAATAAGGAAATTTAATTTAAACTGTGAGAACTGAGATGCATGATGTACTTCTGAATGAAATACCCACAATTACAAAAGAGAAACTGTAGCTTCAAAAATTCACCACAATTCATTTAGAACCCTCACAGCATGAGTCACTGGCTGTCTTCCTCAGAATTAACATTAACAATGCATGGTAGTCTGCACTAACAGAGAAGCCTCTCTCTTCTCTTTTTTCCCCCTGCCCTCCTCTTTTCTCTCACACACATCTATACCACTTCCCCAAACACACATTATGAGTCAGAGCACACATTGCAAACCTAGCTGACATTCAAGTCCACTAAGCCAAGACCACAAAATTTCAATTTATAATAATATCATCGTGGTACTCATTGAGTTTTATTTTTAAGGGCCTTTGCTTGACACCTCTCCCTATACGACAACACAATGTAATAAAATGTGTATGGAATTTATAACTTACTGGAATTGAATTCAAATCTCAGCTTACTCCTTGAGGAACCTTGGGAAAACTTCTCAATTTCTCTTCACCTCGGTTAGCTTGCATACCAAAGCAGAGTTATAATTATTTTTAGCAAGTGGTTGAGAATAGTGTGACATAATGGGGCCAAATTTCTGGGGCAGAGTGGGCACTGAGTAAATGGCTGTGACTCTTCATGTTTTTCATTCTTAAAATTTATTTAAATGCTTTCAATAAGTTTGGAATAGTTATTATCTTTTGTATGTAGACATGTTCAGCCTGCATAACTCCTTTGAAGTATGAAATCCAGGTTCACAACAACTGCTACTTGAAGTACATTTGTTTTCTGTTCACTAAAAAGTTTTAAGGTGCAGCATTCTCCCAAAGCAAAATAAAAACTGAAAAGCAACTCTATGCTCACCATCTTCAATCCATTGTGACTTTATAGGTCCCTGTCTTAACTGTCTCAGCCTTCTAGGACCCCAGAATCTTTGTCTTTTCCCCCCTCCCTCAGCCCTCATCTGATCACCTTCTTCAGGACAGCAGAATGAGAAGCATATAAAGGAGACAGCGAAGCAGACTCACATCATTCTGGAAGGATGACAAAACCTCTGGAAGCTTCTATTTAAAGATGAAATAAGGGTACCTACTTCATGAGGTTGGTACAAAGACAAAAGCATCACTATCATGCATTGATTTCTTCATCATATGCCTACTGAATGCCACAGGCTGCGTTTTTCCACATACCTGGGATCCTCATAGGTGGACACTGAGCTCCTTTCTAGTTTTCTAGGCACAAATTTTGCCTGCTCTGCACGAAGCTTTTGCTAAAATAATATTCGTCGCACAGTTATTACAGGAAACGTAAGGGGTTTTAAAAGGGCTGCACAGTTACTTGGGTTTGGGGAATGCTACCAATTCAACACCTTCTTGTTCACTGTTGGTATAGTCAGGCAAACAAAACTGTAAAGGGATAAATAATGGTGAAATGAAGCCACTGGGTTTAAAGATAGGCACATTTTTTTTTTTACCACAGACAATTTGTCCCCCATTTTATATACATTTATATTGCCACAAAAAGTATAGAAAATTGGTCTTTGCTCATATTACAGCTTCTATTTTCTGAGTCTTTTATTCTTCAGATGGATAAAACTGAGGATCAGAGAGGAAATTACTCACAGTGTACAAAATGCATGTAAACAAATCCCCCAATAACCTGTGAGGGTGAGTTTCTTAAGGTGGAAATAGCAATTGAGACCCTACTAAGTACTAATCATGATGCTGCATATTTATTTGCTCAGTGTTTTAGAACTCTCTCAGCTGGTCATTAATGCCATTTCAAAAGTGACAAAGCTGGAGCCAAGGAATGAAGACACTCACTGGACATCACACAGTTACAGGGGTGTTCTCACCTTTGCTACCCTTGTCCACAGAGTAAGACTACATATTCTTGTTGTGTGACTCCTGAGCTCTGCACTTAGAGAAGATAAATAAGAATGGGGCTTCAGGTAACAATTATTAGCATAAATACCTCCAAAAAGAATTTTAAAAAGAAAAATCCATAACAGAAGGTGACTAGAAATACTCAGTTCCATCATAATGTAGTAAATCATTCAAGAGACACATTAGCCCTATTAATCTATGAGGAATATGGGTGAAAAGGAAATTGGTTCTTGGTTTTTATTTTCTAATATGTATGATAAGATCTCCTCTCTATCAAGGAAAAGTCAGGTAATTGAAAAGCCACCAGAAGTAGTAACGTCATTTGGTCCTCAGGGGACAATCTTAGAAGGCCAGAGCCCTGCCTAGGTCAGAGCTGTGCCTCAGGTCATGAGTGTGTCATCCACCCCGTCTTCTGGATATGAGTCCCTGGGACTAACAACCACGATACACTCAGGGCATGTGCTACCCCTTCCCCTCTTTGAAAGAAATTTCTGTCCATTTCACATTTTTCAGGCACAACAGCTCAAAAATAGTCAAATTATTCAGAACTAATCAAAAAATAATGACAGAAATAATACAGCTCTAAAAACTCCTCTTTTTCTTCCCAGAGAACTAATAGAGACGCCCTTCCTGCAACATAGTTTCCAGGACTGGGTGCTGTTCTAGTACAGGTATCCTGAGTAATGGATTTTCAACCATTTCCCTCAGGATGGTACTTCAGAATCCAGTTCTTGCTGTCAGAATATTTTTTTACCCACATTGTATCAGTATCCTTGCCCTGCCCCTTTACATGCAAGCGAGCACACGCACGCGCGCACACACACACGCGCACACACACACAGAGAGACATTTTTAGCGTTGTATCCCATCATCATTCATATGTCTGTTCTCGCTGCCAGGGTAAATAATCACAACCTCCTTCAGCTTCTCTGTCTGTCACCC
Source organism: Chinchilla lanigera (assembly GCF_000276665.1). NCBI lineage: Eukaryota > Metazoa > Chordata > Mammalia > Rodentia > Chinchillidae > Chinchilla > Chinchilla lanigera. The sequence goes on along the minus strand of NW_004955408.1, from coordinate 17,724,063 downwards.
TGCCACTGTATTCTTTTGTCATTCATTTTATCTTGTGTTTTCATACCTGGTGACTTTATTTCACTTTTGTAGTAAAGCAAGCCTCCCAACCCCTTCATTTACATAGTTCCCCCAAACTATAAAAGATGTTAAAATTCAAGAAGGCAATGATTCTGATTTATTTAAATCCTTTAGAAAGAAAGCACTGCATTCTCTAAAAGATGAAAGAAGAGAATTTTTATGATATTTTAAGGGATAAAATAGGCCCATCTTTGCTACTTTCAAATGCAAAACTGACGACAAGTGCAGGTATATTTTTTTTTCCAAGAATGAGTAAAGAGAAAAGTCTATTTCTCTCCAACAGACCTGGAAATGCTTCTCAAAGCTTGCTGAGGTTCTGTGGCAAATTCTGTTTACAACAAATCTGGGAAATGATTGTTGTCACAGAATGTCTGAATAAAGGTTTACTCTATGTCAAAGAGCCTAGCTGATTTGGAATTAAATAAAAAGGTGCATTTGTGTCTCTGAGGTTAAAGAGTTTGTTGTTTACATTTGGCAAAGCATGACTGGGTCAGCTGGCATGGTCTCCAGCCCTGACACACCTTGTCCCTGCGGGCACCATGTCATGTTACACTGCATGAAGAGACATGTCAGTGGCTATATTTCAGGAGTGAAAGTGTTTTGTGCCAGTGGGTGGACACTCAGAGCAGTATTTTGGTATTGTTTTTTAAGTTATAAGTCAATCTGCTGCCCTTTGGAAATAATTACCCTTATTGTCAACACTTACTGAGCTGTACAGAGGCAATCAACTTATTTTCTTTCTCCCTCTTCAAATTCTTTAATGAACTTGGACATTTCATACATTGAAAAACTGTTCAGATTTCTCACAAAACAAAATTATCATATTGTGGTGAGTTGTTATTTAGAAACTTTAGGGTTTCTGATTCTCAGGGTTAATCCAAATGCCCAAGCTAAATAATCTAATGTAAAGTGACAGTAAAATATATCCTAAAAAGGTTTAAATAATACATGAACGAGCTTGCATAAGTAAAGGATCTTCCATGGAAGATTCAAGAAGGATTCTGGGACCGATATTAAGATGTTCTAATTTCTCCTTGTTCTTTTTTTCTTCCTCCTCTTTTTTTAACCTCTACTATTTTGGCAGATCAGACGATAATTTGATTTAATACTGTAGTTTCAAAAATGACACACAGCTCCCTTAGGTGCACCATTATTTTCCTTATCCAAAGTCGTCATCATTGTGACAGAGTTATATGTGATAGCCAGCAACATAAAACTTTCTGAAATAGAATTACACATTTATCTGATCAAACTGAAGCTTTTGAGTGTTCTCAAACACAGTATAATTTAGACCACAAAGATAATTTTTATTTTAAATGAATTCATGACTGAGTAGTCTATCTTGTACCTTCTTTTGTCGTCTGTCAACCAGCTGTAAGTTATATTTTGAAAACTGCTAGAGACAGCAATTAAATGAGTCAATACAGTGATAAATAGAAAATTCAAAATAAATTCTGCATATTTTAAGATGTCTTTTGCCATCATCACATAAAAATTGTACATATTTATGGAATATGTGACATTTGATACATGTATACATTGTGTAAGCTTGTCTGTCTCCTCCAATGTTTATCATTTTGGGTGAAAACACTTAAAATCCATCTTAAAGCAATGCACTGTTGTGATCTAGTCATTCTACATTGCAGTCGAAGAGAACTTATTTCTCTTTTCCACCCCATATAACTTAGAGCTCACCAACCAATCTTTACTTACCCTTTCCTTCCCCATTCTTTTCTTAGCTTTTCCAAAATTACCCTTAAATTATCAAGTTTCCCATAATAGAAAACTGGGTGGTGTTATATTCAAGCACATGTTGTAGTACTTTCTAAATTGTGCTCATATTATCCTCGGAGAAAAGTCATGCACTATAAACCCTAAGGTGCTACAGAGCAACACTGTTAGTTAGAATGACATCACTTGATAGAGGAGATATCACTCGTTAGAGATATCACATTGCAGTTCTTGGAACCAATTTTGAAAAGAATTAGAATGTAAGATTATATAATGGTCCCCATGGAAAGAGAGGGACTGATCTTGCATTTGCAGTGTGAGGGTAGTAAGTCATGAAGCAATGTTTGAAGAATTTCTCAGTTCTTGGAATAGGCAATTCAGCTCGAAAATTAATTTATTTTCATTTCAGAAATATGGGTTGCCAAAGGAAAAAATCATCATAGCAACTTTCATATTTTCTTAGTTATGTCCTTATTCAATCATCAAATATAACCTCTTAGTCATTTTGCCTGTAAGTTAAATTTGGGGTTTTCCAAAAGGAAACGCAGTTCAAGGGAACAACCCATTTTAATAATAAATCTTGGTTTGCTCAGAAAAGGCTTAGTTTTAGGCACTGATCAAAAATGCTTATTTGCTTTAAAGAGAATTATAATTGTGCTAATTTAGATTTATTTTCTCATATTTGCTTATTCTATGCCCCAAAAGGAAAAAGAAAGGCACATGCAAGGATGAAAAAAAAAAAGTCTGAATATTTAATTGCCTGTGTGCTCCACAAATGTATTCAGATGTTACCACAATTCCTAACACTTCCTTGTGAAAAGCAGAACAAATCAATCAACCTATTTTTCCTGGGTCAGATTATAAGAACAAAAATTGCCAAAATTTTACATGTAATAATTTGCTTTACATTTACTGAATTTTACCTGTGCTAAAGTCACATTTAGAACTTGTATATATAGATACAAATAAATTCACATTTCATTCAAATGAAGTTCAATAGTCACATGCTTATAGCTTAAGTTTTATTAAAAATATTTTATGCTTTCTTTTAAGTTTGTATGTATGGGTATGTATGTATTTTATATATGTATGTGTTTCTTTAAATTTTTCAAACCAAAAGACTGGATATATATTCTGGTAATTATGAGGCCTACATTCTAATTATTACCCCATAGTTATACTTCTCTCAGTAAATCAGAGCCCTAATTACAGGCAGAAGAATACATTCAATATTGTGGAATATTTATGTAAAATACTACTCATCGCTCCTCAGTTTAGATATAATGTCTTATAGAGCTTATGCAGGCATTTCTGAAAAAATACTATCCACTTTGGCCTTTCCTTTCTTGTCCAAAATATATAATTCCTGGTGAGAGAACAATTTTAGTTTTAAAAACTGTAAATCTGTATTGGAAATTAGTGCAATTCTACCGTATTCATTCTGTAAGAAGAAAATTACAAGTTTTATCCACGAGAAATCACTTTTTTCTCAGAAAAAAATATTTGGCTTTTCTGGGTAGGACATTCACAGACCTAGTTAATCACAGGATTTACTGAGCTCCTGAGAGTTAAAGACATTAGAAGGTTCCTCCTAAGAGAGGATCCACATAATTAATTTGTTCTGTAATACATTTTTAGAACAGAAGAATACCAAGTAACAATACCCATTTGTGAATTATTGGACTGGCATATTTCCTACCAATACTACTTTGCATCTAAAATCTTGTATAGTTGTGCACAGTTCTGTTATTAATATAAGACATCTCAATTGTGTAAACATTGTGAAAATACCTACCACTCTTACTGAAGATATTCAAAACTGTAATCTCAAATTTTGATTTAATGCTTGTAAAGAATATTAATATGATTCAACAGCAATGCAGTAGCACCCTGTCATCCCCTCCATACATGTTGCATACATGAGTGTGCACACACACGTACAACACAAGCATTTTAGGCTGTGTTTATATAAAGTGAATATAAGCTTATCCCAAGAGAAATGCTTTATCTGCCTATCAAAGTAGAAGTAGGAGAGTTCACCATTTCAAGGGCTTGTAAAAAATGCAAATTATTGACCACATTGTAGATTAAATTAATCAGAATTTCTGACCAGGCAGTCAGAGGTGGTTTTTGTAAGTTCCTAGATTTTTATATTGACATTAATGCAAAGAATAATATGAAGTAGATTTGTTGGGTCACATCCCCCCAAAATGAACTTATTTTCTGCAGAATTGTCAGCATTTGCCTCCATTTTTCTTTCATCTGTAAGTTTGAATTTATAATTTAAAGTTCTCCTTTTACTGTCTTTCCTCATCAAACACTTGATTTAAAAATGTTATTGGGCAACTGTATTTTAGCAATTGCTTATAAAAACAAATTAAAGAAGGGCCACGTTTTTTCCAGTGGAAGATAAAAAAATTTATGTAAATGTTGAGGGAACTCCCAGCTCAGATTATATCTCATCAAATAAAAAAGCAATTTGAGGGCCGGGGATATAGCTCAGTGGCACAGTGCCTGCCAGGCAAACATGAGGTCATAGATTTGATTCCTGGTACCACAAAAAAAAAAAAAAAAAAAAAAAAAAAAAAAAAAAGAATTGAAGTTTGCCAGGCATGGTGGTGTACGCCTGTAATCCCAGCACTCAGGAGGCTGACGCAGAAGGATCATTTCGAGTTCGAGACCATCCTGGGCTACAAAATGAGCTGAAGGCCAACCTGAAACTGCATAGGGAGACACTGTCTCAAACACACACACACACACACACACACACACAGCTACTTGAGGATTTGAAAGGTGAAGTTATAATTGGCTGGAAAGCAGTGATGTTGAGTTCTGTGGATTTTCTAGATTTATGTTTTAGGCCTTAATGCTGAGTCAACAATTTTTCTTTAGGCTGAATAGATAAACACCAGTAAGATGAGGATTTCAGCTATTGTGGGGATCACATTAGAAATGAATTGAAGCTTAGAGAGCAATTATAATATTAAGTCCCAAACCACTGTCTTGTTAGAAATTGTTAGAAAAGATTGTCAATTTGTTCAGTGGGCTCTGGGCCAAATTTACGTAGGAAACACTAAACATTTGTGTAGTCCATCCTGTTTGAAAGTAAAATTGCTGATGACAATTTATCCACATCAGAGACACTGGATTGCTTGCAGTAAGTTGTGTGGTGTGTCCAGGTTATATGTTTTCATGAGCGTGAGCATCCTGAGGCCACAAAAACAACACCTAACAATAGCTATGCTTTGCGTATGTGCATATGTGGTCCTCCACACATCGAAAATCTGTTAATGTGAGCAGTCACTGATGGCATAATATTTTCCAAGGGGTCTTCAGACTCCTTTTGTTAGACCCAAGGGAACTTTTTCAAGTGAACAGGATACAAGAAAGCTTGTAAACATTCCTATGACTTTAGAGTTTGCTACTAAAAACTCACTGTCCCCTCAAACCAGTTACACATCCTTAAGACTCTTCAGTTTCCCTGTTCCGGAATCTATCACATACATTCTTGTGCTCTTTTACCAAGAACAAATTATAACTACGCTGGAAGCCAACAATAAGCAAAGGAATTCTCAATTTCCAAACACTTGATGAATACCTACTATTACTCCACATAATGTGGAATCCAATATGATCAGTTTCCTGTCTTCATGTAGCTTTAGATAAAATTTGGGAGAAAGTTAGGAAAGGCATCCCACCTGAATTTTATAGAATGGTAGACCACAGAGATTGAATCTCTAAAATAACTTTGGCTACACTTGTGTCTAAGAAAGTAAAATTTGTCATTGGATTCATATAAATGGTACAGGTAAAATAGAGAAGTTCTTGAGAACCCACATTACAGAGGAAGAAACCAAGTTAAAGGACTTATAATTTAAATTTTATTAGATAGGGATTTGTTTTAACCTTAGCTTCTACTCCTGTAACATAGGTTCAATAACAATACCAACTTCTTGATTACTAGAATCAAGCAGGAAGTACATGTATGAGTAAAAATGTATAAATATATGAATATAATTACTTAGAAAACTGAGAAACATCTCTTGCATATGAACAGGTATGTATATATGTACATTTATGGATTTAGAATACAAATACGCATAGAGTATATGAGCTGGTGTAAAATTGGGTTTAGTTCACTTGAGTTTGTGTGGAAGTATTCACTTGTGATCTTTTCGAAAAACTACTTTTGTTTCCTCAAAACTTTTTGGAATGGTGTATCAATACAAATTAATACAAAGGGGTTTTCATTCAATTTACCCATTAATGTGAGGTTTTAAGATTAAGAGTAGACCCTGACCATAGTATGTCAGAAAATGAAGAAGATGAACCATAGTTTTATAACATTACATGTGGATTAGAAGAAGCAAAAGAAGCACTTAAGGTATTGCTCCTTTCTCCATGGTTTTTGCAGGAATTCTTCAGGCTTTCTACTGTTTGTCACATATTAATCACTAATTTTTTTGTTTATAAAACTTTTTCTGCCTAGTGTGGTGATGTACACCTATAAACCCAGCACTTGGAAGGCTGAGGCAGGAGGATCTCCATGAGTTCAAGGAAACCCTGTGCTGCGTAGTGAGACCCTATCCCCACAAAAAAAAGTCAACAAAAACCAAAAACTGAAAATTTCTTTCTTGCAGGTTTCCTTTTTAAAATGAAATGTCTCCTTCTTCATCTTTCACAATTCAATTATATAAAAAGGATTGGACTTCTACGTTCAACTCGACTTTATTTCTATAGAAATTATTAAATGCTAGTGTGAATGTGGTCTCATTGAGATTTTGAATATCTTCCCAAAAGCCCATGTGTTAGAGCCCTGGCCCCAGGCTTGGTGTTATTCCAAAATAGTAGCACACTTAAGATTTGAGTCCCACTGGAAAGTCTTAGGTCATCGGGGCATTTGCTTGAAGAGGATTTGGGGGACCACAATCTCTTCACCTTTCTCTCATTTTAGCTGTATTTTCATGTGGCGGGCACTTTTGCTTTGCATACATTATCACTGAGGTCTTTTGCCTCCCATAGGTCCAAAAGCGACAAGATCCACTAATCGTAGCCTTCAACCACCAGTACTGTGAACCAAAATAACCATTTTCTCTTTGTGTGTTGATTGTCTTATTTATTTTGTTAAGTAATAGAAAACTAACAAAGGAATGTGATATTAAACTACATCTTTATGAAGGTTTCTCCCCCCGCTCCAGCATTACAATGCACATTAGAAAGTGGTTAATGGGGACCAACATACAAGCAGACTGTATTTCCTGTTCAGAAAGCACAGTGGGTTAAGATGCCTTCACATGATTTCAGACAGTGTCACCAAGACCTACTCTCTCCTGGGTAAACCCTGCTCACCATCATGTGCTTCTTTCATTCCCAGAGAGTTTCTTCATGATTAGAAAACCATCTGTGGGGCTGGGTTTTAGCTCAGAGGCACAGCACCTGCCTCTCAAGCACGAGGTCGTGAGTTCGATTCCCGGTACGAGAAAAAAAAAAAAAAAAGGAAAACCATCTGCATCTCTTTAAAAATATCCTTTAGAATTCAAGAAATACAACACAACATACAAAAAAGCGAGCACTTAAAATAATTCACATGCTTAGTTTAAGCAATTCCTATAGATGCTCTAAGACAGACCTGGTTCACCAGCTCTTGTCTGTTCTGTGACAGTGGAGAGGGAAGTCTAATCTGCTAGTAGCTGTGGGCCATGCATGTATCTATTCATGACATAGACAGTAACACCCCACACAAATCAGAGGGATCCACTGAGGGAGCTGTGGCTCTCCAAGCGAACTCCAACGGTATTTAAACAAGAAATAAAATCCTGAAAGAAGGTGAACTTTTTTGGAGGTAAAAATCCACTTGTAGTGCAGAATAAAATAGTGAGTTTTCTTCAGGCACAATTCATTTCTTCTGGTTTGCTTTGGCCTAGTAATTTTATTCAATCAGTAAATAGCAATATAGTGCCAGCTAAATTGGACGCTGAAATAGATGTTGAAAAAGGCTAGAGATAGATAAAATGTAACTCTGTCCTTAAATCACAATTTAGTGAGAAAAGCACATATATGCATTTAATACGTCTACACATATTCACATTCAGTCATTTAACATGATTGTTCCCTTCTATTAAAGAATAATACTTTTGTAAAATTCGATAAAAAATTACTAGAGAAGACCTAGGTGTAGCGGCAAGCGCCCGCAATCCTAACTCTGGGGACTGAGACAGGAGGATTGCTGCGAGTTCAGGGTCAACCTCAGCTACATAGCGAATTAAAGGCCAGCCTAGACTATATGTAGTGAGACCCTGTCTCAATAAAACAAAACAAAAATTTACTAGGGGAAAGGTGATAACACATTTGGAAAAAGCATCAATTTGCTATAAAGCTTTCTAAATGATTTCTCTTACATCTATGTTTATCCTATATTTACAAGAACTTACATGGCACAAGATTATAAATATTTATTGAATTTACATGATGTTTATTAAGAACATCACATACATGACAGTGGTCGAAAGGAGTGAAAAGGGTAGTGGACACTCAAGTAATAGATATTTTGATGCTTGTGTTACAAGAAGTCTATGGGATCTTTCAACATTGCACTTAGGAAAAGAAAATAAAAATATTTTCTATCCTTTATGAAGAAACGTTAGAAAAGCTTTTCTAATTCTTTATGAAATGATTGTCAGGAAGTAGCACACTTTCCATAAAAGGCAAGATAGAAAAATGTTTAGGCTTTTTAGACTATACAGTCTTTGCAGCAACTATTTAATATTTCACGTTCTGTTCTAGGTTTCAGAAAATTCATTACGGCTCTAAGCAAAACAAAAATCTAGAATTTTGCTTCAGGATAAGTATGATTCTGTGGTTCAAATCAGGGTAGCTTTTGTCCTGTGTCTCAGTTCTTCAGGCTTCTGCTATGCTATTTTCAATTTCAGGCAGAATATCTGTGAAGTTCAGGGTCATACTCCACGGACTTATTTCCAATAGAAGACAGAACTCTTCTATATAACTACACATTTTTCTGCATTGTTTGCTTTTAATTATTCCACATGCCTAGCCTTGAACCAATCAGTGTGTGGACTCAGGAAAAAGTTAAGCTCTGGTGAAACCGGTCTGAGTGTCACAGTCATGCATCCATCAAAGAACAATGTCAACTACCTCTCAACACACTGACTTAAGAGTTATGCTGATACTTGTACCCTCCTCCAATTTAGGGTATTCCTGTGAAAACTGGGCTGCATATACAGTGGGAAACCAAAAAGGATAAATGATCATGAAGGAAAATAAAATTCCTAAAGCTGGAGATAGCACATATTTGGATTAAGAGTCCTGTGTATGGCCCTGACAGAATGCACCCGAGATATCAAGGAAGGAACTAATAGGGGCTGAGAGGCTTAGCTTTGGTTACAGGCTGACCGTGCCACCTACAATCGGAATGAACAGGGGCTTTGGATGGGCACTGGATTACAAGGAAAACAACTTTTCACACACGTAAAGATGGAGAAAGACACAGCCTTCCTCTGAGAGTGCGTAACCTAGTGCAGAAAACTATGAATTTTATTTTGGCATCATATCAGACTCTAAATCTTGAATCCACCAATTAAGATTTATATAAATTTTGACAAATTGTTCCTTTTTTCTCTAAAGTTCGGCACCTTTCTCAAAAGGGTGTGTTGGTCAGATTTCGTACTGCTTGGATAAAATGCCTGAGGAACACAATTTACAGGAGAAGATAGGGTTTATTTCCCCCACGGTTTTAGAGGCTTCAGTCCGTGCTTGGCTGATTCCATTGCTGTGGGGCTGGGTTAGGCAGAGCATCACGGCAGAAGAGTGCAGAAGAGCCGTGGTGCTCAGTTCCTAGGGACCAAGCAGCTGAGCACAGGGAAAGAAGGTCAGCAAGAGATGTACTCGCAAAAGCCCCTGGTGACTGTCTTCCTTCACCTGGGCTCCACTCCTAAGGGCATGGAGCTCTGAATATCAGTGGATTCATCCACTGCTGAGTAAGAACCCACATGATCCAATCACCTCTCCAGGAATTTCTTCATGTAGTCAAACTGACAACTGATTGGCTGGCACCAATGGTGACTCCCCGCCCCCCCCACCGCATAGAGTACCTGAAGACTAAGTGCTGTACAATACATATGAATACTCCAATAGTAAGGCATAGTTTTTCATCACACAAGTCAGGCTGAAGTCAGGCTTTACTTTTTCAGAGTCAGTGAACATGCTCTTGGAAGGGCAGGGTAAGTTGAAATGGCAGTGGGCAATGGAATCAAGAAAAAATTGCATTTATTAAGTGCATGTATAAGTAACATGGGAAGATTATTCATCTAGAAAGTGACATATGGGAATTCATAGTTTAGGGAAGGTTTTGGCAATGAAGAACCAATGAAGAACTAAGAAAATTTGAACAACAAAGATCCTAAACAAACAGTGCCCTATCCAGTGAGGTCCAAGATCAGTATTTTTAAATGTTGATCATAAGAGATTTATTTTAGAAGACTCTTCCACGTATTGTATTTGAAAGTTCTCAATACACTATGATATTTAAGGAAATTAGCACTGAATTCTTTCCATGTGAAATTAGCAGAAAAATATCCTTTCTGGCAACGAGTAAAGGATCGAATGACCTTTACCTTCTATCAGCAACTACTGAAATCTCCAATGTGCCATTGGTGAGAGAAAAGTAGTGAGAATGGGACAAGAACTCCAAAAAGAAAAATTTCTTGGGAAATCCTCATATTTGCTTTTTTCCAGAGGTAGAATAAACTGTATAATGTTAGATTTTATGTCAGAAAAGATTTAGAAATTTTAAGATAAAGCCATTAGACATAACATAGAAAATCACTTCCAGTGATAGTAATAATGTCCCTCATTCCCTGTTGAGGAAGGACCTATGAAAAGATAGATTAGTTTTCCTAAGCATGTATATATTCATTGCACACTGTTTTTCTATCAGTTATGTACATATGCTTCACTCATCAGAGGGAAGTGTTCAATGACTTGATAAATTTTCTTCCCTTGGTGTGTTCTCTGCCTCAATTTCTTCCTTTATTTTTCTGTCCAGGGGTGTTATTTGAAATGGGACAGTTTGCAGGTGATGACAGTTACACATTTGTCCAAGTCGTAGTTTTCAACCTAGTTGCCTACAGTTCTTATTAACCAAATTCTACAATCTTTGTGCAGATACCTATGCAGATGATGCCTTGTCCAAGAAAAGTATATGCATTGTGCCTCGTTAACCACTTGGTCTGGCAGAAATCATAAATCTTATTTTACAGATTAAGTGTCCAAGAGAGATAGAGAGCAAAAGAGATTAAGTGGATTGCCTAAAGTCAAAAGCTAAAGCTGTCTCCTACTAAGGTTTCTTAATTTTACCTTTTGTTCCTGCAATCATTCAATCCATTTTGACGTTGTAAACCTCGGAGTCAGATTCTTTATCTCTTGTACTACATCTTAAGGCAGGATGAGATTCTGACAAGTGAAAATACTATTTTTTGAGGTGATAGCTCTCTTTCTTGGACAGGGTGAGGAACTGAAAAAAAGCGGGGAGCATGCATTACATTTCATGGTCAAACATGTGGGAATTGCAACATAGCAAAAAAAAAGTTTTTCTATCTTTAGGAATTTTTATATAGCTCATAAAATGAAGATCAATCACATAATTCACATGACCGAGCACCTCCACACTGTGCACAGTTTATTATCATAGTGTTGTATTTAAGTGCTAACATTAAAATCTCCATAAGCATCTTTATGTTTGGATAAAATCTTGCATATCATTTTGCTTTCCGCCTATGTTTTGCGATATAGGATGAGTTGTAGCTGACAGATGTTTTAATTTAATTTCAGGGCAATCAATCTAGGTTTCCTTGTTTGAATATGATATACCCTCCAGCCAAAGAGCAAGCCCTCTCTAGGCAAAGACTAATAATGATGATGATTATCTCTCTACATGTTTGTAACCCTTTGTATTTTATAAAGTGCTTTTACATAATTTATCTTATTTGGCCTCTATAACTGCATGCATTGCTTTTATGCTATACCCATTTTAAAACAGAGATTCTCAGGCTCCTGGAGGTTAATTATCTTGCCCAGGGCTTCCCAAGTACTTATTATTCTTTACCACAGATCAAACACCTACTTAATCAAATGTGAAAAATCCATCAACATGAGACTCACCATCATTTTATATTTCAATAAGAAAAATATCTGTTATGAATATAAGCTATTATCAGTTCTGCAGTGTATTCCAACTTCAGGGATGGTAGAAACTTTAAAAAAATTCTACCTAAACAGATGCAATGCATTGCATTTTTTACAGATCCCATCTGGCATTCTTGCTCTTTATTACTAGATTTCTCTAAAAGTGATCTCTATGGACCCCTTTCCCTCTTGCAATTTATTTATAACTGTAATTTGGTACCTATCACTGTAAGGCCTGTCTTCTTATGGCACCAATATCATCAGGGTCCACACACACACACACACACACGCACACCCCTAAACTTCTGTTTGGTTCTGTTTTCCTTATCCTGGCTTACTGCTTCAAGTTTGATAAACAGTCCTTTTTCATTACAAACTCAATGTTTGCAGTATATACCATTTACATTCCTCATGGGGAGTTGTAACATGTGCAGAACATGTCTTAACTCCTTTGTTCATCCCCTTTCTACTCTGTCACTACTCCATCTGTGTCTTGCTCCCCTTCCATTTAAGAAAGATCTCCCTACTTCCTATTAACTATCTTCAATTTGTTCTTTACTTATTATTTGGGTTTCTCATATGAAAGGTACTATAGAGTCCTTACACTTGGGTTTCTGACTTATTTCACCTAACATTATGATCCCAAGGTGCATTCATTTTGCTACAAATGAATCAACTTTATCTTTCTTTGTGGCAGAGAAGTACTCCATGGTGTTAAATTTTCTTTATCCATGCATCTGTTGATGGACATATAAGCTGCTTTTGAAATTTAGCTGCTGTGGATTGTGCTGCTATAAACATGAGTGTTTATGTATCATTGTAATATGATGTCTTTAGCTCTAAAACTAAGTTTGTCCTCTCTCCCTTAAGGACAAATTAACAACAACAAGCAAGCAGAACAACAATTCTTTATGACTAGTATATTTTATAAATGATATAACAAATTGCCTCACTTGCTATATTCAGAACCCTATGGATAACAGTTTTATTAAGATAATATGAAAACTGCTTCAAAGAGATTTCCTAGAATGAAGTTGTAATGGGTTCATTCTGGAAAACCAAAAGTAAGCACTGATTTGTAAAAAGGTACCCACTGTGGGTATAGATTTTCTTCACAGTAGGACTTGCAGAATTTTTTACAATATGTCAGTCTCAAAATATATCAATCCCATATTCACTGTAACATGGAAGCTCTTCCAAAATGATACTCATAAGTCTCAATTAGACAGGAGTAAGCAAATCTCATATAACCAAAAGGTTCGTCATTCCTATGTATTTATAGCTTTCCAGGTCACAGAAAAGTCATTCTTCACTATGCATATCTTGCATTTCATTATACTATTTTTTCTTTGTCAATTACCACTTTATTTAATTGTTCTTCATCTGTCATCCTTTTAAAATACGTGTTTCATAATGGATGAATACATGGCTGTCTCAGTCATCTTTGTGTCCCCATCACCTAGAACAATGTCTGACATTTAAAAGGCATTCAAAATTCTACTGCACATTTCATTAAAACCTCCAGTATAAGAAAGAATTATTGAGATGAATGGATAGCAAAAAAGGAAAACAACACATTTATCACTCTCATGTCTTTAATGCATTGTGAAACTGTTCATTTTATTGTTACAGTCAATACTAGTGTGCGGTATATCCCTAGATGGCTTTGAAATGCAATATCTAAAATCTCAAAGTTTGAGAGATAAAAAGAGGTGTTTTCTTTTTTCTTTCTGAGAATTCATCCTTGCTGATTATAGCCTGCGAAGCAAGACTGGTACATTAACATTACCAGTGTGTTTTTCTATAGCTCGTACAGCTATAATGCCATGACACCAGTTCAAAATTATCAAGTTTCTTTTACTTCCAACTTTTCATATTGCATTATATCTTTATTAAGTTTTAAAGTTTAATATTTTATACATTTGTATTTTGCTGAATACACTTTTTCCTACTTATTAACTGTACTGGTAGCATCAACGCTCAGCAAATTAGGGTTTGCTAAATAGAGTTACACTGTATTAATAAGCCCAAATCTCTTGGTCCTGATGTTTAATTCATTGCTTTTATTAGTATGTTTCCAAGTAGAAGATTTAATTTATACATATTAAACTCTATTGCACAGTGTCTTGTTCAAAAAAATCTTTCATTAACTCTCTTCCTCCATAATGAATTTTTTACCAACTTATTACTTGAAATATCCCTGGATATCTTCACTTAGATAATCATTTGAGAAATACTGTCAAATATACTAAACCAAAAAAAAAAAAAAACCCATTGGGAATGCCCACACCTCCCAAAAAAAAAAACCCTCAAAATGAAAAACAAACACATACACTTACTCTTTTTTAAAAAATTCAAACCTTTTGCTTTCAGGGAATTTATTAAAGGCTTGTGTTTCCTAAAAAGCATGTAGAAATTTGTGAGTCTTATGATATACATAGCTATTTCATTCAATCTTGTTACTTGCTAGAACTCCTTTTAGTGAATAAAGGAATATTTGTTCCACAGAAAATGGAAACCCTGAATATGTCCTATGAGAGATCAAGCTTTGATGTCTTCTAAGACCCTTCTGGGAAGATTCACTTGCTCCTACAGCCTTGACATCTTCCTATCCCTTTAGCTTTAATATCTTTCTAGTAATGAGCTTTGGGAGAACAAAAAAAAGTGCTCATACGTACTGCACATGTGTTTCAAATATTTGATGCTATCCAACCCCATGTGACACTTCTTTCTAAAGGAAGGTTTGAGAAAGAGTGGGGAGTTTGTCTCTCAGGATGTACCAGGTAGGAACAGGTCACAAGAATTTGAAAATCTCAAACATATAGGCCTGTACACCATGGCTAGGAAGGCTAGGCAAATTGCTATTACTAACAAGTACCATGATATTTTATTAATGAATTGGCCATTGATTAAAATCCCACATTAGAAGTCTCCTTGATTCATTTTCCAATGTTATGTTTAGCATGTGCATTGGTGGGAGGGAATATTAATGAGCCCAAAGTCATAGTCTTAGCAGGGGAAAACTCAGCCCCATTTTGACAGGGAACACTAACACAAATCGGGGATAGTCTTTAGGGGACGATGCAAGTCGCTAGTGTTTCTTCTGTGTTTCATAACTATAAGCAATAATCATATAGACAGAGACTTGAAGTAGTGCTGGTATAGTTTATATGTATTATATATTTCCCTCATAACTTTCAAACTTTCTCTAACTCTTTCATATTCTCTTATCTTCATTTCTATATATAAACATCTTCTCTTTTGAAGGTTTCTATAGAAAATCCAAGGCAAAAGCAGGCACTGTCAAATTTTTTCAGTAAAATTAGAGGAATTATCACAAAATAATATGATAAAATTCAAATAGTGACCTAAAATACTGTTGAACAGCAGAGAACTTCTAATATTTATAGGCTGGCAGACCTAGACAGTAAGTTCATTAAATAGTGGCAAAGACTCTAATGACCTTGTTTGATTCTTGAATACAGCTTCAAGGCATATACTGAACGATAAGTAAATACTGAGTGAATAAATGAAGCAAAAGGTAGAAATTAAGATCTAAAAGGCGCGATAATATTGTGAAAAGGAAAGAAACTGCTCATTAGGAAAGAACAACCTGGAAGGGGAGGAGAAAATAAAGGGGAAAAAATACACATGCACACACACACACAAGATAGCTGAGATAATTTTGCTACTTATATCTATTAATTTCTTGAAGGGAACATTTAGTATTTATGTTGTTTGATCATTTTTAAATGCTTATATCTGGTAATCTGAGCAACAACTTTGAAGGTTACAATAGGCAATATAATAGCCATTGTTAATTTCCTATCATCTTGTTTTGAAATTCTGTATCATTTTTATTGTTTTTTAAATTTTCCTTAAAATGAAAAGGTAGTAAAATATGAGATGAAAGATGGTTTGCTTGGATAAACTTGACAGACCTGTATCTAACAGGTAACTAAGGGTTGGGGGTTTAGCGCAGAGGCACAGTGCCTGCCTGGCAAGAGCAAGGCTGTGAGTTCGATTCGCAGTACCGGAAAAAACAAAACAAAACAAAACAAAAAAACAATAACAGGTAACTATTATTTGAGCTCAGGAAAGCATCTACGGAACAATACTGTATGCTAAGAACCATACCAGAAACTACACTTAAAAGTATCAAAAATTGACCTGTTCAGGCAATTTACCTTCCTGAGGAAACAAATATAGACATTTTACTTCAATTTAACAGGATGGGCAGGGAGAATACACACTAATAGAGTTTCAAAAGTGAGATGTTAGTGGAAGCATTCCCTAACCCTGAAAGGCTAAACTCAAACTGAAGGATAAAGAACTGTAGCCAATTCAAGAAAGCACTCCCTAACATCTCCATTACCTAAATGTATAAACATTCCCATTACTCTTATTGCTGAGTGTGATTTCTCTGTTGCTCTTAATTTAGAAAAATAAATAATGTCTATCTTCTTCACTAGACTGTAAGATCCAAAAAGGCCGAGGTCATGTCCGTGATGTGTGATTCATACGTCTTTGTCTGTTATCAGTTAGGGCACCATTAATAATGACAGACAAGCCAAAGAGATTAATGAAAGGAAAGACAAAGGAAGAAAAGGTGATGCAATTAAAATAAAAGACATACACAAATTGTTAGGAAGGTTTTAGGTACTGTGGCAAGGATTACAGCGATACCATACAAACCATTTCATGCTAAACACACAGGTACCCCCTTATCCAAAAATTTCCTTTTCATGGTTTCAGTTATCCAACATCCAATTTTCTTTCTCATATATTGTCAGATGGTTAAAAGAAGCTTAATTATACCACTATGTCAAAGTCATTTACCTCAGTTGTCTCATCACAGAGACATTGTGTCACCCTATATCATCACATGCAGAAAAGTAACCACAGAACAATAGAGTAACTTGAGACCAGGCACAGTGGCACACATCTGTAATCCCAGCACTTGGGAAGCTGAGGCAGGAGGATCACTGGGAGTTCAAGGCCAGCCTGGGCAACAAAGTGAGTTCAAGGCCAGCCTGCACTGCATAGTGAAACCTTGCCTCCAAAAGACAAAAGAAAAAGATAATTTTGAGAGAGGGAAATAATCATATACCCCCAAAAAAAATTATTACAGTATAATGTTATATATTTTTATCATTGCCATTATAAACCTCTTACTGTATGTAATTATATAAATCAGATATATACATAGATAGATAGATAGAGATAGAGATATATAAAAATTAGTGTTTCAAACTAGCCACACCTCTGGAAGGTCTTGGGTGATATCCACTGCAGATCAAACTTGCTAGGTCTACACCAATAAGAAAAAGGAAAAATACCATTGTTTGGAGAGGAATGTTTGCAAGGAATATTTAAGGGATTAAGGTGAATTAATCTGATTAGTATAATTTTGGTCACATGGTTTAATGTTATGGTTTGTGTCTTGAGGTCCCCTCCAAAGCCTCATGCAGTCATGGGGTGGGCTTTAGAGTTTATGACTGATTCATGCGCCAATGTTGGGATTATGGGTGTGAGTGCTACACATGCCCTAGAGCAGGTAGTTTGCATACAATGTAGGGGAGGGAAAGAGGCTGCTTGCCACTGCTCCTCCCTTTTGCTCTTTTTGCTTTTGCTGTTTTCCACTGCCATGAACAGTTGCCCTCTGCCATGTGCCATTCTGCTTTGGAGGCAGCCAAGTATGGACTGAAACCTCCACAAACTATGAGCTAAATAAATCTTTCCTTCCTTAATTTTGGCAACAGGTATTTTGTCTCAGCAAAGAGAGAAAATTAACCAAGACACTTAATAATATAACTCAACCTCTCTGCTTCATCTTGTCCCCACCTAGAGAATGGTGAAACACAGAAATCCCTCCCAGAAAGTAGGACAGAATGACCGAGATGGTGCACAGGAAGTCCTGCCCCATGAAATATTAGCAGAACTCTAGAAAGACAATATTGAGAGACCACTACATAGAAAAATATTTTTGCCTGCCATGCAGGAGAAATTTCTAATAGCTTCAGCTGCAAGAGGAAGTAAGTTGCTCCCGGAAATCTCATTTTAGGTATTGGGATGTTGCTTGGCAGATCCCAGTGGATGTTTTAAGGTGGCCCATAATAACAGGGTAGTGACTGTGTTATATGATCTATAAAAGTCACTGCCATTTCCTAAGACTGCATTTTTGAATCAACTTATGATATGCACAATAATCACACATGGAGTAATTACACACAGGAGGCAGCAATTGAGAAGCTCAGGAGTATCTTTGGACTGAATATTTTCAGGAAGATGAATGTACCTAAAATCATTTTTGAGTTATCAAAGCAAGATTAAACTTGATGTGGCATACTTTACATTTTGTCATATTTAATATGTAATAGTAAAAATAGCAATAATGGTAAAAAATGGTAAAAAATACTTCCTTTACAGTCAGAATTCTTAAATGAACAGGGAAGTCCCTTACTCTATCTCTTTATCTTAAGAGGAATTTGACTAAAAAAAGATTTCAAATACTTCAGGATGGCATGTGTTTCAAAATAGATATAACAACCTAAATCTGATTACAGATTATCTGTTTTCATAAATACTACTTCATAATATTCAACTTTGGCAGTTTATCTTCACAACAACATCTTTACTTTTACCATAGACCAAAGAATATTTCATGGGCACTAATAGTCTATAAATATTCTTAAATGATTTACTCATTAAAGAATGATGACATTTTCTATTTTTCTAGACTAAAACCACTTTTTATCATTCTAATATTTAACTCTGAAGATAAAAATTAAAGGGAAATGAAGGACTGTTTCAATGCAGTCAGTGGACTGATCAAGCAATCATCTACTTTTAATCCAGCACCCTTAATCCCAGCACTGCACTACAAATCAGTCACACACTGTAGATACAGCTGCCTCCAAAAAGCCTGGTCTGAAAGCATATGAGGCTTTGTGAGGACATCTAGACAGAAACCATTACACTGAGTCATAGTATTTCATTTTGATAGAGGTGACAAGTAGGACAAACAAAATGGCATTCTTAAATTAATGAAGAGGAAGTCAAAGGCTGGATAATAATACATTTCTGTATAAATAAACTTTTTTATATAAGTAAACTTTTCATATTTATTCTTTGGGAAAATTAAATGAAGTTATTTCCACTAGTGCACATTGGGTTTTAAAGTGCATTTATTTTCTGTTTTTCAGAAGACATAATGAATGAAAATAAAATGTTTGTTTGAACTGTTTAGTGAAATTTTAGCTAGGTAGTTTTATATGAAAATAAGAGTTTAAGAAGAATAGAATATTAAGTATTATTAATGATCAGAGGAACAAGCCAAACATGCCTAAGGAAAAACAACAGCTGATTCTGCTGCTGCTGAAATTCAATTTCAGAATGGTTTTAATTCTTTCTGTAACTAACAAAAGAGGGTCAATCAAATTGGCAACCGTCAAAAACCTAATAACACTGCAGGTTGGAATTTTTTGTTCGAATTAAAATATTTATTTGGCTTTTCCACTCACAATTATGAAGGCTAATTTAGTTAATGATCTTACTCTAAAAATAAATCATTTCATTTTAAGTGGTATGTGTCTATGCCAAGATATAACACAATACCAGGCAACAACTCCTTGACCTATTATTAAAGTGATGGACCACATTTTTTTAAACTCAGATACCTCCAAGAAAAGTCTTTCCTTTCCTGACAAAGACAAAAGGTTAGATCAGATATACAACATCACAGGAGCATTATCTTGTCAGATAGCTGGAATACATTAATACAGGGAGGAACTCTTCAGTTAAATTTTTAAGGACGGTTGAAGGAAAATCTTTGTACTTGCTATTTATATTACTCTTGCCACGTGGAAAAAATAAGAATAATAAATCTTGGTGACTATTCTGAGGCATACTGGAAGAAATCCAATTTAATTAGGAAAAAAACACTGCTAAGTTGGGGGGGATGGAAAAATAGGACTTTGAAACAAGTATAGACCATTATAAAACCCAGTTTGTGATTAATAAGCAATGAATTTTCCCCTGACAGATATGCACTGTTGGTTATTTATTGAAGTTTCTTAGTTTATGCTCTACATGGCATTTTCTTCGCTTTTAAAGAGTAATTGTAAAACTCTTTCCTTGTTTACATTCATGTTCATTTTCCTCTTAACAAGATAAATCACAATGAGACTAGCAATGTTTATGCTTGAACTGTCTTAGGCTGCAAGTATTGGACAATTACCTCCATCTCGCCTTATACCAGTGTTATTCCAGCAAAAAAAGAGTCAGAATAATTAATATGGTCTGACCCAGTGATGTCCTTTGAAGACACAGAAGTTCATCTATGGAAGAATATCTCTAGGATCGGGAAGAAAAGACACCGCTGAAAGCAATGCTGCTACACAGAAGACTATATAAATGTACACCTGGGCACAAACTAGAATATTAGTTTCTTAATTATTGCAGAAGTCTGTCATGATGTCGCTGCTTCAAAGATTAGTTCAGGCTTTAGATGAACATACTAACATTTTAGAAGTCGACATTTGATCTGTGTTATTTTTTAAATGATTCCATATGTTTGCAAACATTGAGCATGAAATATACAGAAAGAGTCTTGACCCATGTATTTCTCTGACATTCAAGGCAGTTATATATTTCCAGATTAATTCACTTGTTCAAAAATACTTGTTAAGCACATCTACATGCTGACAACACAGCAAGGAATAATAATAAAAAATAAGTGCTTGTTACAGGGAAAATATATGCATCTTATTTGTACTCTATAAGAGAGGGGTGGAGGAGAATCTCGCTAGAGAATGTGTCATCAACCTGCCCAGGAGCCAGCCAGGGAACACTGGCAGAGGTTACAAGGTAGGTGAAGTCATAGGAAAAGAAAATGCACTTCTGAAAAACTGAAATATTTTCAATAAGCCTAACATTTAGCTGAAGTTTTCTTTTATTTACTATTTTATTTGAATATAAGTAAACAAATGCACACTCATGCAGTTTAAGTAGAACCAATCTTTTCTCATCGGTGGATTTTGATGATAAAAACTGTTAAGATTGGTTTGTTGGCTAAATCACACCTTTAAATACTGGGTAAAATTTCAACAGTGAGGTTCTTGAATGTTAAATGAGAAATAATCTGAGGACAGAATTCTTCTGGATTAAAATGTTACTACGAAAAATTTAAAATAACTTTAAAAAGTGACAAATATGTCACCTAGATTCAACAAATGCTGAGAACCTGCTGTGCTTGCTGCCATGTTCTGAATGTTTATATCACCCTGAAATACATGTATTGAAACCTTAACCCCAAATTGGTAGTAATTAAGGAATGGAGGGATGGGAATTCATTAGATTATGAGAGATCACCTCATAATTGGGGAACGTGTTTTTATAAAAAGAACAAAGAGAACTAGCTAACTCCTTTCACCATGTAAGAATGTAGCGAGAAGGTGATATCTCTTAATAAGGAAATTGGCCTTCAGCAGATGCTAAGGCTGTTTGTGCCTTGATCTTGGATTTCCCAGCCTCCAGAACTATGAGACATAATTTTCTGTTTTTTATAAGCTTCCCATTTATGGTTATTTTTTTAAATAGCAGTTCAAATGGAGTAAAACATTCTTTATTTTTTGGGTATAAACAAATCCTACACATTTGAATCACCCCATCTTCCATGACACTTTGGTAGGCATTTCTAAAATTATGAATGTTTTCTTAGCTATCATACTTACATAAATTGAAATTAAATTTTAAAATTAAAATTAACTCCAATTATATTAAAGCTCAGTCTATCTTCAATATTTGAGGAAGGGAATGCATGCTATTATTATTTAAAATAAACAACACTAAAACCCAAAACCTTCCTATACTAATGAAACAAGATTTAGAACAAGCTTTAGAACAAAAAGTTCATTTGTCTGTACACTTACATAATTAAGAACTTACCGTTATGGAAGGACACCAGACTGAGCTATTGCTTACTACATCTGAAAACATAGAGGTCCCAAAAATAGACAAATAAATGAATAGCCTAAATTCCTTTCACTGGGAAATTTATGTAACACCCCACTGACTTTATACAAATATAGACTTCTCATCAATCAATGTGATTTTGTTTCATGCACCTAAGGGAAAGGAATAATCAAACCCTCTAGCATGGTATCAACATAGCATCGTATACACCATGTTTTAATTGTTGATTTTGACTTTTCAATAAGATAATGATAAGAAGAGTCCAGAAAAACACCAAAGGTTACATTACAAGTTAGACATTTAAAAAGAGAGATAACAAAGACCAAACAGCCTAGAAAAGCATTCACAGAGGCAATCCAAATCTACTTGTGCCATAGCTCATTTACACTGTATTTGTTATGATTAAATAAAGGAAAGACCGATGGTGACAGCAAAGCTATTGAAGTCTTATTAATAATTACTATGTGCCAAACAATAGCTAAGCATATTACCTAAATTTTCTCAGTATGTGGGAGACATATTACTGTCCCTAACTTTTAGAGAGCAAAACTCAACTTCATGGAACCTACATAAATTGACTGAATTCTCTCAACCAGCAGGAGGTACACAATGATTATGACACAGAAATCCAATAGTACATTTTTTGCATTTTTATACTCCCTTCTTATTAATTTTAAAATGTATTTGGTTTTATTGATAATAAGTAAGACTATGTTATAAAGTTTTAAAAGTATAGACAGATATTATGTGAAAAACCTTTCTTTGACTTCTGGTTTTCTTCTAATTTATTTCCATGCCATGAGTTTTCCTTTTTATTTATCCTTCTAGAAATGCATGCACACCAGAGCTTCTAGACAATAAACAGGTGTATAGGTTCTTTATCCTCCCCTTTGGCGTGCCATGGCTACCACATTCCTATAATGCTATTCATCAAATGTACATCCAACATACATTTGCTTATTACATTTTATAGCTACATAGTGTTCAATGAAATATACACACACATATATGACTTATTCACATATATCATGAATATATACAGAGATAGATAGATAGATGATAGATAGATAGACAGATATAGATATTTATGAATTCATTCAACCACCCCGAACACTTTGGGAATTTATATTGTTCCCAAAAGTTTCTTAGAAAAACAATGCTCACCTTATATTGCTACGGAGACTGTGCCACGTGATATCTATGAGTGACTACGATGACAGGAAGATAGATAGCTTCTATGTATAACAATTTGAGATTTGGAATCATCTGTTACAGTAAAAATGTTTTGACTAATGACAGAATAATTGCCTTGATGGCTTCAACTAATGGCCTCTCTGCATTTATGCCTGTTAGTAGAGCCCCACCTGAGTAAACTTGCTTTGACTGTGTGAATTGCTCTTGTAAATTGGGTAATGAAAAGAATTGTTGCCATCAGCAGTATTATAAAGTATTTGCATACTGATACCTCTTGGGAGCACTTGGTATGGCCATGAGATCATGTCTGGGTTAAGCTGCTACAGGAGGAAAATCATGAGAAGCACAGTGAATCCCAGAAAGCCTAACTCTTGATTAGTCACCATTTGACTGACAGAGACACAAGACCAAGTTTCCCGGTCATGATTGGAACATGGTAACAGAAATAACTGACCTATTTATGCACTTTTGAAGAAAGACAAAAAGAAGGCACTATGTTCTAGGTGATGCCTTAGAGCAAGAGCTAAATGATACACAAGCTAGTGTATTTAATAATCCTTCTTTCATTTAAATAAGTCATCCTAAGTAGTTTTTGCTCATATTTAATCCCCATGTTATTTGAATTTTTTAGGAAAATGTATAAAGTACATGCATTTCTCTTATCTAAAATGTTCCTAATCTCAAATAACAAATATGCTTCAGTTAACCTTTATCATAAGTGAGTCTAACCCACTTGGTGGTGCTTAGCTACTAGATGATGCCTGAGAGAATACTGGAAGCTGAACTGACCTTGGAGCTCTGAATTTGAATGGGTTGTGGAAAGATACTAAAGATGTAAAGACACGAAGGCAAAGGAGAAAGCATTTGGATCCAGTGGTAAAAATGTCCTCTATAACTGTTTCTTCTCTATTCTTTTTTTTTAACACAGACTCTTGCTACATAGTCTAGGTCACCCTTGATCTCTCTACATGGTCCAAGGAGGCCTCAGACTCATGATCCTCCCATCTCAATTTCCCAAGTGCTAGGATTACATATTTGCATCACTATGCCTAGCTTAAAAAATGTTCTTAACAAAATTAAAGTCATGCTGTCCAAGAAGCTTGTGAACACCACAAAATGTACATGTGTATAAATCTGTAAGTACTGATACAATTTTAAATATTATGCTGGTGCGTGGCCAATCCAAAGACTAAAAGAATGCAGATCAATAATCTTCCCTAGTAGGACACCTTACTACAGAAAAGTATTTCTAGCTAACATTCTTTTATTAAATTCAGCTTTCTGAATAGCATATGTCAGCATGGAAACACATCCTTTTCTAGAGCTATAAAAACTCACAGTGTATGTGCAAAGTGACTTTAAGCGGAGGGAGAATATCTAGTGCTTTTCATATTTGTTCCTTAGTCACTTTGAATTCTGATTGCTTTAGAACCCTAGGACTTTGAATAGACACACTATGTTCATGTACCTATAATTTTTCACTCAATGCCTTAACTATAATCAAAAGCAAATGACAGATGTTTTTTAAGTTTCCAAGAATCACAAAATACCCTATACAATATTCTTCAAGGCAGAAATATGAAATGTTTGATTTCAGTAATGAAAAAGAAGGTTTTTCAGCCTCCCTAAGGATTGTCAAAGATGGAGGTTTAATGTGAATTTTCATGCATTCAATCATTTTAAGAATTTACATACAAAATGAGTAACTGTGAGTATGCAATTGTGTACGTGTGCACGTGATTCTCTAATGTTCAGGGGTCGCCATCCCTAATTTCTCTGTGAGTTGTTGACCTAATCAGCTGATGACTATATTCAACCAATCACTCATTGAAAACCACTCACTGCAAAACGACCTTCTCATTCTTCCTGACATTTATGTGTGAGGCACTGAATACTGTAGCCATTTCACAAATTCCACTTGATTTTCACACCAAATTATCAGGGAAGGACAATTATGATCAACTGAGAAGACAGAGTGGGTCAAACCTAGAACTCCAAGCTCATTTTCTAAAAGTGTTTTTTCAGTGGTAACTTATTAAAGTTACAACTAGTAAGTTTGAAATCAATTTCTGTAACAGCACCAGGCAGGCACAAGTTAGAGAAGAAAGGTGCTTCATCTCTCAGGTTATAGAAGGCATAAAGTCATGTATACTCAAAGACTACATAGGGCAGGACCTATACTGCCCCTGGTATTTGGAATGTTGTCCTACTCAATGATGTATTGACACAATCTATTTTTGGATTTCAAATCATTTACTTAATATTGGGTGATGCATGACTGTTGGTTAATAGTGAGCTAATTAACATTCTCTGTGCTAAACGATTCTGCATCATTGCATTACTGGCACCTAACATGTCATGTTGCAGTAGCAGGTGCTCAAGTGTTTGTTGAACCCCAGAACTGGGAATAAAGGTTTGTACAATATAATGTCTGGGACATGTGGGATTAGAATTGGCATTATGTTTAGGGGAGTTTAAAAATATGCCACCTGCAAACTGCCTAGAAAGAAATGTAGGGGTATTAATTGACACAACAAGTAGCCTTCTGAAAAGCAACTTGAAAAATCACACCTTTCACAGACCAATCATTTTTGATATTGATTTGTATTATCTGCACAGAGCTCTTAGTCTGCATCTTGGATTGATCTTCAGGTGGCTCAATCTTTCTTTAATTGAACTTCTCTGCTTCTCTACTTCCCATTCTAATTTGCCTGTTTTATCTCAAGAAGCTACTGAAGCTACTGATCTAATGCAAACATTGCATAAACACAATTTCACCACTACTACAAACAACATACATTTGTGTGTATGTATGTGCGTAGTCTAATAGGAAACAACCACTTCTTTCTAATAATACCTCAGTCTCTCATACCAACATTTAAAAATAAATGCATGATTTTTTTCTGCTGGAGTAGAATTTTGGAGAAAAGTTTATTATAAAATAGTTATAGTACTGGGTTGCCTTACAGTGCAGAAATTATGAATCATCATTTCTCTTTAATGATCAATTTAATATCACTTGAAATTAATAACCATACCATTTTTATTAGTTTCACTTTTTGTAGAGAAAGCGTTTTTGATTCGCAGGGAATTAATTTTTAGTCCCCAGAAATTAAGGCATGACTTTGGATTCGGTCTGACCTAGGTTCATTCTCAAGTACAGCACTCAATCTATTCGCATCTTTAAGCAAATTATTAAGCATATTAGCCTCTAATATTAATGAATATAAGTGGTAACCATAATAATCCATAGGATTTTTTAAAGGATAAAATATAATACGTTGAACTACTTACCTTAATATATATTACATAGTAGCTGTGTATATTAATATTACTTCTGTTAATTTTTTAATTAGTAAGTTTTCCACATTTACTAGTACTTGTGATTAAAGCTTTATTTTCTCAAAAACAATGCTAGCTTTTAGCAAGAAAGTGAGAAGTTTACCTTAA
The DNA here is from genome assembly GCF_000276665.1 of Chinchilla lanigera. Taxonomy (NCBI): domain Eukaryota; kingdom Metazoa; phylum Chordata; class Mammalia; order Rodentia; family Chinchillidae; genus Chinchilla; species Chinchilla lanigera. The sequence continues at coordinate 17,697,453 of NW_004955408.1, read as the reverse complement.
GTCATTAAATAGCTATATTTAAAAATCCAACTTTTTTATACATAATGAAACGGTTCAATAATACATAAGTGAAGTCTAACAATGGAATGTTGGCTACTTAAAACAACCAATGAAGTTGATGATTCCTTCTGTCAATCCAAGCTCTACGTTTGATGTGGTTATCATTAGAATTCATGAGGTCTTTGGGAACTAAACTCAGATAGGTGAGAGGTATTTATGGAAAAGGCTATAATATGAATTTGCAATAAATCATGAGAAATGCACTAATAACAAAAGGAGAAATGTATCAGAAAATAATTACATCAGCAAATCTGTCATTTGCCTTGGAAGATAGTAAACAGTCTTGACTTTCAAAGCAAAGTTAATGGCACTGAAAATGCATATGCTATCAACTTACCATCAATAGGATACATTACAAATGATAGGTACGCATATCTATCATATATTCACACATACCCTTAAACTACATGCATTCCAGCTAATGAATAGTATTATTCTAAGCATCAAACTTTATTTCAATTAAGTTGCTTACCATACCTAAGTAATAGCTACCCTTAATCTGTTCCATACTATGCTCTTCTAAGATAAACTCACGTATACTTGATTCTGCCCATACTACCTTACAATGAACTATAATTAATTTGGTGGTTTCTGCAATAGGATGGTTTCCCAAGGCCAGGAAGGCAGGTATCCAATATAATAATTTCTCTACTCTGGGGCTGGGTGAATACAGAGCTGAGAGACAACTTAAGTCTGCTAATAGAAATTTACTGTAACTGTCCCTCACCAATCCAATTGTTAATTTCATCTCATTAGTTTCCTAATTAAGCTGTAAGTGTAATACATATGTATAAATCATATTTTGAGCTCCTGAAATATTATATTCATTCTCCAACAATCTAAGCACATTAAATTATTAAACTTAAGAAAAAAATTCTATAACTGTGATAATTCAAACTTGCTGGTTTGAACCTATTTTTTCAAAGAAAAAAAACCCTATTCAATAATAACAATATTCTTGGAAGATTTTTTTCCCCCATCGCAGTCAGATTTTCATTATGAATCAAGAATCAAATGTAATAAATAGCCAGTAGATCAAATGACTATCAGCTTTCTTATTAGTCCCTCTTTCTGATTAGTCTTAAGAAAGCAGAATTAAATTTTTTGAAAATTCAAGCTAAGAATTAAACGCAAATGCCCAATAAAGAGTGTGATAAAACTTAAAAGACTCTTGACAAAGATTATATGTATATCTTTGCAGAATGATTTCTTCAGTGGGAGATAGCTCTGATATGACAATGGTTCATAAATATGATTTTATCATTTGAAACACTGCCGTGAGACACTAGCATTTATAGCAAAAATCAGCAGTCATTTCTTTTCAGAGAGAAAACACTAACAGAGAGAAAAGCAAAGAAACTTACAAGAGTAAAATACCAAAAACAAAACAAAACAAAACAAATAAATGAACAAAAACAGTACCCTGGAATATGCTTTGTACTGATTCCTATTGTGATTTTGTATAGTGAAAAAATAGAATATTTATTACATGGATTGCAGTCATTGTTATCTATACCATAAGAATCCAAACACACTGTTCTCTTTATCAGCAAAGTGACACATGAGTTGACTATTAAAATAAATACAAAGGAACATTTAGTACTGAGGACACCCAGGGACCTTTTCGGAAAAAAGTCCTAAAAAACTTGACCATTCAGTAGCATCCATGGAGGGAATTCATGTCAGAGAAATCTTTTCCTCCATCCAGAATAAATGAAGTTGAGTTTAGAGATATTAGAGAAAAAAACTATCTAGGCATAAATTCATGCAAATTAGCATTGTAATCTTTATGCATCCTTTGGAATTTTGCATCAACCAAATAAATATTATTTGCACAGAATTTGCTATTACTTTCACAGAACTAGAAAGGCAGATAGAATTTACTTTTGACTAAAATCATGATCTCCTAACCTGGCAAATGAATCTCGTTTGATTGTTATACACAGCGGCATTTCTCAACTGACAGGAATATTTTACTGTTGGATTTCTCTTACCTGGTATGAAATACACTACTGTTGAGAATCTTTGTCTTTTCAGTTGTCTCTAAGTTTAAAATTATCTTTTCCCTTTACAATCAATGTACACTTACAGAAATGTTGTGAACCTACTATAGGCAATCTCCATATCACGACACCCAATTTCATGGATTCCATATTCTGTTACTACCATTCATTTGTCAGAACTAACGCACCAATACTAATACATACTAATTATTAAACTCCCTTCTTTACTCAGAACCCTTTCATTTTTCTCCTTATATTCATTTTTTTAAACAAAAACATCTGGGATCTCATTCAGGGTACCATGTCTCACTTCATAGTCATTTCTCCTTAGGTTCTTATTGACTATGACAATTACTCAGACATTGCTTATTTTTGATAACCTTGAGAATTTTGAGGAACAGATGTCAGATATGTTGTAGAATATCTTCAACTGAGACTTATCCAGGGCTTTTTTTTTTTAATAGTTAGAGTGGAAGGGCTGGGAATTTACCTCAGTGGCACAGTGCCTGCCTGGCAAGTGCGAGGTCATGAGTTCAATTCCCAGTACCGGAAAAAAGCCAAAAATAATAATAATAATATAATTAGAGTGAAGTTTTGGGTTTTGAGGAGGAAAACCACAGAGGTGAATATGCCATGCTTACAACATTCTAACATACCAGCATTGACCAAGTGTGCATAATAGCTCATTTCCTATCCTCTACTTTCTCTTGACTAGTCTGTATCAGGATTCTCTCCTTCTCTCAGGCCTCTGAACTTTGCTTCCCTCCAGTCTTGAGCAAACTGTAGACTGCAGCAGATGACTCTCTTATCAACTAATCCTGAGAACACTGAACCAACACGGGACATATTTCCCAAAACACACTATTCAGTACCCTGCCTTATTTGTCTAATGTATAAGTTTTCTATGGCCGCCATAGAAAGACAATACAGATTAGTTGGCTTAAACGACTGAAATTTATTTATTTATTTATTACTGGAAGCTGTAATTCCAAGAACAAGATGGTGGCAGGTTGGGTTTCCTTTAAGGCCTCTCTCTTTGGCTTGCACACAGCTGATTTCTCATTGTGACCGCCATGGTTCTTCCTTTGTATATGTACACATATGGTATTGCTGTGAGTACAAATTTCCTCTTCTTAGAGGGACAAATAGCAGGAGCCACACAATGACCTCATTTAACCTTAACTCCCTAAAATCCTCTCTCCAAAGACAGTCACATTCTGAATGACCTGGGGAAGGAACAGCATGAATATATGAATTGGGGGGAACTTAATTCATCACACAGCACAATTTCAATTTGCTGCCTATCCCTTCTTACTCCATACGGACAAGCCATTGGTTGCTTAATATTTAGACACTTGCAGATTTCGGAGACTAAAGCAGTCTCTTAACTACAGCAGTATTTTTGAATAAAGTTTCTCCTTAAGTCTGAATTTGTTTTGACTTGATACACTTTAAGGTTGACAAAATTAGGGTACATTAAGTGGATTTGTCTGTATAATTCCAATACACGTTTTCATATTATATTCTATGAAGTCACTATAAACATCTGATGCTTAAGAAATTGAGAGTTTTGCCTCTTTCTTAAAAGTAGAGTACTGAGATAAAACATATTATATACTCCTACATAAGAGCCTATAGGGGCTGGGGATTTAGCTCAGCGGTAAAGCGCTTGCCTGGCAAGCACAAGGTCGTGAGTTCGGTTCCCGGTACCGGAAAAAAACCAAGAAAAAAAAAAAAAAAGGTTCCCGGTTCCGGAAAAAAAAAAAAAAAAAACCAAAAAAAAAAGAGCCTATAATCTCAGGAGTTTGGGAGACTGAGGCAAGAAGGTTTCATCCTGGAGCCTAACCTGGGTAATTTAATCAGTTAACAAGACCTTGTCTCAAAATAAAAATGCGGGAGAGATATAGCTCAGAAAGAAAGAAGAAGAAAGATTTGTCTGTCATCCAATTTAGTTATCTTTTCAGCCTTTTATTTATATTAGTATTGAGGTATGGATATTTATTTATGGTTTGAATTATAATCTAAAACTTCTGTGTTTATTTTATTGCTTTAAAACTTATTTTGAGATGGTTTTTATTTTTACTTATGCAAATGTATAGAGATAAATTTGGTGCTCAGATACATATAGGCAATTGTGTAATGATCAAATTGAGTCTTAAACCTGTATTTTAAGCCAGCACAGTTTATTCAACTCATTTACATCCATGCATCTTAGCCAAATGCTGTTACTATATGATTATTCACATATTTGATAAATCTTGGTGGGAACTGCAACTGTAGATGCTTCACTCCATGTTTATCTGGAAAACCAAAGTAACAGCATGGAAAATCCACTGGTGATCAACTGGTTCCATTTTTTTTAAAAATAATGACAGTTGAGAACTTTGACTATTATCAACTGTCAAATATAGCATGAAGGACTAGGAGGTAGTAATGTTTCATCTGGATTAGCAAGTAAAATACAGATATTAAGGAGGTATTTACTCAACCATTTTGTATATCAGCCAAATATTCTTATAATCAAAGAAATAATGATTAGGAAAGGCAATCATGATCAGGAATAATAGTAATGACAATAATAATAGTGGCAATAATGATCAGAAATAATAATGATGGGGGCTGGGGATTTAGCTCAGCGGAACAGCCCCTGCCTGGCAAGGGCAAGGTCATGGGTTCAATTCCTGGTACCAGAGCCCCCCCCCCGCCAAAAAAAAAGAAATAATGATGATCAGGAGTGGCCAAGCCACAGTAAACTTTCATACCAAAAATGTCAACAACAATAACAAAAATATAACCATGCACAATTGGAAAAACAACCAATCTTGACAATTCCCAAGAGACACAAGTAATGTAGTGTGTGATTTAAGCACAGGTAGTGCCTCCTAGCTTTCTGGGTTTCTGATTCTCTCTAAATATGGTTTCAGAATGTGTTATGTACATGAGCCAACTCCGTACAAGGAATCTAAAAATTATGTACTGCAAACATCATCAACAACAACAAAAAGGAAGTTGATTGAAAAATGAGTGGGGGGCTCGGGTAAATGGATGCAACTAAAGAGGATACTCATAAGTGAAATAAATCAGACCCCCATGCGGAAACATCATATTGTCTCCCTGGTGTAAGAACATGAAAGAGTAAATAAAATCTGAAAGTACAATAGATACTATGAAAGGAAAAGAAACTGCTCAAAGGGAAGGAACAATTGGGATGAGGGAAAGAAGAGAAGAAAGAAAGAAAAAGGGAAAAAATATATATGTGGATACAAGAACAGCTGGGATAATTGTACTGCTAATTTCTAGTGGTTTATTGACAGGAACAGTTAATGCTTGAAATTTTTTCTTTTTAATTTTTTAACCAATTCTGCCTGCTTATATCTGGTAATTTGACCAACTAATTTGAAGACAACAATACGTAATGTGACAACAATACGTAATGTAACAACAACTATTGAATTCCTATCATCTTGTTTAGTGAAATTTTGTATCATTTCCAATATTTCTTTATTAATTTTTATTCTCTTTAAAAATATAAAAAGAAAAATGAGTGGAAGGGGGAGGAAGATAAGGTAAATGGGATGAAAAAAGAATTATGATGTCAGAGTTTTACTAGACAAGATGGTAGAAATTCATTTTTTATTCTCTTTAATGGTTTGATCAATCTTGCATTTTTACATCTGGTAATCTAAGCAACTTCGTTGAAGAGAAGAATATGTAATGTAACAACCAGTGTTAATTCCTACCATTTTTTTTCAAACCCTGTGTCAGCTTTATTGTTTTTGCTCTGTTTTGTTTTTGTCTACATGGCTGGTATTTTGCTATTGTTCTCTTTTATTATTCTTTTTAAAATAAAAAAATTATGATGTCTTACATACATGTACCAACTTCCCCCAAGGAATATAAATATTATATACCACATAATATACTAATTAAATTAAAATAAAATTTTTAGAAATCATACTTAAATCATAACTTCATTGTGTTTTAAAAATTCCTCTTAATATTATAAATTTTCCAAGATGTATATGAACTTTTTGAATTTTCCCTAATGTAGAAAGTTGTTACAGCCTTTGAATTTATTTCTGTGTGAATCAGTTAAGCTTCAAAAGTTTCATTGTGGAGATACTTCTTTTGGTTGGGCCTCTTGTCTTTTTGGGGGGGTTGGGACTGGAGACTGAATACAATGTCTCCTGCCTCAGTCCCTCACTAGGGTTATTTATTTTTCGTTAAACCAAAAAAAAGTGCATGAGCACACCGAGGTGGTTTTGTGCAGTAAGAAATAGGGAATAATTATGAGGAATATAGTCTTATAAGACTTAATTTACACTATTTTAAGGAGTCTATGGATTCTCAGATCTAAATCAGAACAAATTTGTCAAGTATTTATAAAGATTCTCATAAAAGGGGCTGGGGATTTAGCTCAGCGGCAAAGTGCCTGCCTGGCAAGCGCAAGGTCGTGAGTTCGGTTCCCGGTACCGGAGAAAAACAAAACAAAAAAAAAAAAACAAAAAAAAAAGATTCTCATAAAATGTGTGTTTTGAATGTAATTTCAATTTAAATTGAGGCTAAAGTTCAAATACTTGATGCATGTGTAAATTCTACTTCAATTTTTCAATGACTTTATGAAATGAATTGGAGTGGCTCCACCAATAAGATAATAATTGATATCCAAAGATATTCTCATGGGCATATCTAGTAAAGGTTGGTAATAATACAGTTAATTTGAAATTAATTGAAGAAATATGACAAATACAATGTTGTAATATACATTTCATAGCTGGCACTAAGTTTGAAATCTTGTGAAAGTTTGAGAAAATAGTAACCCTGGCCAATGAACCACCCAATTTAAATATAGAAGATATGTTATTTTTGGATAAATGCACTAAACCACACTATTAAGAAGTCTCATATTTATGGCGGGACATTTACTGATGTTTTGACATTTCCATGATTTAGAAAATTTAATTTAAAACAACTCTTTTATAAATCCTGGAAATGAAAAGAAAAATTATACTTCATTCAGTATCAGGAGACTATATATACTGTATGGCAGACTTGTAAAAGCAATGAATAAATAAAAAAAAAAAAAACAAAACAAAAAGTAAGGGAAAGAGGAAACAAAATTAGCTGAGTTGCCAGCAAGGATTAATTACCAAAGTTGCTTAACTAGTTGTAAATTGTTAAAACCGTTTGGTAACTTTCTTGTTTTTCTCTAGGTATTCTGTACATTGTTAACTCCTATTTAATAGTATTCAGATTTGTAAAATAATATCATAGGTCTTGATAGTTTTAAAGTTTGGGGGACTACAGTATTATCTTTCAGTTCTTCCTCTGATTCTCCCAAATTAACAGAAGCTTTGAATAATTTATTTAACTTCAAAAAGTTTATTTTTAAAATTTTGAACACATTTGGTGATCACCACATTATGTAGTCTTTATAAATGGATAATGTTTATAAAGTGTCTACATTGGCACATAGTAAAACAAACATTATTAGTAGCAATATTAAACACAATACTAGTAATTGTTAGTATTATAAAAATCCCCTTTATCAGGCTATACTTTTTAATAACTTAACCAAAGACTTTTTCACTCTGATGATTAGAAAATGGAAGCAGGTAATTATTTGCCTTTTTCTCCCTCATTCCATTCATTCTACAAAGATGACTACTTTGTATCAGTACTAAACATAAATCTCTAACCAATGTATAGTGTTTTCCTGTGCATGTGATGATTCCTTTTTCCCCTGTGATTGCAAGACTTATTCTCCATTGATTTAAGTGGAATGGGGGTTAGAGCTGCCAATCACCATAGTTGAAAAATCCACATATAAGTTTTGATTCCCCACTACAGCAACAAGAGATAGCCATATAATTACTATAATAGTATAGTATGTATTATAATTGGTGATATAAAATTAATATTTAAAACTTAATCTTGATGTATTTCTCCTGATGTTTATATTTCTCTTGATTATATGGTTTCTGCATAATTTTTTACTAATTTGAAAATTTACAATTATTTGTGTATTTTATGGTAGTAATACAACAAGTTATTGTCTACACATATTTTGTGCTTTCATGGCATACATTTTTCTTAATTTTTTCAGTATTTTTATGCCACAGCATTCATTTGCCAATTTTTCAAATTGTTGCAGATCTCATAATGAAAATGCATACGAAATAGACTGCATGGTTCAAATAGCCAGAACTGCAAAGAAACATTGCAGTCCCTCAAACCTTAAAACCACTAAGAGCAACTACATTATTTTAGAAATCTCAATACTAGTTAATAGGAGTTAATATGTGTAATATCTCATTGAAAAACGAAAAGTATTTTAAAAATTTACAACTAGTTAAACAACTTTGGTAATTAGATTGCAAGATGTTGGTTTGCTCAACACAACCTTCGGGCAACAAGCAAATACAGTAGTTCTCTTTCCATCCAGCTGGGAACCAACAGCATAGCCAACTACTGACAGTGGAGTTTCTTTTGGTGTTTCTGACTTTAGTTTTGTCTTGACAGTGCCTTGCCTCTTGGAAAAGTTATAGAGTGGTTTGAGAGAACTGATTACAACACGCATAATAAATTTTAAACCAAGATAATGCTGAAGATGGGTTTTCTTTCCCAAGTTCAGACTCTTGGAAAAGAGACTATAAGAGGAGGAGAGAAAGTTAAATGAAAATATAAAACAATGCAATGCTTAATTTTAAAGAACTCAATTATGGAGAGTCCCAGGAGGGTCACCCTGTGGTTCATAAATCTATCTGCTATTTTCACTGTTCTGTTCCGTAGCACTTGCTTTTGTTTTATTTATTCCAATAAATTTGCCAGCAGAGCATCATAAATATCTGTAGGTAGTAAGTACCAGTTTTCCACAGGGAAAGTTCTCCTGATTTTCTTCCTGTCAGTTTGAAGTTGGAATAAACTGTTTGAAAATCAATACAATGAAGTTATTATTTCTACAATCAACTTCTTTCATTATGCCTTAATCACTGTAGTTTTATAGAGGAACGCATCATTTTAAATGCAAAAAAAACGAAAGCTAAGTGCTTTGACCCCTAGAATTTCCCAAAGGTACCAACAATGTCATTCAAAAAAAGTATTTACAATAGGGTTACTAGACAAGCCACATTTTTCCTTTAGATAATATTTCTATATGTACCATATATCCTTTTGCATATATAACAAAATTTTTATAATAACAGCTATGCCAGATGTATTACAATAATGGGGCAAAGATGCATTTTCATTTGAGCAAAGAGTTTACCCAGCCAGCTGTGTTCGCATACCATTTTTATGCATTTCACAGCCTGCGTTCTAATTTTAAATTAGGATTCTGATGTGTATATTTATACATAGCCATTCTTGAATCAACCTGTAACTGTAAACCTGTGGGGAGTGATTGTGTTTGAACATCTGGACTCACCACATGTTTTCAGTTGGAAATGAAACATCTCGCAAAAGACCTGGGTTTTGAAAAGGAAGATACGGTGGGACATTTTCTACATGTTCCAGATGATGAGAAACATACTCTAAACACATAATTTTAGATTTAGCAAATAGGTATTGAATAATATTTTAAAGTGTAATACTTTTACTAAATACTTATCATTTGTTCTTCCCTTCACACAGTTAAATGTTCTGATTAATCTTTGAACAAAATAATAACAAATGGCATTATATAGGAGCCTAACTTTTATGATACATTTTATGACAAATCAATCATTATTTACATGCCAAAGAGGTTAACAGTCTCTGAGATGTCAATTTTTAAGCACTTTTAGTCGTATTCTATATTCATTAAATATATATTAAGGATAATACACTCTTTTGGAGGCACTAATATAATCTATTTTAATTCCAACTAGAAATCTGCCTTCATTATATGGTCACATAATGTGTAGTATGATTTCTTATAATACTTAAAAGACAGTATTGATCCCAGCCTCCTTTGTAGAAATTGAATTAACCTCTTTATTGGAACCCTATGGTTTGTATTTACAATGTATGTATCTGTGAGCAGACACTAATTAATTGGAATCTGTTACCTTCTAAGAGAAACCTTAGAGCATTTTATATTCGCCTGTGCAGATTAAAGAAAAACACTGAGAGCCAATTTAAACAGAACTTTCCTGAAATGTCAGGAAGTCCTTTAATCTAACGAAGAAAGTTCATGTTACAAGACTCTTTAATCTTTGCCTTTTCATGCCTTACAAGACCAACAATTTAACCTTTCTCCACATGTGTATGTTGATTTATGAATTTACCATGTCATATATATTGTTATTAGGTAACATTCATGCTAATGCCAAAATTAAGTGAATTTTGTCATCTCATATGTACATGGTTTTAGAAAAGAAAACAAAGTGGCCCTTTATTAATAAATTAGGGCTGTTCCATTTGAATTCACACATTTATTTGTGGAATTATGGCTGAAATCATTCACCTGGTGCTCAGGTTACGTTTTTAAAGAGTTATGACTGAAACATGTTTCTAGTAAAATTGTCTTTAGCATTAATCCCTTTATATACTTAAATAACATCCTTTGAAAACCATTCTGATTAACTTTTTGGGAAAAAATTTAAAGAATAAATTTTACAATTTTGTGTTTTATTGAATAAACAGGTTCTTCTATATCAGCACTCACTGCAACAGAGCATATCTGCTTCTATATCTGCAATGATGATCGTGCCAAAGGTGCACAGAAATATTATTAATAATTTGGTGTTAGGAATACCTATATTTTTGTCATTCCAAGTTTATGGCTATTTCAGTCTCATTTCAGATGTGACTCCTAGAATATAGACTGCAACTATAAAATATCCAATTATCATTTTATAATTATATTAATTCTGAACTTATTTGAACAGATGTTGTATTTAACTTCAGAGTTAAAACACAATCATTATTTCCATCCAAAAAATTCTTCCTAAGGACCAGCCTTGACTTAGACCTGTGAGCAGCAGAAAGAAGCTAAGTACCTTCTAAGGCACCAAAGATCAGCAAGGAGCTTTGATTTCTAGGCTTCACACCATAAAATAATAATACATTTAAGTGCAGAAACTGAAGCATAAAACTAATGGGAAGTTTCTCATTATTTATTCTTACTTGTCATTGAAAGAATTTTTAGTTTTAACTATTGGTATTCATGTTATAATATTAATGTCATCATGAAAAGTTCTTGGACTATGGTCTTGTTCCTACTTTTGGGTAATTTCCGAATGATTTTCCATGATTCCAGTGAAAGACTTATGCTGTTCCCTAGAACTATCAAACTAAAATTCATGTAGAAAATCAAGGAACATTTCACTAGACCATTGCCACATCAATGAAAACAGACTCAATTTCAACAAGTTATAAATAATTGATTTATAATACATGCTGCAGACAGAGTTGAAATCCCTCTCAGATAACAAGGAAATGAAATCTTTTACTTTTAACCATTGTTACATCATCAAGATCCAAAACTACCTTAACCAAGTTGCATCTTAGTTAATATGATTTTTGCCATATTGAACCCAGCAACATCAAAGTATAATAATGAATGTATAGTCTAATCTGACATGTTTAAAGATTCAGATAAGCTTCCAGCATAAGATCTAATTCAATACAAGATGAAATTGCAAGGAAACTTTTCTAAACTTTCTCCAGAGAAAAGTTCAAACTTTTAAGAACAGGAACATATTCTTGAATATACATTTTAGGTAACTCATAGGGGTGATTACTTAAAAGATTTACTAATATGAAGAATATTACTTGTGATTTAAAAAATGCTTAGTGTGAAATAGCTTAAAATTCTGAGGACCTGAAGGTCACATTAATTGTGTATATACCATTATCAGAAACTTAAATTTCTTATAGAGTTGGCAAAATTAGAGATGGAGTGAAAATAAATGAACATAACACTGACTATTCATAAATCATTGAATTATGCATATTGTTTTGATTTGTTGGAATACAAATTTGGTACTCTTGTAATATATCAAATATTACAATTGCCTTTTTGGAGGAAAGGAGATGACTAGACTGAACAATTTTTAGTAATTTTAAAACTAATGCTGAAAATTTCCCCAAAATTACATATGCCATTTTGTTGGTTGCAGGCATTCCTTAGGAAGAAATGTTCTACAAGGTATGCAAAGAAAATAAATATAAATACTAAAAACTTTTACAGTCTAAACAGCTTGTAAGTGACTTTTCTAGCTATAGAACTCCAAGAACTCTGTCATGCAAGATACAATTTTGGTAGTTGCATATTCAAATTTGGTAACTGAGTAAGATGCATTTATTTTTCATTCATGCCTGAGAAATACTGTTTCTGATACCTTTTTTCTGCTTACCATCAAAGACATTCTAAGTTTACTGAAAATACTGTGCCTCTTACAGACTGTAAAACTTTTCTGTACTCTCATACTGACATATATCTCACATCAACTTCTTGATTTTTTAATGTATACTAGGAGAGACTCTAAAATGAACTCTTTACATTCCTGGCACCTACCCTAAATCCCTCAAAAATTCACTGTAGTAATAATTCTTTTCTCCTTTATTTTTCACATCATAAGTCAATTGAATATTTTACTTACACTCCCCATGGACTTCAACCTTTTGTAAGTGAAATTGGAAAATGAAATAAGTCATGCACAGGAACAAGAATCACAAATCATTCAATGAATTATGTATTTTTGCATGCAAATGCTTCTATTTTCATAATACTTCACTGTTAAACATGTGCTATGTTAAGATTTGCTTTACTCTTGTGTTGCATATTTTATTTTCAGTCAAAGCTAAAGCTATTAACTATCTAAATGCTACTATAATGATTCCAGATTTCCAGTATGTAAATACTTCTGGGAGAATTTGATTAGGAGTAGATTTTATATAAAGTATCATTCATAGAAAGAAGATCACAGATATACAAGGGTAGAATACCTACATAGAGTTAAGTTAGAAGGTCAAGTAAAAATGGCTTCATTATTAAATTTGACCATTGCTTTTAGTTCTGATCATATGCGGTAATGTAATTAGACCTCCAACTTATTGGCACCCTGAGTAGGAAAACAGAATGTCATCCAAGTCTCAAGTGACTAATACTATAGGATGCACTTATCATAACTGAGCAGAGGAAGGTTTTACAAACCTGTTGATAATAGTACCCCTCATTCTCCATAGACTCATAACAAATTCTTAGTATGTTTCTAGGATTACAGTTTTTCCAGCATTATCAGCAAACCTGACCAGCCTTCCCTGAGTCAGTCTTATGTTTTTTTAAATAATCACATATGGAAAAGGAGTTGAGTTACAAACAAAGGTAATTTTTATTAAAAACACAAACTTGAGAAACATTGGGGTGTCATGCAATATATAAATTATCAACATGCTTGCATTTTTTTCTGACTCCCACATGCATTTCACTTGTTTGCAGTCCATGTTAATTGAATGCATATATATTCTTGGTATCACCTACTTGGTAAAGACAACACTTCCTTCCGAATGAGTAAATTACCCCACATCTTAATGATTTGATCAAACCCTACAAGGTGAGTGCTTTATCACTGGTTCTTCAAACTATAAAAGTTAGGAGGAAAAATACAACTAATTAAGTATATATCACAGTGCAATGGCCATAGATGAGTTATGGCTTATAAAAAGGACATTGAATAATTCAGTGCATTTACAAATACTATATATTGTGAACTGCACCATGGATCCAGTCTGAGTTTAACTTCCCAGCTGCGCAAGAGAAGCTCCTGAAATGCAAACAATCATTTAGCTCTTGTTCCTTCAATGAGTGGCTGTTTTCCTTGTGAAATTATTTACATGAAGGAAGATTGCTATGAAAGAGGTGGGGAAAGCAGTTCAACACAAACCAGGCATTATTTTAAAAAGTACTTATGGTTTAGTGTGTTAAAGTGTAATGATGTCACAAATAGAGAAATCTTAACTGCGTCTTACCTGTAGTAGCAGAGTGTCTTGATAGTGTGGAGTACCCAAAAGATGCAAGTCTCTACTTGAGAGAACAAGGGGGCGTTTGCACTCTCAGTTTAGCAGAGCTAGAGTGTTCTACGCATAAGTAATGAATTGCCTCTTCAAAGTCGTCCTGACCACGATGTTCACGGGCACTAGTTAGAATCACTGCCTGAAAGCTGGCTGAGGCTGCCTCTGCAGCCTCTGTCCTCGTACAGAGACCTAATATATGAGTGTACCAGAGAGCATCCTCCCGTCCCCTGCCTCCTTTTTTGCGTGGTCTTTCTTCCTCTGTATCTCAATGTGCCTCTCTCTCTGTCTCCCTTCGCTCCCTTCCCTCCCTCTCTCCCTCCCTCCCGCCCCTTCCCTCTCTCTCTCTCTCTCTCTCTCTCTCTCTCTCTCTCTCTCTCTCTCTCTCTGAGTTTATCATTTGGCTTATTCAGCAGAGTCAAAGAGGATCGGCTGGCAGGAAACAGTGCACTCCCCCCCGCCGCCCCCCGCTGAGGCACATGCATGTGTTGTGAATAAAGACAAAGCTCTAACCAGTGCGGCACGTTACTCCCTGAAAAAGCTCCGCAATGATACGGTGCCGCTCAACTCCGCAGGCAGGCGAGCAGCGCAGGCAGGCGGAGGTGCATCGCATTCCCCGTCTCTCCTCCTAGGAGTCTACATCATAAAGTTTGGCTCCGGACCCATCTTTCCTCCAGGGGACCATGTTTTCTGCGGATAGTTCTTTCCTAACTGTCTGGACACCTTGAACAGATCGTATTTTACGTAGTTTTCTATTGTGTTAAACTTGGAAAACCTGGCTAATCCCTGAGTGGTTGTCAAACGAGCTGTATTTTTCAACTTTAGAAAATACTGATAAAGATCAACTATGTTAGGTCCCAAATAAATGTTTCTATGGTCCTGGAAGATGGATAGATGGCTTATTCCAGTCTGAGTATTCTTGAGGGACTGCCTGGAGAGGGGAGGTGGAGAGGGGAGATCTGGGAGCAGACAGACAAAAAGCCAAAATAGTGGCCGAAAATAGAAACTGAGATAAACTAAAGTGAAATTGATGAATGAGTCTGGAAGAACGCCGCTGCTAAGGACCGAACAGAGCGCACAGACGGGACTCATGCTTTCGTATAGATATCATTCGGTTTTGATAACTGAAAGGCATCTTATCTATGTGGTTTATGTTTTATTGTGGCTTTTGCACATAAAAGATATAAATAAAAATAGGATAATATAACGTCTGTATTTAGGAATTACGGACAAAGTAGTACCCCTCAGGTATTTCCAAAGAACGTGAGAATTTCTTTTTCTTATTAACCAAAGTATAGAAAGTAATAAAACCACAAAAGTAGAATCATAGGGTGCAGACCCTAAATGTTGGTCCCAATCAATTTATTCTATCAGATAGATACCTCTAAAAGTACAATAACATAATCTAGGAACTCATTTTGGAAAATCAACTTCAGTGTGTGTTAGAATCAGATGTACCTCTGAATTTTACAACCCACGAAAGACACGGTGCTAGAGTAAAATGCATGCTTATTTCCATGCCTCCTGGTAATGAAGCACGCAGCTAATTAATTCTGGGCTAGAGGTGACCAAGGATCTAGAATGTTTGTTATTCTTACCATCATGCTCCACCACATAGTCCAAGACAGTTACTCAAATTACAGCCACCAGACTGACATCTGGAATTCTGGAAGAAAGAAAAATGAGAAGATGCTGCCTACATAAAGACATAGCCTGGAATTTGAACATGACATTTCTTTCACCAGCTATTAATCATAAGGACAGGGTCTGATGCAAGATAGAAAATAGAGTACTTTTTTGAGATATCCATATACATGATGGAGGATCTGAGGGTTCTCTTGCTAAGGACAAAACAATAGAAAATACTGGAAAATAGTGGCATCTGAAGGATAGTGGATACCCTAAATGACACAGTACCCACTCTACTTCATTGAACAACTATAATATAATTTAGAGAGTTCATCACATCTTCAGCAGCAGATGTTTACTCCAAGCAATGTATGGTAATAGCATCACACTTCCAAGTAATTGCTTTAAAAACCAAGTCCAGAGACATTCAGAACATGGTATTCACTGGGCAAAAGTTACAGACTAAAACATGCATATTTTCTAACCTTGACCCAAGTAAAATGAAGGGAAAAGTACAAAAAAGGGACTTAGTATTCAACATGGAAAGAGGGAAGAAAGGATAGAAAAATAACAGAAGTGATTCAAGGAGGACAAAGTGATTTAGAACCCAGTTTTAAGGTGATTGTGCAGATTGAAAAATGAAAGGAACAAGGCTTTGAAGAAATCAACAAACTCTTGCATCAATCAAACTCTGAATCCAACATTAACTCTGTACTTCTAGTTTTATGGGTAAACATGCTGCATTACATTTTAGCCACATTGATATGCATTTCTGTTAGTGAATGAAGAATTTTAGTTGAATTGGCCTATAATTCCTTGTTCCCAGTATTAACATGATATAGAAACTCTCTGATTTGTTTACACATCTTTTTAAATTAAAAAGAGCATATTTAAAAATCATATTAAGTTTCTACTTACAGGAGACTTCCAAAATTTTAATTATTTATTTAAGAGCTTTGTAGCAATTCGCTTTTCATTGACATTGCACTGGGGCTCACACAAGTACAATTTGTTGTTGGGTAGGGGAGAGATAAAAGCTCCATAGATTTAAATAACTGTTCATTGCTTGTTGCAATTGTTATTGTGCAAAATTTAGCTAGAATAATAAGCCATCCTTAGGTTCACTCTCGCTTCAGGCTATAATCATCATAATTATTGTATCTTAATAGATACCACTTCCTGTATTTAATCTTATGCCCGACCTTTCTTTAAATACTTACAATTTGGGAACTCAGGTCATGTTGAAAAAAAGCTTTATGAAACTATACTCTCTTCTCAGTGAGTAAAACAAAATAGGAAATGAAGTTACACTCATAACCAAAACTAGCACAAGAAGAAACAGAAACATCTAAATAGTTAAATATCTGTTAAGGAAATGGATATTACAATAAAAAAGAAACCCTTCACAGAAATAGAAAATACATTCCAGGCCTAGATGACACTACTTACTAAATCACCATTCAGGAATGAAATGATTATCACGAAACATTAAAGTCTTTTAATAAATAAGAGGAAACATTGTTTATGCAATTTCACAGCACTAAAATTACCTTGGTAACAAAACTAAACAAGGACACTCCAAAAAAGGGGAACAAATATAGCTCATAAACTAAGTTGGAGAGAAAAGGCAGGGAGTGAAGGGAAAAGGAATGAAAAAGGGGAATGGGGATATGCCAGGTACAATTTGGATATATTAGGTATCAATTCCTTGTGTCAGCTTCACACAAGGAATATAAACATTTGTGTACTGCAAACATGAACAAAGGAAAAAAAGAAAAAGATGGAGACCAAGTGATGGGTAGAGAGGGAAGGAAGGTAAGACAAAGGAAATGAAGAAGGAATTAGGGTGTGTTATGTATGTGTACTAGCTTCCTACAAGAAATATAAAGATTATGTAATACACACACATGCACTAATAAACTAAAAAAATTTAATACAATTATACAAGGAAAATCCAGTAGTATATGAAAAGGGTGATATAGTAAAATCAAGAAACCTTTAATGCAGAAATTCAAGTAAGAAATAATAGCACAGGTGTGTATGTAATTTAAGAGAAAAGTTATATTTTCATTTCAAAACTATAGAAAATATTTGAACAATTCCATTTACAGTAATTAATATTATCTATTCTTATCCTTTTAACAAACTTTCTACAGAATGTCTAGCCATAATAATAAGACAAGAAAAAAGAAATCAGTAGCATAGACTGGAAAAAAAGTAAAACTAACTTTAAAATTTTTCAATCTTTTCATGTATATAGAGTATACTAAGACATTACTGAGATAAGAAGATTTCAGAATTAACAAGTACATTTAGCAATATCAAAGAATACAAAGTGCTAAAGTCAACTGACATTATATATATTATCTATAAATAATTGTAAATAAAAACTGTATATACATATGCATATATAAATATAATTCATTTACTTTAAAATAGCATCAGCATAAATTTAACAAAAATTATGTGGAATATTGCATACAGAAAATGGAAAAAAGTAAGGAAATAACTCAAACAAGATTAAATTTATGTTAATTATCTGAAAGAATTAACACTAAAAAGATGTCAGGTCTCCCTGAATTGATAAAAACAGGGTATTCAAGAAAGATATGATAGAATACAACTATATAATATCCTAATCTGGGAGGCTGAGGTAGGAGGATTGCAAGCTCAAGCTCAGCCTGGGCAATTCTATAATTTAATTAGACTCTGTTTTATAAAAGTAAGTAGGGGTATTTAGGCATGAAGGTCCTAGGTTCAATCCCCAGGAACACACACACACACACACACACACACACACACACACAAGGAACTCAATTCCTATTATAATTGAAGGTGGTTATTAGGGAAATGGACAAGTTCACTTTAAATGTATAATTGGAAAAATAATGACCTGTCATACTGAAAATAAGCTTGCAAAAGAAAATCGAGATAAAAGACTTAGACCATCTGTTTTAAAGACATAATAAAACAACCAGTTAAGACAGTGTAATATTACATATAGATCAAGGCAAATATTTCAAAGAATCAACAGCCAGGATCTCATCTTATTAAAAAGCTTTTGCACAGCAAAATTAATCAACAGAGTGAATAGACAACCCATAAAGTGGGAAAAATTCTTAGCCACTTGTCCTTCAAACAAAGGACTAATATCTACAACACATAAAGAACTGAAAAAAAATCAGGCACTTCAAATTCAAAGACCAAATCCATAAATGGACATCGAATTAAAACAATACTGAAATTCTAACTCACTCCAAGAAGAACGGCTGTCATCAAGAAATCAACCAATAACAAATGCTGGAGGGGCTGTGAGGAAAAAAGAACCCTGATCCACTGTTGGTGATAATGCAGACTGGTGCACTGGAATCTCTACTGTGGAAATCAGTCTGGAGATCCCTCACAAGCTAGGACTAGAAGTTCCATTCCACCGAGCTATTCCCCTTCTAGGTATCCTACTGGAAGAATTAAAAACATCATACCATAGTGATATATGTGAATCCTTGTTTATAGAAACACATTTTTAATAGCTAAATCTTCAGAACAATTCAAATGACCATCAACTGAGAAATGGATAAAAAGATGTATTGTTTTATACAATGGAGTACTAATCAACTATAAAGAAGGATAAACGTGAGACATTTATAGCTAAATTAATATACCCGAGTGGAATAAATTGGACACACATGTGTAAACATCACATTGTCTCCCTGGTGTGAGAAACTGAAAGTATAAATAAGAATCAAAATATATAATAGATATTGTGAAATAGGAAGAATTTTTTTTTTTTAAAGAAAGGGGAATGGGCAGGAGGAAGAGGAAAGGCATAAAAGGATAAAATGGAAGCAAAGCTTTATGAATAAGGAGGGGCAGGAAGGTTGAGGAGAGAGAAGGAAAATGGGAGAAAAAATGAATAACTAGTACATGCCATGTACAGGTACACATTCCCTATGCTAAATATGATCATTAGGTATGTCTAAATTAACTTAATTACCAATAAACTTAAATACCAATAAACAATTTTTAAGAAACATATAAAATGAATGGAATTGAATAGTTTAGAAAAAGTCTTTGGTCATAGGGATAATAATAGTGCTCATATACAGTTCTTCACACTGTTATAGTACAACTAAAAAGAACACATTTTTAATGTAAATTATACTTCACTAAAGTTCAATTGCAAAGACATGAGGAAGAAATGAAGCCACTTTCCCTTCATTAATGTGTCTGATAGCAAACCCTAGTAAATGATAGGACTTCAATTTAAACCATTAATGTGGTTTTTTCCTTGTAACCAATTCTGTATGATATTTATTCACAGGTTCAAAAATATTTTGGAGTTGCAAGAATAGAATTTTTTAGGTTGAACAAGGGTTCAAGGAAAAGAGAGATGTGAGAATAATGTACGTCTATCTGACTTGGACCTAGAATGTCCTTGGAACTTGAGACAATTCTAGCGGTGAGCTTTTTCAGTTGATCTTTCCACATTGGTTCTTTCTGATATTTTTAACTCTCTCTGTAAATAACTGGTTTTTACCTGTTATCAAAAAGCGTATTTTACTTCACACCTTCTGAGTCTCTGCTGATCTGTCTTAGTTGTTGTTCTGCTTTGCAACTTCAACTTGCCATAACCTTTTCTCTTTATAGCCCCCTCCCCCTTTCTCTGTTTAATGTTTTTCACTCTCTTTAATCTAAATTTCCATTCAGCAAAGGGATAGCTGTTTGACTCAATAAACCTGGCCTCATTTACCCCCAGCCTCATCATAGGACACAGGCAAGAGTTAGACTTTAGGTGTGGTGTTCAACCTCAGATGCATTAGCTGTAGTCTCTAACAAAAGGTTTATATGAGAAAAGTGTGGCTCTTTGAATGAAATCTTAAGTAGCAAATGCCATTATTAGGATGTCTAATATAGTATGATATATATAATGCTATAGATATATGTATATAAATATTATACATGCATAAAAACACGTACATAAATGTATACTATAAAAATATATTCCTTCTGGATAGCAGAGAACCTAATGACATTACATTTCTAATCTAGATAAAGATTTTCACGTTTTTCTTCCTCTATTATCCCATCCTATCTACTGATACAATATGTATTCTTGCAAATTTAAAGAACATATATATGTACATATCTGATGGGGTGTGTGGGTGTGTACTTGGTCATAAAAAGAAACAATTCATTTCTCTTAGATATCACAGTAAAATAATATTACTTTCACTTAGGGTTTTTTTAAAATAGGGATGGATTCCTGGCATATAAATAAATAAGATTGCTTATACCTTTTCAGACTCTTGAGGAATACTACGTTTGTATTTGTAAATGCACATGAGGTCTTCTACATTTAAACCTCTTTCTCAAGTCAAACTAGTGAATGATGACCCATAAATAGATAATTAGAACAACACAAGAGGCTAATAATTGGACATTAGTCATGCTTGCTGAATGGAGTGATCATAGTTCATCCCTTTCAAAATTCTGCTTAGCAAATTAATTCCTAATATAATAAAGAACCCATTAGTTCATTTGCCTTCCTGAGTTTCTCTTTGTAATATAAATAGATGAGGAAAAATACAACTATGAACTTATGGAATAAAATTTGACCTTAGCAAAGCTGTTTTAATATGCAGTTTTCTTAGAAAATATTACAGAATAGAAAGTATTAAAAGAACAACACACAACATGTTGGGAAAAAATAACATTTGTGAGAAGGTATGTACTCCTGTATTTGAATGCATCATCATTACTACCTTCACATTTATCTGAGACAGTCAAAATTGGGCAAGCAGAATGGGCCTATTTGGTCTCATGCTCTGTCATTTTGGATAGCAAAAGTTCACTTATTATTATACTGCTGGCCTCATAAATCTTGAACTAAGTGCTTGAGATACTACATTAAATTCTACTAATGGCAGGAAAGGTATTGCCTAGGAGACCATAGATCTTATTTTCCATCTGTTGATATTGTTACATATTTCTATAAAATCAATTGATATAAAAATCAATTTTCTGTAAACTGTAAGCACTAATCTATTTTTTAGTTTCCAGAGACAGACAAGAACAGACTAACCTCTATATACTAGTTTATATAATTTTAAAAATAAGATCAATTTTTGTGACCCCTGGCCCCAGCTTTCTGTTTCTTAAGAAAATCAGGACTAAATTTCACTGTTTTTACATATGACCTGGTTTACAGCTCTTTTATGTTTCTATGCAAAGTTAGATGAACTTACCACAGTTTTTCAAATCCTTTAAATTGTCCTCAGATGTATTAGATGGTGTCATTGCTCTCTGCCTAGTGAGTGTTCTTTCCTGTTTTTCTGGTAACAGAGTCTGTACTCTCTTTCGGACACTACCCACCCTTTTTCATCTTAAGTCATCCTTGAGCTCAAGTAACTGAAGTGCAGTTGGACCCAATCACTGTCTACTAAAAGTGATCCAGAAAGGAACACATATTCAGGATGGGCCAGTCTTGTAATGAAATTGATTCCATGGAGGAAAGAAATCTCTCTTTTATTCCATGTTGCTATATCACACTTATAATGTTGGGCGTACTGGTGACAGTCATGCTATTAAATTTTACCTAAGAACAGTGAGTGTACTACATCGGAAAGAAGAGCTTAGTGATGAGAGAAGACAGATCCTTGGCAAAACCTGAACTAAGTTAATTATAAAACCTACCCTTGAGCTTTTCAGATGCTATACACATAAATTCTCTTTACTTAAGCTCACTGAGAAATATTTCTTTGAATGGTAACATGGGGAGTTCAACCCAGGTTAAGTGTAGACCCTATATTTGATGGGACTTTCCAGAATTTAGCCATTTGCCATTGATATCTTCCACCAGCTATCTTCCTCTTCTGTCATCTTATATGATTATAGTTTATTTTACTTAAATACGTAACCACATTGCTTGTACTAAATATGATCCCATAATATTCAGAAATTAGCTACCTTATGCAATTTTATCATGTAAATATTGTGAGAAGGAAGCTTATTGTCTTCAGTGGTATTTATTTAAAAATTTTTGGCAGGGGGCTGGGGATTTAGCTTAGCGGCAAAGCGCCTGCCTGGCAAGCGCAAGGTCATGAGTTCGGTTCCCAGTACCGGAGAAAAAACAAAAAAATAAAATAAATAAAATAAAATAAAATAAAATAAAATAAAATTTTTGGCAGGATGACTACCCATGGCTGGTCGTCAGAGACTACCGCTAGATGGAAATGAACCAGTTATTTACTTCTCTGTGTAAAGTGATATAGTTGCAGAACTGCTTGCTATATCATAATGTTAAATTAGAGCTTTTGACTGAGGCACAAAGACAAAGCAGTGATAAAATTACTGTCTAGCCTATTCAAAGGAGTTAGCTCTTAAAAATCTTTCAGAGTCATTGTGGTAATGTAAAGGGGGGAAGTAAAGATAGAAGACAATCTATGTGGAGTTCTTGTGAGAAAAGATGCTTTTGTTCCATTCCCCACAGGCCTTGGGGGGTGGGGGGTGGGCCTGTGCAAACTGAAACCAGCAATTAAGCAAGACTGAGCCTGATGGAAGCCTGTGAAGTTAAGGAGTATGGGCCCAAGAAATGCAGAGTATTGCAAATGGGCTGCATGGCAGGTTGTAAAACAAAGGATGAGTCCCTCTTGCTCTGGAATTTCCCAATATTCTTCTACTGAGAAAAGCTAGAAAACACAATGCATGTACTTCCCATACCAATGTATATATCCAAACTGAGAGAAAAGAGGGGGATAATGGAGGGAAAATAAACAGAAGGCGTGTAGCAATTTAAAAATATTTCCCAGAAGGTGAACTAAAGGGGCAGTGAACCCCTAACTTCCCTATAGTGACAGTGTGGTTATGATAGTGCTCAAAACAAACCAGGAAACCAGACTGAGGGGAGATTTCCCACCTAGGGTAATGCATTGCTGGGACACTCTGATGGATGTTTATATTGCCAAAGCATCCCTGGATGATTCAGTTTATTTTCTGGAGAATGCAAATTGCACTGGACAATTAAGATTTTCGTGCCCTCATATATAATAATCGTTCTCCTTCTTTGACCCTGATAATATCCTATGCTGTAGATGAGGTAGAAGGAAAGACAGTGTGTTTTCTCACCTTTTCATTTAGAATATTCTGGTAAAATAAGGGAAAATTATTTTAAATACATTGAACCAAATATAGAGGTTGTATTATTATATAAACTTCTGTAATTTTTAAATTTCATGTATTTTCAACTTAATGGCAATAAAGTATTTGGCTGTATTTGAGGTTTTAGAAAATCCAAAGATCTGCTTGAGTTTTCATCTAGGGCAGAGAAAATACTTCCTTTTCTAAGAAAATTTCAAAGGCCAATGAGAAAGAAAGAATAAGGTATTTTCTGACTGCATCAGAGGTCCTGTTGTTCTCTGTATTTTCACCTTCCTTCACTAAAATCTCAATCCTCCAACTGTTATATCCAGGGATGTGGTAGGAAATGTTGAAAAACACCGTATAGATATTCTCTATGCTTTCCTCCTAATCACTGTGTGGTAGACAGTTTAGGAAAGGAAATAAAAGTAGTATTTGACTGGATTTAGAGGAGATAAATAGCTGCCATATAAGTATCATTTTTTTGATATATTTACAAATGTTTTTGATATATTTATGGTATACAAATGTTTTTTGATATATTTACAAATGATATACTTATAAATGACTTGAATATTTACAAATGTTCTGTTTAACAATTCATTCTAAAGTTATTTTAGTGGCCGACATCAGATTTCTAAGCTTTAGCTCCTACAAGCCACCTTGCGTTCAATATTACTTTGAGTGTTTCTGTGATATTATCAGGTTATAAATGTTTCTGAATGTTTTGCTCAGGGACATGAAGATGAAGACCAATGATTAAGTTGTTAAAATTTTCTGAAACCACAGAGATAAATTTAAACAACTTCCTGTTGTTGTATCATTTCATTGGTGAGGGTGACTAGGTTGGACAGTAACTTTTCAAGTATGAGACTCATTTAGTAAGACCCTAAAATATTAATGACATATTTAATGAATCTAATTCTCAAAGAAACTAACTGTATTAAATATTTTCATTAAGCCAAAAGACAAAGTACTTTCACCTGATCCTTCTCGCTTGTCTTGCCTATGGAATTTCACAAACATCATCTTAGTGTGGCTTTATGATCATACAATTGCACCTTTTAAAAATGTGCATTCTAGCTTGCTAACTAAAGTACCGCTAAAGATACTGACAGAATAGAAATAACAAGGCCCCGATTATAAACATTCTACTTACTGCCACTGGCCACTTTAAATTTAACTAGAATGCTAAAATAATTGGAATTATAATTTGTGTAATAAGTTTTTAAAAGAGTCCTTCATTAAGAAGAAAATAATTTTTAAAAGGGTAAAGAAAATGTTTACATCAGAATTCCTTACACATCATTGATACTTCATAATATACGTGGGCTAATTAAATGAAATAATGAGCATTTAATCATACAGAAATATCCTAAATATAGATCCTATGCTAGTCATTCACACTTGGTTTGCATAAATAGAATGAAGCATTTGTACAGATGGAGCCTAAGAAGTGGTCAATATTCTAACTACTTTTATAATTTTTGAGATATCATTAACATAGACTAAAACACATCTGTTCAAAGTGTAGAGTTGCATCGGTTTTGACCATGGTCATTGTAGTAGATTGATAACTGGTGGTCAACTTATAACCCCCAGCTGAACTGAGTGAGTGGTGCTGGGTGTGGGAGCCCCACTGGAGGACTGTTGCCAACAGCATAAAAGGCAGACCTGGAGAAGAAGGAGGAGGCTGTTGTGAGCTGAGAGAGGCTGTGGGGAGCTGGCTTTCCTGATGAACTTGGCTGTTTTCATCCTCCGAGGAGCTTGGGACCTTGCTGGCACTGAGAATGGCTTCAGTTCACTTTGGGGGAGCTCTGGTCCTCACTTTGAGCATCGCTTCCTGCTTCCGGAGGGGAAGATAGTGCACTGCCAGCCTCTTGGAAAAGCTTGCTGCGTTTGCTTCCCTGATGATCAGTGGAGGAGCTCGGGACCTCACTGTTGCTGAGGATGGCTGTGCTATCTTTTGCGGGGAGCTCCGGTTCTTCTGAGTATCACTTCCTGGCTCCAGTGCAGATCCCACAGCCTGCTAGCACAGGTCCTTCATCCTGCTGGCACAGACTTCCTAGATTCCACCACTGACCTCTGGGCCTTCCCAGCAGATCCGTGAAATAGGCCTGCATGGGTCATTGTCATGGGCTCTGGGCCTCCAGTTGGAGTCCTAGGAGCATTGTTTTGAGCTCTGGGTATTCAGTTGGACTCATGTAGGACATTGTTGCAGAATTCAGTCCCTCAGCTGGATTCCTTGGTCTTAGTGTGTGGACAGATTTCCTGCACTCTTTTGTATACTGTTCTTTGGGTGACTATTACAAATAATCATATAAAGTATGTGTCCTGTATTATATTGTTCCCCTTGCAAAATAAGGCCCAAACCAGCACAATCATAAAATAGATAATAAGCACACAACAACCCTCCAACATTTCTTCTATGTTGTAATCTCTCTTTCTGACCCAATCTCCTAGAAGCTTAACTAAGTAACTCAGCAGTTCTGCATCCTTGGGTGTAGGAGAGCTTCCCATTATGGCTCTAGTATGTTGGTCACTGTGTCAATTTGAGAAGTTTAGAAGTTTAAGTGAGTGACTCAACAGGTGGCCAGGATCTTCACTGTGTAAACATCCTGAGCCTGTGGAAGAGGAGGGCATGGAGATGGTGTGAGTGCTATACCCACCTGGGGGTGGATAGCCTACTTACAAGATAAAGGAGGAAAAAATGCTTGTTCTTCCCCCTTTTTTGCTCTTGTTGCTTTTGCTGTTTTTTGCCACCTTGAGTTATTGCCTCTGTACCTTGCCACCTTGCCTTGGAGTCAGCTGATTATGGACTGTGCTATGGTTTGGGAATATTTTTGCAAGGGGAACAATATAATACAGCACACATATTTCATATAATTATTGGTAACAGTCACCCAAAGAGCCACACACAAAAGAGTGCAGGAAATCCATCCACACACTATAGACCAAGAAATCTAGCTGAAGACCTAGAGCTCATAATAATGCCTCCCATGAATCCATTTGGAGGCCCAGAGCCCACGACAACATGTCATGCAGGCTTATTTCATGGATGTGCACTGCAAAGGCCCAAAGGTCAATGATGGAATCTAGGAAGTTTGTGCCAACAGGATGAAGGACCTGTGCTAGCAGGCTTATGGACCTGCACTGGAGCCAGGAAGACATGCTCAGAAAAACCAGAGCTCCCCAAAAAAAGTACCACAGCCATCCTCAGCAACAGTGAGGTCCCGAGCTCCTCCGATGATCAAGATGACTGAGTTTGCACCAGGGAAGCCAACCCAGAGAGCTTCTCAGGAGACTAGCAGTGTACCATCTTCCCTTCCGGAGCCAGGAAGCAATGCTCAGAGTGAGGACCAGAGCTCCCCCAAAGTGAACCGAAGCCATTCTCAGTGCCAACGAGGTCCTGAGCTCCTAGGATGATGACAACAGCCAAGTTCATCAGGAAAGCCAGCATGACGAGCTCCTCTGAAACAACCAACACCTCCGTACAGCTTCCACCAGCCCCCAACAGCCTCTCAGCTCCCAACAGCCTCTTTCATTCCCAAAGGCCTTTTTTCTTGTTCTCCAGTTCTGCCTCTTATTCTGCTGGCAACAGTCCCCAGGTGGGCCTTCCACACCCAGGACCACGCTTGTTCATCTCAGCTGGGGGTTATAAGTTGACCACCAGTTGTCAATCCACTACAGACTGAAACCTCCACAAACTGGGAGCTAAATAAACTTTTATGTCCTTAATTTTTGATGCTGGGTATTTTGTTTCAGCAATGAGTGAAAAGTAACTAAGACAGTATTTATCAAGAAACATGCCCATTTCATCTGTTCTCCACTTAGTAGGTATAAAACCACTCATAATATTTTTATCAAATATTTAATTCTTTTGGAATCTGTCATGATGCCATCTCCTTCATTCCTGAAGTTGACAATTGTGTCTTCACTCTCTTTTTTCTCTTGATCTATTTGTCTAGAAGTTTTTCAGTTTTGTTGTTTTCTCAAACAACTAGCTTTTGGTTTCATTAATTTTTCTATTTTGTCTTTATAATTTTCATTTTTAATTTTTTCATTTAACTTTTTTGTTCTTTTTCTAAGTTCCTAAGCAAGATTATTTCTGTAAGGTTTTTCTAATATGAACTCTTTTCTAAGAACTTCTTTCACAGCAGTCTGCAAATTTTAATATGTTGTATTTTATTTTCATTCAATATAAATTATATTTTAATATTGCTTTGCATTTCTTCCCCAAACTGATGCAGTGTAATGAGTTTATACTTAATTTCCAAATGTTTTGGGATTATTCCAGAGATCTAAAATATTATACTAATAATTTATAATAATAATAATTTATAATTTATGTCACTGTGGTCAGACATAATTTGTAGGATTTAAATTCCTTTAAATTTATTGAGACTTAATTTATTACTGATAAACATTGTTCACAAAAAGAAATCACAAAAGGTTTTGACATGCAGCTGTTCTGGGTGCTGATTATTTTTATATTACTCCACATATTCTTTAGTTTTGCTCTAGAATAAATTTAAACATCTTATCCTTTTCCTTTTTGTTGTTTTGTAAATTAAGTTTATTGGTACATCTTAGATATACATAACGATCACATTCATCATTCAGAATTTGTACATGATATAACAGCATTTGGGCTCTTTCCAAGATTTAGCTATAATAAACTGTGCTGCTATAAACATGGGCAACATTGGGGCTGTGGATTTAGCTCAGCGGCAAAAGCGCCTGCCTTGCAAGCGCAAGGCCGTGAGTTCGGTTCCCGGTACTGGAGAAAAACCAAAAAAATTTAAAAAAAATTTAAAAAATTAAAAAAATAAAAAAATTAAACATGGGCAACCATATATCCTTGCAGTATGACGCTTTTAATTGTTTCAGGGGAACTGTGGGCTGAATGGAATATCTAGTTTTAGTTTTCTAAGGAATCTCCATACCAGTTTCCACAGTGGTTGCATCAGTCTATGCTCCCACTACAGTGGAAATTAAATAACACCCTGCTGAACAGCAATGGGTCACACATGAAATTAAAGAAGAAATTATATACAATTAAATGATAATGCAAATGCAACAAACAAGAACTTATGAATGTAATGAAAGAGATCCTAAGAGGGAAATTTATAGCTGTGAATTCTCACATTAGGAAAACAGAGCAAGCTGAAATAAATAACCTAATATTGAACCTCAAACTTCTAGGAAAAGAAGATCAAGTTAAGTCTAAAGTTAATACAAGAGAGAAAATTATAATGATCAGAGCAGAAATTAAAGCAATTAAGAGTAAGACAACAATACAAAAAGTCGGTGAATTGAGGAATTGGTTCTTTGAAATATTAAATAAAATAAAGAAACCTTTAGCCAATCTTATCAAAAACAAAAAAGAGTAGACATGAATCCATGCAGTTAAGAATGAAAAGTGTAAAAACACAACAAATCCTGCAAAAATCCAGAAGAACATCAATACCTACTTTGAGAAGCAGTACTCAAGTAAGGTGGAAGGCATAGAAAAATGGACAGACTCCTGGCTACATATGAATTACCAAAGCTAAATCAAGAAGATATAAAAATTTTAAATAACCCAATAACAGTCAATGAAATTGAACATTTAGTTAAAAACCTAGCAACAAAAATAAGCCCCAGTCCTGATGAATTCACTGTTGAATTCTATAAGAATTTTAGAGATGAACTTATGCCACTAATGCTGAAACTCTTTAATGAAATTGAAAGGGAAGCAATACTCCCAAACTCATATTTGGAAGCAAGTATTGCCCTAATAACAAAACCAGAGAAGGATACAACCAAAACAAAACTACACGATAATATTCCTAATGAAAATAGGTGCACATATCCTCAATAAGATACTGGCAAACAGAATGCAGCAAATCATCAAGAAGTGCACACACCATGACCTAGCTGGAGGATTCATCCCAGAGGTTCAGGGGTGGTCTGACATTTGCAAATCAATAAATATAATACACCATGTTAACAGAGATTAGTAAAAGAATCACATGATCATTGCAATAAATTATGAGAAAGCATTTGCCAAAGTCCAACACCCATTCATAATAAAAACTTTACAGAAAATTAGAATAGATGGTCTTTATCTCAATCTGATATAACCCACCTATGACACACCAATAACCAACATCATATTAAATGGTCAAAAACTGAAAGCTTTTACTCTAAAATCAGGAACATGACAAGGATGTCCACCATCACCTCTCCCATTCAAGAGTCCTGGAAACATTACCAGAGCAATTAGATGAGAGAAATAAATAAAAGGAGTAAAGATAAGAAAGGAAGAAGTTTATCAGTGTTTGCAGATGACATGATACTCTATATCGAGTACTTCAAAAACTCCACCAAAAGAATCTTAGATTTAATAACCAGATTCAGTCTTGTGGCTGAAAACAAAGTCAACTCAAAAATCAATAGCATTCCTGTACATAAATAACAAACTCACTGAGAGAGAAATTAGAGAAACAACACATTTCACAATAGTATCAAAAAAAATGAAATACGAATCAATCTAACAAAGAAAGTAAAAGATCCTTACATTGAAAGCTTAATCATTTAATTTCCTACTTGTAATATTAGGCTGTATTGTAGCAAATTTAAGCTAATTAGTCCCTACTAGTAAGTCTAGAATCTTCTCTGTTGTGTGCCCAATGCCTCCTGAATTGTATTGTTCTTCAATCTGGCTGCTGGGAAAAAACTACTTCCAGTCCTGGCTCCAGTTTTAATGGCTCTTCCCTCAGCTTTGTGTAGTTTTCTCCCTGGAGACTCAGGGAATAGTCTCTAGAGAGCTCCAACTTTCATTCTCTGTGACCCTTCATGTGGGTGTTCTGTCCTATGAGGTTTACCTTTGGGCTCTCTGGATTCTCCTCTCCATTTTCTCAGCTTGACAGTTAAAGGAGCTCAGAATTTGTTCTTCGTGCCTGACTAGCTGTAAACTCTAAACTGTGCTCTGGGGTAAAACCCAGGACCCCTTCATTGTTTGTCAGCTCTGATGGTTAGCAGTATTCGCCCACTCAACACTGAATGTCATGCAAACCATTATTTTAAATACTTTTTATATTTCTAAGATTGATTAAGCCGAGAATAAATTTGGTCTGTGGTTACCATCTTGACCACAAGTTCCCTATTCTGTCATTTGAATCCTACAACCTGAAATAGGTCATATATTTAAAATAGAAATGATTCGGTTAATCTCATATTGTCGGTATGATTCTGATTTATCAGGACACTAAGAAAATAATCTGATAAACCAGAGACTTGCATTCTCCATTCTAAATTTTGGGTTCTTTTCCTCCATATTCTTTCACATGCTGGAAACATTTCTGAAAACCGGCAGTCTATATTTTATGTTACAATTACAAGATACAACATGACCTACAAAGAAAATCTTTTGCCTTTAGATTAAATATATGTTAGTAGTTACCAGAAGATGCAAATGATGGCTGTCAAATGACAGACATTCTTTGACATGTATCTTTTCTAAGAGAAAACTCTCTGCTGTGTGTTCTGAGTGGGAAGTCACAATTTCATCTAATCACAATGGGACTGGGATGATTGTGGTTATATATATACACACACAATATATGTATGTATATATATATTTATATATATATGTTGTAGGGGGAGGTACTGGAAATCAAACTCAGGACCTTGCACTGGCAAAGTAGGTTCTTGTACCACTGAGCTGTGGTGAGATATATTAACTGCATATATTCTTTTGATGGTTTTACCGCCAAATAATCCTCTAATAGATTATTTTTCAATGAACAATTATCTTCATCCTTTTTGTCACAAAAATGTCCCTTTGATTTCTAGCACAGGTTATAGCAGTATGCAAATGATTCTCAGGTAAAATGATGTTGACAGTATTTCCTTAACAATTTTTGTGAAACTATGAGTAATTTTCATAATTCTAACTTTTGACATTTTTCTCTCCATAAATAAAACGTCTGATGTCTAGTTAAAGTAAAAAAAAAAAAAATTCAAAGATCCAGATGAAATCTTATTTGAGACTGACATTACTATTCTTTTCTTTAAAATCCATGTATTGAGCTAAGATGGCCAACATCTCTACCTTATGTAAATCCTGAATTTCTTCAGCATATATTAATTGAAGGTGAAACTTGTCAAATTTCAAAGACAGTGCCCTAAAATCATGAATGCTACATCAATTATTCAAATTTTAGAACATCCATTTCTGTTTTCCCTACCTTAGTGTATTACAAAAGCATAGGCTAAACCACCCTGCTTCTAATGTTTATAATTATTCATTAATATCCTTTAAAAATTAAAACTATATAAGTACATAGTAATTTTATGTTCTTCAAAAACTCTGTGTACATCTGCTTCAGATCCATAATAGGTTTTGTATTTTTATTATAGTACGAATAATCATTTTTCTGTTCTGATACTTAATTTGATTAACTAGCATCTAAATCATAAAAGAGATGAAAGGCAGAGATGAAGGGAGAAGATAGAGGAGGACAGAGGGGAGGAAGGAAACAAGGAAGAAAAGAGAAATGATAAGAGAGAAGATAGAGCCACAGAGACAGAGACTGCAGAACACTGGAAGTCTATAAATCCACAACAAAGATGAAAAGTATGACCAAGGTTTATTCTTCTGTAAGATATGCCAACCTTCTATAAGATACATCTAGCTGTTCTTCTGTCCATTTTAATTCTCGCATTTTATCTCTTAGGATAATTATGTGACTTTATAAAAGTATAATACTTATTAAGTTACTGACAGAATCTGCACAGTAGATTACTGCATCTTCATGATAGACAAAAATCTTTTCAGAAAAATTGTATCAAATGAGGTCTGTTATTACCTCAATGCAAAGCAATTTTGCTTCCTCACTAGTTAGTATTAATACCATGAATGTATGCCACCAAATATAACCATTTTCCCAGAGGGATTCTTTAAATTTACTTTGCAGAGTAGTTTTAAAAAAAGAAGTCAGTGGCCTATGAACATGAAATTCAACTCAGAAAAAGGTATATTTTTCCTACTTCTCAATTCATAATCTCTTTTCTTTTAGTTACCTCAATTCTATTCTGAACAGTGTCTCTTTCACTTAGTGCAAACCCTGTAGTATTTGCTTTTATGAAACTGTAATGTGAGTCCAAATTTATTTCTTTAGTTTTTTAACCTATAAAATGGAGATAATAGTGCTTACTCTAAAATGGTATTATGAAAGTAAGTAAAGTATCTCCTATACAGTGATGTTCAGTAAACACTGAATACTTCCTTTTTCCCTATTATATCTCTCATACTCCCTAACTCAATTCTTTTAATATTAACCAAAATATTATTACCAGAACACTGTTCTTCTTCTACTCTGTTGCCTGGGCTAGTGTTACCACTAGAAAGACCCCCACTTGTCATAAAGCTATTTCTTAGTCACACTTTACAGTACCTTATTCACATAGTGTACTTTACAATACCTTGTTCACAGTGTTAGACACTTTTTTACTCTACATTGTATCCCTCTTCTAACCTCCATTAACGATCACTTTCTAGTACTTGTTCCAGCATCCATCCAGCTACCATTTCCTACATGGTCTCAATATGTAGTGATTTTCATGCCTTAGCGTCTTGTTTTCCCAGTTGAACTACCTCTTAGAGGAGTGATTCTTTTTTATTCTTTACCTCCACTACTCACTTGCTCCAAAGATTTTGGTATTACACAAACAGGACAAAACACTTGAATATATATCCAAGTACCCACTATATACATGTGTTAAGGAACAGCATAAAAACTGAAGAAGGAGAACCAGTTTTCCATATGACTCAAGTCTCTCCACAGGTCTGTCAGATGTTCCGCACCTTCTTTTGTAAGGCACAAGCATATTTAAAAGTTTGGTTCCCAGTGGTAGAACCCTGTCTATTTATGTTTTCCTACATATTATATGTATTGTACTATGAATTCTGTAAAAATATATAACCATTCTTTCTACTCTTATTTCTCACCTGTATCACCTCTCAAATAAAATCCATAAGCAAACTAATCTGAAAAGGATGACAGATGTAGCTAATGTTGGAAGAAGCTTGGAGCACAATGCAATGATATAAAACAAAGACTAATGCTTCATCCAAAATTTACCAAAAGTCCTGTGAACTTTTGTATGTGTTAATGAACCTATCCAGCCAGTCACATTTTCATGTGGTATCAGTAGTGTAAAATTCACTTTGTTTGATAGTTTTTGAGATTACTCCACTAGTAAGATATTCAGAGGCTTAAAACCTAAATCATGTGTTCCCACTGCCAAGCTTCTAGAAGCAAACACACAGATATTCAAGTGAATTTATAACTTCAACTTCATGCAATTCCATTTGCCCTTAACACTAAAAATTATATGGACATTTCAATATTTTAATGTATAATAATGCAATTATTTATTACAACATGAGTGATTCTACTCTTCTTGGGTGATGGTGTTGCAATCAATCCAAGCATAAGGATCACGTAGACTTTATTATATACTAATCTTTTTGTGCTTTTCAACAGAGTGTATTATGAGGCCATCATTTACAATAGTTTATTAAAGAAGGACTAAATATAGTCACCTCCAAGTATCTATATAAAACTATTGAAATATAAATAGGCATGAATATCATATTTTTTCTTAGTTACTAGCATGCTTGCTTTGCAGTCTAAGTCAGCAGAAATTTATTAGGTTGAATTTCACAGTGCTAAGGGAATATTTTGTTTTACATTTTGGTGAGATTTCTTGTTTGTTTGTTCATTTATGGTTCTGGGGATTGAACCCGAAGCATGGCATGTGATAGGCAAGCATTCTCCTATTGAGACCTCTCTCCAGCCCTTTTGTTGATGTGAAAATAACTGACAATCCTAGGCAGTTTGGAACTTGGGATGTAGTCCAAACTCTACCTTATTCCGTATTGTCTATAACATGTAAAAGCTCAACAAAACAAAGCAAAACAAACGCACACCTAAAACACTTCTCCCAAAATGAACCATGTTGTATGCTATAGTAATTTATATATTTCTATGATTTGTTCTTTTCCCTCAGTAAATGTTTTATCATCTTTTGGGGGTTCTTTAATTTTCTGTTCCTTTGCTCTTTATGCTATTGCTGATTAGCATTTCTCAAATGTTGATTCAATAGCAGTTTAGTACTCTCAAAACCCAGTGTGGACACTGCATTTACAAACAGTGTTAGTGGCTCACAGTCTTCATTTTTACTGAAATAAATTGTTTTTAATCATTACTCCATGAAAACTGAAAGCTTTCAACATCATTTCTTAATTATCCTCATCAATTCAACATTTAATCTTTATTAGTTCTTCTGTTTGGGTTTCTTTTGTATTTAAAATATAGCTTTAAATATAGCTTTTGTATTTAAAATATAGTTTAAAAAAGTATGACCCATTTGGCACAGAATTCTTTTTTCATTATTTTTATTGGTTTGTATATATTTGAACTAAAATACATAGATAATTTTGATGTATAAATTTGTTGTATAAACATGTTTATATAGGTATTTAAAATAGAATAGGATTTTAAATTATGCAAACAATTTTAAATGAAAACCTTAACTTAAAACTTTTAGGTTTTTATACTTTAAAGGTCTTGTGATGAATTTTTAGCAGAGCCCACTTAGTCATAAAAGTTCAGAAATATATGTCTTCTTTTGCCTCAATAGATTACATCCTCTCAAACTCAGTTTCCCAAGAGGAGGCACAAGTTATTTTTTACACCAGCAGTGTAAAAAGAAAACCCACAAACTTGGAAAAAATTTTAGCTGACTGTCCCTCAGACAAAGGGCTTCTATCTAGAACATATAAAGAATTAAAAAATATCAGCCCCCCCCAACTTCAAAGACCCAATCTAAAAATGGGCAGCAGAGATGAATACACACTTCTCAGATAAGGAAAGACAAATGGCAAATAAATACATGGGAAAATGTTCAACATCATTAGTCATTCGAGAAATGCAAATTAAAACAACACTGAGATTCCACTTTAGCCCAGTAAGAATGGCTAGCATTAAGAAATCAACCAATAACAAATGCTGGCGAGGTTGTGGAGAAATAGGAACCTTACTCCACTGCTGGTGGGAATGCAGACTGGTGAAACCACTGTGGAAATCAGTTTGGAGATTCCTCAGAAAAGTAGGACTAGAGGTCACATTCAACCCAGCTATTCCCCTTCTGGGTATTTTCCCAGAAGATCTAAAAATATCATATCACAGCGATATATGTGCACCTATGTTCATAGCAGCACAGTTTGTAATTGTTAAATTGTGGAAGCAGCCCAAATGTCCATCCACCGAGGATTGCATAAGAAAATTGTGGTACTTTTCTATAATGGAATATTACACAACTATAAAAAAGATAAACTAGAGGTTTTTAGAGGTAAATGGTCACAACTAGAGACCATACTCATAAGTGAAATAAATCAGACCTGCATGTGCAAGCACCACATTGTCTCACCAGTGTAAAACCTGAAAGAGTTAATTTAAACTAGGAGGTATGATAGACATTGCGAAATGATAGGAAAATGCTCCAGGGTAAAGGGCAACTGGGATGTGGGAAAAGAGAAAGGAAAGAAGGAGAAATTTTGTATGTATGTATATACAGGATAGTTAGCATAGCTGTTCTACTGTCTTCTATTTCTTTGCTGAAAGAAACTGTCAATGAGTCCTTGATTGATCAATATTGCATGTCTCTATCTGTTTTCATGAGAAACCACTTTGAAGATATCAATATGTAATACAAGGAGCATTGTTAATTTCCTACTACTTTGTTTGTAACTCTGTATTGTCTGTACTGTTCTTTTGCTGTTTTGTAAAAGTTGTCTGTCTATTAATGTTTTCCTTGTTTTATTTTTAAAATAAAAAAAAAGAGGACTTTTTGAGACAGGATGAGTGTGTGTTGGAAAGTGTGGCTGAAAAGAGTGCCAGGATTTATGTTAAAGGTCAGACCCCACATAATCTATACTTGGCTCCAAAAACTGCCAACTCTCAGTACTTTGCATGACAACACTTGAGTTTGTGATTACAAGGCAAACTATCAAGAACTGTACTTTCTAGGCATGAGACATGACTTTGGTATGAACAGGAAACAGAAGAACAAGGACATTATCATTCCAGTGAAAAGTGTTCTGTACAGGCAGGTGCTTGTGCCACTGAGCTATATCCCCAGCACCTGAGTGTGCTCTACAGTAAGATGGGCTGGTCTTCTCCAGTGACAGCCTGTGATATAGAAAGGCCGTTGCAGTAAGCAAATTATTGACCCCTGGTTTCACATTGCTGCTTCTTGGTAGACTAAAAATGCCAGGTTTTGAGAGATGGCTCATATTCTAAAGTTTTCAGGCAATTTATTAGTGGGATGCAGAATACAGGTGCATATAAGTAGATCCAATGAAACTTTGAATTGTTAAAAGTGGTACTAGACTTGGAGCTTAATTTGTACCTTGACATTACAGAGTAGGACCTATTGGATATCTCAATAAAATTATGTGGATGTATGTCACATAACTGGGTCCTCAAATCTCCTCCCCACAGCATAGACATATTATAGTTCTCATTTCATCTACACTGTCTGCTTCATGCAATGAAGACACTCTTACCCATGCTCCAAAATGAACCACACCACTCATTCAGTCACTATTTTTGTTTGGTGTGGTATCACCTTTAACTTTCATCATATTCTCTATCCCCCAAGTATAGTACAAATTTGATGTCAATGTTTTGATATATATATATATATGCCTCAGGTCCACACCAGACATAGGACCCCCTGCACAGGAGTAGGAGACTAGGCAGAAACTTAGCAGTGTGGGGAAGCAACAAGAACTGGGGGGCAGGTGGTAAAAAAAGGCTGAATGCAAACAGGGAACTCTTCTCTATCTTGAACTATTTAATCTTTCATTCACATGTTCCTCAACTGAAAACATAGCAATGCATAGATCTGCCTCACAGAAACGTTAAAGCAAATAAACATGAAGCTACTTGGCAACTAGAGCTCAATAAATTAAATTTTAAGGGTAACTAGTTAATGATACTCATAGTCATATATAAAAATTCATAATTGTTGGTTCAGTCTGATAAATTTAAGGACAATGTAATCAGGGAGAGGCTACTAAAAGAAAGTAGCTTAGAAATAGGCATCTAACCTGGTAGTATCACTTTCACAGTATCTGATTTCTCACTCCTTCTCATCACCTCGTGAACTACCTCCCCAGTCTAAGCACCATCACCTCTAACCTAGACCACTGCTGCTGCTTCCAAGTCCAAATACCTCCCTTCATGCCTCACTCACCCCTGAACTCCATTTTCCTGTTTGGACCTCTAGATCTACCTTATACCCTTCTTCACCCTGCTCTGAGCCCTGTGAGTGGAAACTCCAAGGACAACCTCCACAGGCTCTGGCTTCCGTTGAGTATGTCCAATCTGAGTTTACCTGCGGGAGATGAAAGTTGGGGTATTTTCTCCCATTCTATCTCTTTAACAGGCAGGTTTGGCAGTGAAAGATTCCTTTGCTTAGCATAACACATTTTATTATCAAGAGCATTCTTCTGTAACTGCAGTTTTCCTCAGATTCTTGTGCTCTTTACTTTCCCTTTCAAAGTGGTGCTAGGTCAAGAAAGTTTCCCCAACCTTGCTTGTCTCTTTGACCCTAACCATGCCTTGGTCAAAAGTCATCTTATTAATCCTTGTTCAAGTTCCCTATTATGAGTGTGTCAACTCTGTTCTTCTCTGCCCTGTGTCATACACCTCCCCTTCCTCCACACCCATCCTATCTGTTTAACACAATACACCCTTTAGAATTAGGATTATAACCCAAAAATCTCTTCTATGGAGCATGGTTTACAGCATAGAACTCACTAAAACTTCTCTTTTCATGCTCTATTCCCACATTCTGACCTTATTTCAGGTTTGTGAAGCTTCAACATCACTGTTTTAAGGTATGCTCACATTCAGCCGACCAGAAACATGTACCTTCCCTACCTATATTAGGGACTGAGAAGGTCTCTGCAAAATTACCTAAAGGTCACTTTATTATTGATATGTTCATTGGTTTTTAGTTTTAACTTCTAGTTGTCAATTCACTGCTACCTAATACCTCCTTTTGTCACTTTTATCTATTTTGTGCCAATAATATTTTAGTGTAGTAAGGCAGCTAGATTATAATTTCCACTAAATTAAGCTTGTTCATAAATAGCATAGATGTTCAGGTGGCACACATCAAAACAGTTTTTCTTGTTCCTGTAGCTGACACAGTACCTTCAGTGCTATTTTCCAATGCGGCATGAAGCTGCTGTAAGTTTTTCCAAAAAAACATTAGCCCAATAGAGTCTAAGGCTATACTATGATTTGAATATGGTTATTCTTTCCAAGACATTAAAATATGTGTTGAAATTTGATTCCCAAAGTAAAGTGTTAGTAAGTGGGATTTTTGAGGATTGATTAAGCTGTTGGGAGGAATGGGTTAATTCTTGGGGGACAGGGTGGTTATCACAAGACAGTAGAAACCAAATCCAGCATTCTCATCTCTTGCTGTCTCTTTCCACTCTTCTGCTTTTACAGTGAGTCACGATGAACACAAGGTCCTTGACAGATGTGGTGGTCTCATCTTGCACTTCTGGCCTCTAGAATCAACAGGTAAGCAAGCTTCTTAACTTTATATATTCCCTAATCTTAGGAAATATGTTGTATAACCTGAACTTATACTAAGATAAGCTATGACTGTTTAATTAAAATTCTTTAAGGTAATATAGTCAGAGATATCCCCTGAGTTCTATTGCTGAATTTTGTCATTCTTTTTTCAAAAACTTTAGAAGATGCTGCTACATTTCCTACTTTGGCCAAAATTCTAGCATTCTCTATCACAAATTTATTTGGCCCTCGTAGTGCACTTGTTTGCTTTTGATAATTAGAAAATCACAAAGAATTGGTATTATAATTGCCTAGAATACTTAGCTTTGATTTGATTGGGGATTGTGTAATTATTTTAATATGCTATTTTAAAAGAGACATTTTATTAGCCTTTCAGATACAATATATACTTAATATTTACAAATTCTAACAACACAGAAAGACAATACTTTAAAAAAAACCACTTGTCCTCGCACAAATAATACTGTAGAGTAATATTCTGTAAGTCACTTTTCCATTCATATTTCATATAATCTTATCCTAAGTATACAATTAGTATAATAAGTTAGATGCAAAGTTATATTTTCAATTTTAAAACACAGATATTATATGCATGGAAAAGTAAGAAATACTTAGGCTGTATTAGTGGTATCTAACCTCCTTGAAAGATATTGCATAATATTTTTATTAACTAATACGTCAAAATGAGAATTTAAGATGAATAAACTGACATTTATCATTATGTTGTATTTAAATAGTGGCTACTATAAGCAAATGAATAGCACGAAAACAAATGATTACATTTCACTTAAAAGAAAAGAGCTAGGTGAGAATAAAATTTACTACTGCACATTTCTACTAAACTTTATATGATGTAGCAAGACATCTTACGACCCAAATTTCACTAAATAATTTAAAGTCAATAAACTTCACAGAACAACTTTAATATAGAAAACACTCAAAATTCCTGCCCTCAGCAATCACGCAATTGAGTAGAGAAACCTAAGGAAATATTTAATTTTAACACAAGAAAGTATTTCATACAAAATGAGAAGTCAGAAGAAAACGTTTTAAAGGAATATACCGGAGCATCAAGTGAATTTGGATTGTACTCATTCTGTCCCTTGCCCTGACATTTGCAGATGTGGTACATAGTCTCTCAGTGCTTCAGTTTCCCTCTGTAATATGGCAAAGGAAATAAAATCTCGAGGTTGTAGTCAGATTTCATGACATATCTAGTACTATGCTTAGCATATTAGAAATCCTAAGTAAATAGTGACTATTACTCATTCTACAGACCTAGTGCCAAGAGAAAATTAGAGAGAATATTGAGGAGTCTATTACCATGGTAATTTTAGCAAATATTAATGAGACTCTGAATTAACATAGTGGTTAGGCATACAGAAAGGAAAAAAAGATACTGAAAAGTATTCTACAGAAACATGTATAAGAATGAGCTGCACTGGAAGTGAACATGCAAGCAGAGTTCAAGGTAACTTAAAGATTTTAGATCTTTGCAAATTGGAAAATATAAACTCAGACCCAATCGCAGCAAACTGAGTCAGGACTGACAGGTTCATAATAGCAGCTTCAGCACTGTACAAAAGCC
Source organism: Chinchilla lanigera (assembly GCF_000276665.1). Lineage (NCBI taxonomy): Eukaryota > Metazoa > Chordata > Mammalia > Rodentia > Chinchillidae > Chinchilla > Chinchilla lanigera. The sequence goes on along the minus strand of NW_004955408.1, from coordinate 17,656,369 downwards.
TTTCTCAGTACTTGCATGCATCACAAGAATTGAGAATTGTACATGAGATTTTTTACATGTATATATAAGTATGCACATAAATGCTTTAAAGTGAATGATATAAATTTATTATAACATTCTTTTAACCTTATGTCAATTTATTTTATAAGCAATGGGAAATAAATACTCTAAAATTGGTTGCCAGTCTTCTGATTTAGATAACAGAAGCTATCTCGGTTAGAAGACTCCAGCAATCATTTGCACTGACAAAGCCAGGGATCCTGGGACAGACACCGAATACAGAGCTTTATATAGGAGACACATTGCTTTGCATAAAAATGTACAACTCTAAAGCATTGAGAGGGTGCTCTTTTGAGGAGGAGCCTCACTATAAGAACAAGCTGTGAAAGGATGCCCAGTGAGGGGCACAATGTTCGCCAAACTCCAAAGGAAAATAAGTGTGAAGCACTAATTCTAAATCTTGCAAAAATATTCTTCAAGAATAGAGAGAAAAATGAATTCTCAGGTAAAGGAAAACTAAGATCATATATTGCTGATGTAACTACTCTTAAGACGGCTGAAGTCAGTTTTCTAAAAAGGAAATGGTCAGGCAAGGAGTCTCACAGCTTTAGAAAGTAGAACAGAGGTAAAAGTGACAATATGAAAGCAAGGAGTTAACCCACTTTCCTGAGTTTCTTCCACCAAATTTGATGGCTTGAAACCAAAATTATAACGCCATGTCATGTGGAACTCAATTTATATAAAGAAATACTTAAAGACAATTATAATTAAAATGTGGTAGTGAGTAAAAGAAATCTAATGAAGTAAGGTTTCTACACTTTGAAGTTGTGCAATTTTGACCTTGGTAGGTTTTATAATTTACGTATGTATATGTTAATAACTAGATTATACCCTCTGTCAATAATGCAAAATGGTGCACTCCAAAACAGCACAGTACATCAAGATGGAATTCTAAACAATAAATAAAGTGCCCATAGTTAGGTAAGACAGGAGGAAACAGAATAGAGGAAAGAATCAGAAGACAAGTAATAAAATGATACATTTTAGCTGTAGCATATTAATAACTACTTGAAATATAAATAATTTAAATAATAAGAGATTGACAGTACAGAGGAAAATATGATCTAACAATCTATTATTAAAATCATCCTGGAAAAGAATAATACAATAGTAATACAATTATAATAATTAAAAAATCAATCACCAAGAAGATTTACCGTACAAAACCTATATGCACAAAAGAGTAGGATCTGTAGATACACTCAACAAAAACTAATACAGTTTAAAGGAGAAATACATAAATTCACAATTATAGTGGGATCTTCAATGTCATAGTAACAGTAATTAATGATAACTACTTTCCAGAATATCAATAAGGACATAGAGGAAGTGAACACAACAGATAAACTAGATGTACTAGATATACATGTTTCACCAAGCAAAAGTGCAGTATAGTGGATTTTATATAACAAAGAAGGTAAGAATCTACATTTTTATTTACTTGTGTATACATGAGGAAGCTGAATAAATGCAGGAAAAGCAATTGTTAATTTAGGATCAGGTTGTCTAGGGATTTCCTCAGTAAATAGCAATCAAGAAGAGAAAGGAGGATTTTCCCTATACATTCTTATAGTTTTTGACATTATAAGCACATACATATGTCAACTATTGAAAAATTAAATAAAATTATACAAGCTGCAATTTAAACTAATTCACTAGAAATGCTAAGAACAATTCCAATTTTTAAAATTACTTAAGTGGAGAAAGAGCCTTTGTAAAGATGAATGGTGGAGTTTGAAATTTTGTAAAGGACACTGTATGGAGACTATGAACATCATCATCAGTTTGTAGAGAAGAAAAGTACTAGAGATAAGTAAAAAAAATCAATTAATTTTAATTAAAAATATGCTGTAACATCTTTGGAAATATATGGGTTAACATATATACAATTACTATATACACTTCTATGTCCTTGTGTTGCCCACATACACACACATACATATTTCTATAAACATTATTCAGTGATAATGCAGCATTTCTAGCATAGATTACTATAATCATTTCAATCATTTCTCACTCATCAAAAATATGTTATTTCTATTTTGGTTGTGGTTAAGATTGTAATTGTACTCAAAGGAATAGCCCTCATCTTTCTCTTATTCCTCAGGATAAGATCTAGAAATGTTCAACTAAGTCAGAGAACATGCAGACTTGCTGCTAAATACTACTCTTCAAATGTGGTGGCAGGCACACCTTTCTTTTAAGGGATCTGTTTTGGGGCTGGGGATTTAGCTCAGCGGCAAAAGCGCCTGCCTGGCAAGCGCAAGGTCGTGAGTTCGGTTCTCCGGTACCGGAGAAAAACAAAAACAAACAAAAAAAACAAATTAAGGGATCTGTTTTATCCTATAACTCAAATATATCACAAAGGGGTCTCTATTTTTAAGAAAGCTGCAATATGCTGACATCATTGCCATCAACATGAAAAAATCAAAGCAGTGGATCGTGAAGACTATAAACTACAGGTTCTGTTCTGCTTTACATTTGAGGCACTAACAGACCTGTCATTCATGAAATGCTGAACAGCTAATGCATTCTTAATTCTCCTTGCAACGAAGTACTGGTATATTTGTTACAGATATTCATGCCCAAGGGAATCATGCAGTTTCTTGAGTGAGCCTTTGATTTTAAAATAGAAGGTTTGTCAGACAGCATTTGGTAAAGAAAAGGGAAAGTATATTGGCCAATTCATGAAAAATGAAAATCATAGACTTTAAAATCAAGTAAATAAGTCTTGCTTGAACATTACATGTATTGATAGACTAATACTGATTTATACAGAGAGGTGATATATAGATAGATAGATGATAGATAGATGGATATAGATAGATAGATAAATGGATATCTTTGTCAAGATCACAGTGGTCTCTATTGAAATATAACTTTGAAGCTGATATTACATTAATATTCAAAAGACAGAATGACCAAGAGTATGTGATTCTTTTTTTCCCCTCTAGGACACAGGTGGTAATGTCTTTGAAAATTTTAAGGTAGCTGCAACTTTTGGAACACCCAGGGGACATGTGTACATTTTAAGATGGCTTGTCATGATTGTTTGGTTTCCTAGGCATGGGTGACTGATAACTGTAAAAACACCTCCATTGTAATATGATGTCTTTAATTTTTCAGGAAGATACCTAGTAGGGGGATATCTGGGTTGAATGAAATTTCTACTTTTATTTTTTTGAGGAATCACCACACTGATTTCCATAATGGTCATACTATAGTATACATTCTGACCAGTGAGGCCTAAGGGCTTCTTACCCCCTCCACAGTTTAGTCAGCATTTGTTATCATTTGACATCTTTCGTGATGATTCTTTTTAGAGTACATAGAGCTAACGTACACTAATAAAAATTCAAACAAACAAACAAAGAGTCCACACATCCACACTCAGGTCCTGTGCAGCTTCCTCAAAAGACACATTGCATTGTATTATAAATGATTGAGAAGAAAGATGAAAATAGCCAAAATATACTAGCTTTTATTAATAAATGGCACTAATGTATGTTTTGCTCAAGGCTGTTTAGCTGACACATGATAGAATCTAGTATAGCTTTCACTATGAAGAAAGTATGGTTTCACAGTCTTTTAGAAGACAAGGTAATAAAATCTCTCTCCTGAATTTTCAGTGGCCAGAAAAGCAAAAAACCTAGGAGGAAAACACTATTATTCACCTTTCACTGTTTTGAAAGAAAATTTACCTCATTCCTATTGTATTGCTTTTTTTCTTTTCTCTATACAGTGAGAAAAGCTTCAGAGTGTAGATTTGTCTGCATCTGCCTCTAAAATCTCTGAGAATCTCTTTTCAATACCAGTTCCCAAACTACTGAGAAATAAAACCTCACTCTCCCTTGGGTTAGTTATTCATCTTCCTCCCAGCCTCTCCCTTCACCTCTCCAGCCTCACCCCTCCAGCCTCTGCTATAGTTGATACAATGAACTATGCCTTACCATTACAAAGCAGTTCTCAGAAAAAGAGAATTGTGATGTGTTAAGATAGTAAGTATCCTAAACTGTTAGCTACAATGTTGTAACAAGAAGAGTTAACGTTTGTTGAGTGCCTTGAACATGTCATAAAATTTACATGCATTAATTTATTAATCTATATAATATTCCAAATTACTTATCTGGCCATTTTAATTTCTAGTTTTCCTAGGAGGAAATTGTTAAAAGGCCTTCCTAAGCTCACAAAGACCAGAAGAAATAGAGCCACAATTTTAATTTTATCTGTAATTTCAGCTAACAACCTCTTCTTCATTTTGCGTTATGTTTTAAGTCTCTTAAATTGTTTTACAGCTAGCAAAATGCCATTGCCTTCTCAGTCCTGAACTTGCTTCAAATCTATTTCTTAAATTCCCAAGGCCATTCATTACCTACTCTCTGAAGCTTGTGTACCCTCCCTCTCCCCTATTTCTGAGGAATAGTTTCCTCAGAAGGATTCATATGATACCATGCGCGCAGCACTTTCACAAGGCTGCCTTTCTGCTGAATGTCTCTGTCATTTAAAATGTGCTTTACTGAAAGATTCAGATAATTTCTCTTATGAAAACAGAGGAACAGTTTTTAAATGAACTCAGTGCCCACGAGAGGGTAGGAGGATCTCATAGAATTTGAATATTTACTTGTGTCATTATAAAAAAATATATATTTGGAATTAAATCCTATGAATCCTAACTCTACATCTAATATACTTTTGATATCAGAAATATATATTAATAAGTAGTCTTTTAATAAACATGCATTAATTATCAGTTCTACCAAGCTATTCATTAATTACTGGCAGTGCACAGATAAATGATTCTGTAAAATTTCTGCTTGTATATCATATAACTATACCATCATGAATAAAAAGGAGGTAAATTACTATCATAAAATACTGAGATTCACAGGATACATTTTTCCAGTCAATAATCAATTCTATTTAGCTATAAATTTAACATATAAATGTTTGTCAATAATAAAATTTTGATAAATTTATCTATGAATTATACAGATGATTATGAAATATACTATTTGGTTGTTCTCCAGAATACATCCTGGAAAAATAGATTACTAATTCAATATCATAATTGTTAAAAAGATATTATTCAGAATTGCCATTATTGGGTATTTATAAAGGATTTAAAGATAAAAATCTTTAAAACTTTTTGGCATATACTTCCCCTTTTTGATTAATTTTCAGTAGTTAATACACATGTATTATTTAATTTATAGAATTAATAGATAATTTTCTCGTAAATCCTAAACAGGCTAAGTTTTCTTATATCCCCTGTCTGTCACTAAATGGCTTTATTTTTAGAAAAAAAATGTTCTTTTTTATTCCATTTAAAGAACTGTGATTCACTTTTCTGTGTATTTAGAAGCAGTAAGATGACTATTCCCTATTTTTTTAAAAGGTACTAGAATTAGGATGAAATTTTTGATGTAATCATATATTCATGTTTGAACCCCTCATTATTTATAAAACTGTAGACTTCTACTAACACGATTGATGCTCAGCAGAATGTTTTTTCCTTTGAATTTCTAAGATAAATTTTTGGCTTGTGTCTTCTACTAAAAATATACGTGAAGGTTTTTGTTTTTTATTGAAAGACAATATCCTACAGAGGCGGAAAGAGACCAATGTGAAGTCACTATGTAAGCTGTTGTCAAAAATTGGTAACTCAGATACGGGGTTAACATAGCTCTCCTGTAACAGAGACAACGTGGTGTGGTAATAGCATTCTGATAGGAAAATCACTGTGCTTCTGTTCACCTACACTTTTTTACGTATGCCCTCTGACCCGGAAAGCTTGCTCCTGAGTAAACTTCCCGAAGAAATTTGCCAATAAATTTCTAAGGGAATATGAATAAGGTTACTGTCATAGTGGTCTCGCAGTTAAAAGGAATTAGATAAAAGCTAGATGTCCATTTTGTGAGATAGAAAATAAAGTGTGATTTACCACAGCAATACTGTGAAGTGAAGCTCCCCAAATTTAAAAAAAAAAAAAACCACAAAAATATGTTCATACAGTTACATACACATATAGAAATAGCACTGAGAGGGGAAGCAAGTGGTAGATACATGACATGTCACTTATGCAATGACAAGTAAGAATTTATAGGATATTATACAAATAAAAAGAGTACATATCCAGAGCAGTGTGTATAATTGGAAATAATGAGCTTGGGTAAAGGAGACCAAGAGAAAAGGACAGAGAGGTGGATGGAGAAAGAAGGGAATAAGAAAAAGGGGAGGGAGGGAGGAAGAAAGGGAGAGAAGGAAGGAAAAGAAAGAAGAGAGGGGAGAAGGTAGGAAGAAAAGAAGTGAAGGAAGTAGAAATTAAGATTTGTTATTTACATGTACCAACTCCCTGAGATGAATGTAATGACTGTCTGTAAATATGAACCAATAAAAAAACAACTGGGATGAGGGAAAAGAGAAAAGAAAGAAAGAAGGAAGGGAAAATATGTATATATACACCAAATAGCTAAGGTAATTATACTACTAAGTTCTACTGGTTTATTGAAAGGAACAGTTAATGTTTTATTGCTTGATCAACCTCACATGCCTAGATCTGGATGACTGGGTAACCACTTTGAAGATAACAATATGTAATACAACAACTATTGTTAATTTCCTATCACCTTGTTTTGAAATTCTGTATGTTTTTTATTGTTTTTAAGTTGTTTTGTTTATGTCCTTGTTTTTTGTTATTTTGTTTTTGTTCTTTTCTCTTTAAAATAAAAATATCTATAGACTAAGAAAAATTAAAATTGAAAAAATTAATTTTAAAAGGTGAAAAGGAGCAAGGAGGGAAGGGAGAAGAATGGAGAGCTAAAAAGTGGAAAGAAAACTTTGATGTTCAATTTGTATATTTCATCATTCGACATACCTATGCTATTCAGTTCTTCAGAACTGGAATATGAAAAGCAAGAACTTTCACAAAACCTCACGTTTCCCCAAATCATTAAAATAATGTCTACTTTATCACTTACTATTATAAGAAAACAGAGACTGTTATTTAACCTAGAGCAAAAAGCACAAAGAACTTGTGTGATACATTTCCCTCTCCCAAAGGGAAACCACTGGAAGGGAGAAATGGAGGAAATAAAGCATGAACAAGGCAATATGATAGATTAAATACATGCTCACTTTTTTTCAAGGTACAGGCATCAAAGCCAGGACCTCGTGCATGTTAGGCAAGGGCTCTATCTCAGAGCTAAATCCGCAGCCCTCAATATTCTTATATCTTGTTAATCATCAGTGAAAACATAGGATTTCAGCAAAAGATAGCATCTGTTCTATCAGGACAGGTTAAGAGGTAAGCTATGGTCAGGATAGCTATTTTTAAATAACAGCTTTATCACTCTGGGCAATAAGCTTTTGAGCAAATACTTAATCTTTGTGAACCTTGATGTTCTTCTTTTTATATGTACACTTGTTTTCTATCAATCTGAAATTGTAGATAATAATATCTGTCTCTTACTTCTTTGTCATGACTAGATGAGGCAACACAGTAAATAAATAATATACCTGGGGCATAAATATATTATGTGCCTTTAAGTGCTATATAAAAGATAACAATCAAGACAAAGTGTGGGAAGGTTTGACTAGAATTAAGAAGGGCATTCTAGAAGCTCTTCAGAAGAAAGTTCTGCTGACATTTTTCTTAAAATTGAAAAATATTTTCTAGACTTAATATCTTGCTGAAAATTTTCAGCATTGTGATGTTGTTAGTACATTTTACCTAATTTTTGAACATCTCCTTCAATTAAATTACAAAATGCTATCCCTATATTATTTATACAATATATGATCATGGTTATGACAATTATTGCAACTTCCATCAATATAAAACATTATTTTTATCAGTGAATATTCTTTGGCCTTAATTCTATTTTAATTGTCATTAAAAATCACGATTTCTTTTTTCTTTTCTGTTGCATTTGTCTTGAACAGCTGATCTTTTTCTTTTACTTAATCTGATTTATATTGTCTGAATGTATCTGTTGTATATAGAATAGTATTGAGTTTATTGTCTGTTTCAATCAGCAAATAATTTTTTCCCAGAATAGTTAAATAAAGCCCATTCCAATTTCTGATGTGAAAGATCTGTTTATTCTTGTGTCACATCTATCTATCTATCTATCTATCTATCTATCTATAATTTTAAGTGCTACAGATTCTACGCTGCACTTTCTTTGATATTATTGTGCATCCTTTTTCTGATATTTGGAAAGTTGTAATTTACCTTATACAAACTGTATATTAAATATATAGAATAATAGGTTTCACTGTGACATTTTAGTACATGCATATCACATTGATCACATTCTTCCTCCATTACTTTCATTTCTACGCCTATCAACGCTGCACTATAATTTACTTTTGCTTTGGTAAATATAATTTTATACCCTTAGTTTTACAATTCTCTCCACAATTTCTATTTCATTCCAAAAGTCATGGTAAAACTTGGAATATTTCTTTCTCCTTTCTTTTCTATTAACTTTCCCCTACAACTAAATATTAAACAAGTAATTTATTTGTTCTTGTATACACTTCTAAAATATTTTCCCTTTTTCAGTTTATCAGATTTAAATAATTAATTCAACATTCAGTATTAAAAAATAGGTACCCTAAGAGCTTGCAATACCTCCTTACTTCTCGTCATCTTTTAGGGCAGTACCATCATCCCTGTATTTTTCAGTCTGTGAAGCATTCTTTTCTGTCACATAGCATTACTATCACATATTCTAGGCTACTGGTAGACTAACCCAGCCTCTATCTACCAATTTTTTTAGTGCAAGGAAACATTGAAACTACATGCCTTGAGATGATGCTTCAGAATCTTTTTTCCCATGTAGCACTACTTGAAGGGAAATACACTTGACTGTATGATTAATAAAGGAAATAGTTTGCTTAGGCAACTTTGGAAAAACTGGATCAGTGAAATGTGCTCTGTCTTGGGCTTTATGAGACTTTCCCACTACTGGTTTTCTATGTATTTTGTCAGTTTTCTTCTTCCTGTGCACCTTCTGCCATGTGTTAGCTACCATTAAACTCCTCTCTTTATGTTGGTTCTTTGATACAGACATTCCATTAATAAACTTATTCAACAACCAGAGTCAGAATAATACATTTTGCTAAATTTCATTAAATAAATTTATACTCATCATCTAAAATGGTTATGTTTATGATGAGTAAAACTTTTAAAAATCAAATTTTTTAATATCTTCTAGATAATCAATTTCTAAGAAATGGAGACCTTCAGGGTAATACTAAAAAGTGAAAACTTACTGAATTAACTCTGATTAATTGAACATGTGTGATACCATCTAGCACTCTGTTATCTAACAATATTTTCTGTATTGCAAATATACTCTTGGAATTTTACCAGTGTTCATGTTGCAGTGTGCCTCTGTCTGGACAAAAACAAAACAAAAAAAAACAAGAATGCATACATGAAAAACTTCTGTTAGAAAAACTTGGCTAATAAACATATTCCGCCTGATAGAAGCAAAACAAATGAAGTGAACTTAAAATTGCACCAGATTTATGCCTGAAAATCTTTGCAAATGAGATATCTGAGAAGGTAACCTAAGCTACAGTACAGTGCTTCCCAGGGGAGGAAATGGAGTTGGATTCAGGGGGGAAATGTGTAATGACTGAGGTGGAGGACCAGGGTGGGGAGAGCTGCACAGAAAAACACTACAGTGCAGGAATTCAGTGTATGCATGTGCTGCTGAATAATGAGAAGGAGATCTACAGGGTGGACCTCTGTGAACTGGGGCAGAGTTATGAGGAAGGTTAAGGGGAACAATTTCAAAAGCCCACACTGGCCCAAGAGATAGTAAAGTTCCAGCCAGTCAGCATTTGGAAATATTGCTGAAAAATGGGGCACTGGTACAGCAAGATGATGGTTCAGTAGTGGTGCTGCAATGGCAAGAAGAAATACCAAAACCACACCCAGACCTGGAGGCAGATTTATTTACGTGGAGAGACACTGATTAGGCTCATCCCCAGAATATCAGTCCTAATCTCTGGTGGTCTTATATGGGATAAACAAGCAGGAAGCAGAGAGGTAGAATGGATTATCCACTGGGGACTGGCTTATACATTGTGCATCCTAGTGACCAACTATGCATCACTGCAACCAGCCATTTCTAAGAAAGGAGCAATTACAACTGGAACAGGAACTATTACCTGGGCAACTAAGCAACAGAAGTATACTGGCTGCAGGGGGTTATACTGTTATTTTCTGTTACATTCCCCACTCTTTTAGTTTCCACGGTGAATCTTTGCTAGGCATATTACGTGTGGTCTTCCGAGATAAGGCCCAACTAAAAACAGTAACATTTGGGTTGTCAGTGATCCTAGGAGAGGCTTCAGCCAAGCTCTCCAAGATTGTCTTATTACAGAGTTTTTCCCTAAGTCATTTTTAGGAAAAGACATAATGTAAGCCTGTTTGTTCTGTAATATTACTCTGGCAAGGGAGTGAGGGAATTAATCCGATCTAGCAGAGTGTCCAATGTGTCTTGGAAACTCATCAAATCTTGGGCAAGTGTTTGATTGATTGTTCTATTCTCTTGGGGAAACCGTCTATAGAGTTTAAGGCAGAAAACACAGCAGTAGAGGGAGGGGAAGCAAGGACTTGGACAAGCAGCCTGAAAAGGTACAATAATCAAGGGGATTAGGTACTGGGCAAGCCTATGAACTGTGTTCTCAGGTTTCAGCACTACGTGGACTGGTCAGCATTCAGGGTGACCAAAATAGCTCTTTTGAGGGCATTGAGTAAGCCTCAGAGAAGCTATTTAGATAAGTTTTTCAGTGGATGTAAAGCTGGATTTCTGAAACGTGTAGAGGTAGTTAATATGTACCTGGATTATATGTGCATGAGTTATAAGCTGTTTTTTAACTTTTCTAGAGCTCTATGGCCTGTATGCTGTATGTAGTTCTTTTTTTTTTTTTAATATTTGAGTTACCTTTGATACAAACGCGGGCCTATCATCATTGCCAATGATCAAGTGTAGGACATATTTCAGGATGATTTTTTTGCAGAAGGACTTACAAACTTTTATAGTCTTCTCAGTACAGGTGAGGAAAGGAAGGTCAGAGCCAGTGACACAGACACTGAAGCCTGCACTCTCTATAGTGGTACAAGTACCAGTGCAATGGTCTGAGCTTGCAGAATGTCTAGTGGGTGCAGGTCTGGTACTTGGGTTGATGTTTCAGTCAGTTGGAGTCCTGGTGGGGGTTTGGGGCTCTGGACCAGATTATTTTGCATCATTAGTGGCTGGTTTCCAAACAGCGGCATGAAGCAGTTGCAGGAGAGCTTTGGCCAAAATAGCTTTGTCCAAGATGACCACAGCATATCTAGCCTGTTGACTTCATTCCTAACAGAGCTACTTCCATCTGTAATCAGAATGTACCCAGCATCTGTCAGGGGAGTTCATTTTTAGAACACTTTATCCCAGTATAGCATGTGGCACCTAAACAGTTAAGTCTCAGTCTAAGGTGAGCTTGTTAGCTCCTTTTGATCAAAAGGACAGTGACTGTTAGAGTAAGAGGCAAAAGAGGAGGGAGCCTTTAGCAACTGGACCCAAGTATTTGCATAGGAAGGCCACTGGGTCCTTCCAGGGGCTGGTAGAGTACACATCAATGGTTTCTGTGAGCTCAAGGATCCAGATTTTATAGAAGCTAGCACCTCCATGAAATTTGTAGTTTCTGTCTTATAACAAGTTTCTGCCAGATATTGTAGTGGGGCTTTTGTAAATTTCCAGCAGGCAGCTTGAGTGTCAATAATCAGAAGTGCTTTTTTAAAGCGGAAACAAGTTTTTGAATCACTGGTTGAGGTTGAGTCCTGGTCAGTTAGCTTTTAATTCCAGACTGGGTTTTTTCCATTTAAATGTAAATAGGGTTTGGTTGACAAGAGCCAATCAAAGGCAGAAGAAGGCATTTCTTAGGTCTAGACAGGTGTACCAGCAGGTTATGGGTGGCAAAAGACTGAGGCAACATATACAGAGGATAATCATGGCATTGACAGCTCAGAGATCTTGAACTGGCATTACAGGCAGGAGAGATATATTTCAGCAGTTTGGCAGTCTATAATCATTTTTGTGGTTTTGAAACCTCTGAATTTGTGTTTGAATTTCTAGCCAAATCTCTTATGGCATGGGGTATGTTTTGATACTGGTGGGGGTTGCCCCACATGGAGTTTCACAATCAGAGACAGGTGGTCAGTAACCCAGGAGTCAGTGACAGAATTGTGGAGCTGGAAGGGACAGAGAAACAAGCTATCTCAGAGTGGCCAAATCTGCTGTTCAGGTCCTCTTGAAAATAGTAGGAGAGTTTGCAAACCCTTTTGGCAACAGAGAAACAATCCAAAATGGGTGAATGTGTTGGGAACCGCATAATGTAAGGTAATGGCTGTGTTGTTGACAGCATGGAGATCTTGCACAATGTGACTCACAGTCTATCAGGCTGATGTGTGGCTGGATACAAGTTTGTGCTTCCTGTGACAGCTGACAGCAACTAGGGTTACAGTGAGGCAGCATGGTTGATGGCCAGGCCTAGAGGAAAGTCTTTAGTCTATACCTCTGAGAGGAGACTTTTTAGAACTTCAGGATTGCAGTTATCTGTCTCAGGCTGAAGCGGTCATCATCTTTCTCTCAGGGAACAGTCAAAGTTGAAAGTACAGGGTTAAATGAGAAGAAGGCTGCCTGGCTTGGTGTAAAGGAGATGTACTACCAGGCTGTAAGTTTGTACCTGGCAGAAGGGGTGAGATGTAAGAGTCCCAGTTACCCCCGTAATGGTAACATTTTGACAGATAGAACTTTTGAAGGCAGACAGCTTCGTTCCATTGTCTACCAGGAAAGTCACAAGTTTGTCCCCGACTTTTGCAATGACTGTGGGCTCTTGGGGGCCCAATTTGATAGAGCTCAGTTTGTCCTATATATTCAGGCCAAACAGGGTGCAACTCATTTGTCAGGGCTGACAGTCCAATTTTTCCTCTGTCAAAATGTGGAACTCAAAAGGAATTGCTGATAGTCATCTTGGGTGGAGGGTTAGATGCCCCGATCTGACTAGTATAAGTGTGTCTTGGGGTGGGGGGAGTGGCTGAATGCAGGCAATGACTAGCTGGAACTATTTCAATTGGTTGGAAGTAGATGTGTCAGGAGAAGGGAGTGAAGCTATAGGTGCTGGAAGCAACTGCAGTGGCTGATGAGGGTGTTAAGGTGGAATTCTCAGGAAGAATGGGCCGCTTTTTCTTTTATTTTTTTCTTTGAGATGCAGGGAGCAACTAGTTGCATTTTTAACTCCCTAAATGCCCATTTTCCTGCAGTCAGGGACTGTGAGTTTTGACTATTTAATTCCTATCTCTGACTTCCCATGTGAGTGTTCTGTACCCTTGAATGATGGTGCAATGGACAAAGGATGGGTGCCCCTCAGAGAAAGACCATTCAGATGAATACCTGATCACATCTCTTGTGAGGACTCAGGTGTGACTCAGTCAGGAGGGTGCAAGGCCTCCGTTATACCATATGTCTATTGCCATGGAACCACAAGTGAAGGAGCAATCAGCCACTGCAACCGATGTTTCCCAGTCTTGGTGCACGGAAGGAGCAGCCTATTGCTTATGCTGTCCATTCCACTGACTCACTCTGAGGAACTCAGTGATTAAACATTACAGCCCCCTTCCCTCAAGAGTGGCCATGACTAATGAGATGTGACCAATGCCTCCTGCTTGAGCTGAATAGGACTGACAGACAGACTAACTGGGGTACTACCAGGGCTCTTACCAGAATTAGGCAGGGAAGCAGACAGATAGACACACAGCAGACAGGTTGCATCCTCCTCCCGTTGGGGTCTGATGTGAGCCACTCAAGCAGGGAGCCAGGATTCCTACTCAGACCTCCAAGGGGACTCCAGCACTTGAGGGTGTGCCTTTCTGTCAGGACCTGTAGAAGTCCTTTGTCCATCTGCGAGGGCCACAACTGGTGACCAAAGAGGTCAGTACAGTCAGTCTTCCTGGCCAATGCACCAGATGCAACAGTAAGTAGAAACAGTGAAATGACACCCAGGATTTGGAGGCAGATTTATTTACGTCAACAGGCACTGATCAGGATCATTCCCAGGATATCAGACCCTGATCTCTAGTGGTCTAAAGTTTATATGGGATAAACAAGCAGGAAGTACAGGGGCAGAATGGCTTGTCAATCGGGGATTGGTTTATATATTGTGCATCACAGTGACCAGCCATTTCTAAGAAACAGAAGCAACCAGAACTGCAAGAGAAACTATTTATTACCTGGGCAAGTAAAACACTGAAGTATACTGGATGGGAAGGGTACTTCCTGTTACAATTCAGAATAGTAATAATAAAAAATGCAGCTCTACCATAATGAGTATTCTGGATCTTGAAAGAGGGAGAGAGATACAGAGACAAGGTAAGAGTGGTGGAAGGAGGAACGGAGGAAAGAGGAAGGTAGTTTTCAGTCATACCAAGGTAACCTTCAAGTTACTCCATTTCTGCCACACTTGACTCAACTTGTAACATTTATGGTGTCCAGCATCAATTAAAAGATGATCATGAGAGGAAAATTATTACATTATCAAACCAGTTATAAGAACATAAAATGGAGATACCCATGTGCATAAATAGAAAGAATTCTTAAGAAAATATTAACAAGTTAAATCCAGTAATACAGATACAATAATATATTATGACCAATTAAGATTCAGCTCAGAAATGTAAGGCTGTCTGAATGTGAATTTCATTCATACTATTTTCCCTTTGAGACTGAAAAATAAAAACAAGCAGATCTCTCTCACTTCTCCTAAGCAATATTATGCTGGAGTTCTTGGAAGTATAATGCTGTAATAAAAAGAATATCAATGCAAATATGAAATAAGTAATTTATTTTCTTTATTCCCAGATTAAATGATTATGTACCTAAAAAACTACAAGAATTATGTAGCAAAATTACCACAACTAGTCCATATGTATGATGTCAGTGTTAAGACACTGATATTTGTATTATATCAGTCTGAAAAATCCCTCAATTTGTACTTTCATGAGAATTTCACTTGAAATGATAAATACATGCAAAATTTTATGAAAGGTTTTTTCAAAAATACTGAACTGATCATGTAACTTTCATCCTGTATTCTGCTAATATGGTGAGTTATAATGAGTAATAACCAAATATTTTTATCACTAAATATTAAGCAATTTTTAATTTTCATGTTTACTTCTAACTGGACATGATTTATGATGAAGTTTCCACCAAATAATGCTGGTGCAACTGACTACAAAAATAGAAAAAAATAAAACTCCTCAATTCTTACTTCATACCACACTTTGAAAATTATCTTAAAAAGCATAACAGATCTAAATTTAAATTAATAAAGCTCACAGAAGAAAACATGAAAGAAAATCACTATGGGTCTAAGATTTCTTAGAGAAAAAACAAAATATCATTAGTCATGAAAAATTATTGATAAAAGGGATTTACCAAAATCTATATTTCTCCTTTTCAGAAGACACTGTTAGAAAATAAAGCCTAAAGTCAAGCAAAGAGAGGGGAACATTACAATTCCTATGTCTGCAAAAGAATAATACCAATATATTGAAGTTAATTATAAGAAGACAGAAAGTACTCTTTAAATGGGAAAAATCTTTTAATACTTTATAAATGAATATACAGAAATGGTCAATAAGCACATAAAATTATGTTCCAGTGTTTACTCATCTGTAGAATGAAAATTGAACCCGAAGTGAAGTGCAATTGAAGACCCAGTGGAAAAGTCAAAATTAAAAGGACAGATAACACCAGAAGTTGGCAAGGTTACAGAGCACCTGGAACTATTATGTATAGCTAGTGGAAATGGGAAATGGTACAGTTATTTTGGAGAGCAATTTTGCAGTTTTGCTTAAAAATAAAATTGAAGTAACACCATGTAGCTCTGCAATTATGAAAAGGAGAACCAAATTAAACATAAAAATGAAAACATATCTGCAAAAAGGATTTACATGAATGTTTTCAGCAATTTTACTCAATAATGTAAAAAAAGAAAGCATCCATTATGTTCATCACCAAGAGAATAGGTAAATATTATATATTATGTTTCTACAATAGAATGCATTTTGCTAATTCAAAGAAGCAGACTACTGCTAAAAAGCAGCAACATGCATGAGTTCTGCATTCTGCTGAGTTAAAGAAGTCAGATACAGGATCCACTGCACAGTTCTTTTTGTATGGAATTTTTAACAGGTTAAAACTAATTTTTATTGGCAGAAAGTAGATCAATGGTGGCTTCAGGTTCAGGAAGATGAAGATAGAATATTTTGAGATAAGGAAACAGTCTGTATCTTTATTTTGGTATTTACTTGAATGTATACATTTGTCAAAATGAATAAACTATACACTGTAAAGGGGCCATATTTTGATGCATTTAAGTTATACCATAACAAATACCATTAAGTTACACAAAAAGGAAGAAATACATGCACAATAAAGAAAACAGTAAAATTATTGTGTAATTTTTTATTTGGGTTATTTTAATTGGCAATTTGTATCCCTTTCACACTTTTTTGCTGATATAAAGGCTGTATACCTTGATTATTGAGAAATGAATACCCCAGAATCCAATGCAGATCACTCTTTTGTTTAAACTTAGACACTTTCTTTTTATTAAAAAAGTTTGAACAATAGCCTTTATTTGTTTTTTTCTTCTTTCTCTTTTAAAGAAAATAATAAAAAAGAACAATAGCAAAATAATTAACAACATAGACACTTTCTAAGAGAGGAATACTAAAGTTTATACAATCTAACATTCCTCCTGAAAATATACTGGGTTCCTCTTTCCCTCACTTTCTGGCTTGTCTATTATCTACATATTTGGCAACTTTTCCCTCTTTCCTGACCATCTTCAGTAAGAGCAAAAAACCTCCTGTTTTTCTCCCACAACCTCAGGCTCTTCAGATAGTGGTAGCCCTTCCTCCCCACTGGAATCACAGCGGCCTCTCTGAATCATGAGAGGAACTGGTTCTACGTCATTCATGGATCCTTGTTCCTCAGCTCATGTTGAAGTTTCATAGCAAAGTTTTATAGAACACGTCATGATTTTATCCAGTATTATTTCCTTTTTCCCTCCCTCTCTTCAGAGCACATCTTCTGTTTGCATTTGTCTAATTTCCTGTGCTTTCTACTACCAACCTACTACTGCTTATGTTTTATAATTCAGCTATGCTTCATTTCTTTGAGTGCCCAGATTGTGATATATCATTTCCTTGCTTGGCTGAGATGTTGTGGTGGATTGACAACTAGTGGTCAACTTGTAACATCCAGTTGAACTGAACCAAGGTGGTCCTGGGTATGGGAGGCTCACCTGAGGATTGTTGCTGGCAGCATAAGAGGTAGAACTGGAAAGGAAGAAGTTTAAGTGCTGTTAGGGAGCTGTTTGTTCTCTTGAGCTTCTGGTTTTCTGAGGAAATTTTCATGTTGGCTTTCCTGGTGAATTTGGCTGTTCTTATCATTGAAGGAGCTCAGAACCTTGTTGTCACCTAGAATGGCTATGGCTCACTTTGGGGGAGCTCTGGTCCGTACTTTGAGCATCGCTTCCTGGTTCTGGAGGGGAAGATGGCACACTGTTCATTCTCCTGGAGAAGGTTGTCGTGCTCGTTTTCCTGCTATGGACTGAACTCATATCATCAGAGAAACTCAGAACCTCATGGTTGCTGAGGATGGCTGTGGTACTTTTGTGGGGAGCTCTCATTCTTACTTTGAGCATCACTTCCTGGTTCCAGTGCAGATCCCTCAGTCTGCTAGCACAGATCCTTCATCCCGCTGGCACAGACTTTCTAGCTTCCACCACTGGCCTTTGGGCCTTCCCAATGCAGGTCTTTGAAACAGACTTGCATGAGACATTTTTGTGGGCTCTGGGCCTACAGCTGGACTTGTGGGGGGCATTATGAGGGGCTCTAAGTCTTCAGCTGGGCTCATGCAAGACATTACCATGGGACCAGGCCTTCACTTGGATTCCTTTGGTCTTTGGTGTGGATGGATTTCCTACACTCTTTTTGAGTGACTAGTACAAAATAATTTTATCAATTTTGTGTCTTGTATTGTTTCCCTTGTAAACCCTGACTACAAGAGATGTAAATGTGTCTAACCATTATTTGTCATACATTGTTTTTCCTTCTATATCACATTCTAATTTTTCCTCTCCCGCCTAATTTCCAGTTAGAATTCAAGGTTCATTTTAAAATGACCTTCTCTTGGGAAATTTTATTTAAGGTCCCTTGTAGGGGATCATATATATTACCAACCACAAAATTTAGTTAACTGGATTTTGGTTTTCTTTCTCTACCTGCTGTTTTAGAGAAATTGCTAAATTCAGAGGTAACTCCCTTGTTTCTGTTGGGCCTATATTTTAGTTCTTTAAAATGAACAATGTGATTGAATTCTGGGTCATCAAGAGATGGAAACTTGTCAAAGAACTGTTCTAAAGTTATTTAGTTTCTACTTTGGTAGAAAAGAATATTAAAGGTAAATCTCTTTAGTTTTAGCAGTCAGCCAGAGAGGAATTGTTAAGTGTAAGCAATTTTTTTTAACCTTTCCTCAAGTAAAATAAAGGAGAGAAATGAAGTGAGTGACTAAAAAACTGGTAGGAAAATTTACCTTCTACATGATCTTCCCTAGGACAGAATGCCTAATAGTGGTAAAATCTAGTCAAAATTCCATGACCTCATTGCAGACCAGTTTAGCAAATAAAACTTCATATTTTGTAGCAATATTAAAACAGAACACAGAATAGTCTTTACCTACAGGGTATTATAACAGGAACCTTGGTGCATTATATGTTGTATTGCTTGCAATATTTGATATTTTTGATATGATTTTGCACACAAAGACTATCATGACTAACTCAACAATAATTAATCAGCAGACTTTTTATGTGAGGCAAGAGAGACAGGTGGTTGTTTTTACTTTATTTCTAATTTTGTCTAACCGTTGTTGACAGACATTTTCTGTCTCATAAAGTGGAATTTGTGGTTCAATCACTCCCATTCCTCAATTCCCAAACTGTGGGCAATTTGAATCTAGGAGCTATGATTTCATATTTTTGAAAAGATAACCATGCATAGCCTGCATGAGGTAAATGCTCAATACATATTTACTGGTTGAATTAATCAACATCTAGGTGGTATCTGCAATATATATATATATATATATATATATATATATATATATATATATACAGCCTCTCTGCTCAAAGCTTGTAATAGAAAGCCATTCCAATAAAAGAAAATATATATTTGGGTCAGATAGAAGAGTGTTTAAAAAGGGCAAGATATAAGTTGAACTTGGATTTTTAAACACTTGCAACATTTCTGCTACCTACACAATTCTGTACTTGGATTTTCCAAAATAATCAGTTAGAAAATGTGACTTATCCTATTTCTTACACTATTTCTGGATGGTACTGATTTATCTGAGCCCAGAACAACATCTGGGAGATAGCTCATCATCCTGAACATTTTTATTCATTTCCCTTATTCTGTTATTATAAATATTATTACTATAACAAACTAGTATGCACTAGACAAGTTCTAAATAAAGAAAATTTAGTTCTCAGAGTTCTAGAGCCTTGGATGTTCAAGATCAAGGTGTTGACCTCTGGATGGGTCATTGTGATGTACCACACCGTGGAGGACGGCAGACGGCCAAGAGAGTCAGAGGACAGAGGGAGCAATGGAAAGTAGAACTTGCATTTATAAGAAATCCACTTTTAAAATGACTAACTGACTCCTCTGATAACAGCATGAAACCATTAATGAGGGCAGAGCCCTTAGGACCTAACCACCCTTGATGAGACCAAACCTCCCCAAATGGTTCCACGGGGAATTGCATTTCCAACACATGGAACTGGGGAACACATTCAAACCACAGCATCATAAGTACAGCAAACAATTGAAAGCCAACTCTGTAGTAGGAAGTTTAGTGAGTTTCAAGGTAACAATACTGAGTAACACAGGTTATTTATATTCCAAATATATAGGACTTGGATATTTTCCTTTAAGTCTCCTACATACTAGTCACTGAATTAATTGGATTTTTAAATTATTAGTACTGTGGTATATTTACTTTTCTAGTCTTTGAAAGTGGTATTTTTGAATAAACTGCTTTTTAACTTATTGGATACAGTGAATGGTAATGTTTGTGTATGTGCTCCGATTCCCAACCCCTACCCTGGGGGAAAACGTAGCCCTGCTGATACTGAATAAAAAATCCCTGAAGCACACATTGTGTCAGTTCTTCAAGATAATAGTAGAAATGTGCAGGAACTGTAAATAAATAAAAAGACAAACTCTGGTTCTGGCTTGGTGGAGATTCACTGAGCAAGACCAAGACACATGCACTGATACCTGATGTACAAATCGTGCTCTATGGTTATGTGTGTTCCACTCGAAGGCAGCACCCTGGCACCTGCCATCTGCCTGTGTGGGGGCTCCTTCTAGCCACCTACATAATTCACTAAAACCTTGCAAATAGCTGCTTTGCTTTGGCACTTCTGCCTTCTGTTTTGGAGGGAGAACTGATTTTCTGCCTTTTTACTCTTTAACTTGTGTTTACTCCTGACTTACAGTGTGCGTAGGATGAGGAACTGGGAATACTATATTTTCTGGAGAAGTCCTGGGCAATGAGAATACAGACCAGGAAGAGGGTCTTTTGTGTTTTCATGTCTATTCTTCAAATTTCCGTTGAGTAGATAAAAAGAAAAGAAAAGGAAAACATGTTTAGTGAGTCCTGGCTTTATTTTGGGTTTGGCTTTTCTGTTTTACCTTCTGACTTTGACAACAGTTGAAGGTATCTATCTTCCTCAGCTCTTATCTCTATTCTTTGTCATCACAGGTATCGTAATTAAAGGGGGGGAAATGCTCCAAGCAGATGTCTGTCAATCCAGTTTTCAGTTCAACTCTGTTGCAGCAGTGAGCAGACCTTCTCTTCTGTCAATCGCTTTGTGTAACGTGCAGACAGGGAAGTCACTGACTGACACCAAGGAGAATTTCTTCACGTTCCATTCTCAGTATCCAAAGGGCTCTGGGATTTCAACTATCAAATTAGTGTCAATTTGAGGCATTTCTAAGAGAAAGAAGAGGGAAAAATCCCGGAGATTACCTGAATTCATCTTCCATGTGGTCCATTGCTAAGATGCAATCATAGCAGCTGTCAGTCACAGAGAAGGGCATTATATTTCAATGACCGGGTATCTCTAATTATAGAAACGCATAACCCAACTCCCCCAGCACATGTCTTAACAGCTGCAGTTCATGAAATGAAAGGTTTGAACTCGAAGGATCAACACAAACAGAATTTGCAGCAATTTTTCCTACTAGTTTCTTTTCGTATTGTCTGAACACAGTATTTCCTTACTGACAGAGGAAATGAATGAGGTTTGGAAACACTTTTTCTAAGCTTCAGTGGCATTTAATGGCCTTCCCTTCGCCTGCTCAGGTTTTGTGGCTGTGAACAGCAGCATAAATTGATGATCCTTCCTTTAAAGATATAAATTGCTTTTCAAATCCTCCCAAACTATGAAAAAGTGGAGAATACTTATGGATTTCAGCAGTCAAAGAAGTAGCAAACATTGTTATAACATATTTGTCCTTCTGAGAACCATATTTTGGTCCTTTTATTGATCATGTCTAAAATTATTTAGTGATAATTCAGGGAGACACACATCCAGAATACATATAATCTAGGAAGCTGATTGTTGTCCTCGATAAATTTCCATTTTTCATTGGTAAATATACAGTGCTTAACCCAGTGTTTTGCCCTTAAAAGTTAGTCTCATTCTCTTAGCCGTCATTAGTGCTATCATTATGGTTAGATTTCTGTTCTATACCTTTTTTCAGTAGGTAATTTATTGAGCACCTATAGACACAGCGTTGTGAATTATAGGAAGATCCTTGTGCTCAGATGCTGATTTTGCTTAAATAAATTAATGATTAATAAAGGAAACAAGTAAAACCAAAACAAACAGTAATGAGGATAGAGAGAGGCAAAAAAGAAACATTTTTCCCAAGCAAAAATATGAGGGAATAAAACATCTCCAATGCCGCTGGATACATTATGGGAAGACTTCATTGCCACATGGTATTTATACTGCCCCTTTATGAGATAAAAAAAAATCTACAAATGAAAAGCCCAGTGATGGCCATTTTGAGAAAGGAAAGTGAAATGAGATACAGTTTTATAGTGAAACAAGGGTTATATATTGTATGAGGACAGAGTGAAGTGTTTCCTAACAGAGTTGCATATGTACTGTGTAGAGCTTTGAAAGTCACACATAAGGAGTTGGCATGAGTTTTATTTTTGTAAGTAAATTAAATTCATGAATAATAGGCACAAATAAGGAATGTAATTGTAAGTATTTCTAAAATGCAAATCTGACTGCATGCTTTTAAAATAATACAATTCAATGTCAGATTTTAGAGAAAAATTTCATGAAGATATTTAATATTATTAACATATAATATTTAAGGGTACACTATATTTTATAAAATATTACTGTATTTTATACCACATTATAATTACCTTCTTTTATTTTACTATATGCTATTATAATATAGCATACATTTCCTTCCTAAAGATGAAGAAGATTTAAGAAATGATTAAAACAGGAGATCTAGCTCAATAGTAGAGCACTTGCCTAGGATAAGCAGGATCCTAAGCTTGATTTCCAGGCACACACACACACTAATTCACACACATGAATTCACACACACACACACACTATCTCCCCCCAAAGAGTAATAATGATGCATTATAATACTTAAATTTGCATGTACATGTACACATATTTATATAAATTAAATATATATGTATATATAATTTTCTGAATTTTTTGTATATTTCCTACTCTGTCATTTCAAATATATATTCAGAGTACTCTGTGATCAAGGGATTAGGAATCATTTAAGTAGTGCACATAAGAAAAGATCTTTAGAATGTACACCAAAAAAAATAATTTTACTTAAATACCATAACATAAACATCTCATGAAGTTTTCCCCAAAAACTTTAAAAATGTAACAAGAATTTATAAAATAAAATTGTAAGAATTTATATACTGATATACTGAAACACAGAGAAACCAAATCAAGCACAGAACGAAATAACCCCTGTGTTTCCATTGCAGAAGGAAAATCTTACTCATAGCTTACTAAGTCTCCTAAATCATAGTCTGTGGGAGCAAAGCCTCTCTTTTGATATAAGCAAATGCAGCTGAAGAGTGTAGAGGCTATTGATTTTATTGGACACAGAGCTCTTTACTACACACCCTTTCATAACACTAAAATTTAGGATATCACAAATTCAATCAATGTTAATATTACAAAATAATGACACTGATTTTTTTTTGGTTAGCAAAGATGTGTAATACTAATAATCTTATGATTTCCTGATGAATCAAGCCCTTTTGAGTTGAAATAATGCATTAATAATCTGTAGATTACTTTAGATTAGTTTACTGCTATTAATAGCATCAGGTGAATTTTTAAAAAGTAACTTTCTCAATACATTGACTAAAATGTGGAAACTTTATTCAGCTCCTAAGTACTCTTTTTTTTATAAATAATATCTTTTTACTTAGTTAAATAAATGATTGCAAATAAAGATTTCCTATGCAAATATCCTTCAAAGTAAGTGATGTAGGTAAATGAGAGAAACTTTCAAAATATGCATGTTAAACAGTATTTTATTACATTTTAAAGAATTTCTCAACTAATTTTGTTAGGCTTGAGTATGAACACACATTCTTTAAAAATGATTTATTCTTTACTTTTTTTCTTTGTAATTATAGGCATTTGGGATTTATGTCTGCATTGTGTGCAGTTATATCCCATTAAATACTAAAATGGTAATGCATAAAGCTCCCTGAATTTGGAGGGATTATGTAGGAACTGTCAGCACAAGCTGAGAATTTGATCTAAATTCTAAAAGATTAAAAAGTTGAAAAATGACAGGAAAACTAATGTTTTCATTGTGATATGGTTATTCCTTCGCATGGACTTTATCTTTCATATATTATTCAAGTATTCCAAGAAATTAACCTAGCTAGAGCAAAACAGCTGTTCTACTATTTAGTTTACATAGAATAAAACAAACAAAAAAGAAATCATGAATTAGTAAATATTCTCCAATCTTTCTCTGATCTTGTTTTATGGAATTTATAGCCAGAGAATTAAAATTTCCAAGAAACTTTTAGCATCTTGCTAACAAGTTTAAGTGTGCCTAGCTAAATTATGACTCATAATTTTTTTATTTTAAAAATAAAAGGAGGAAAACATGGGCTGACAGACAACATTTTACAAAATAGCAAAAGAACAGTGCAGACAATACAGAGTTACAAAGTGGTAGGAAATTAACAATGCTTGTTGTATTACATACTGATATCTTCAAAGTGGTTTCCATGAAAACAAATATAGACATGCAATATTGATCAATCAAGGACTCATTGACAGTTTCTTTCAGCAAAGAAATAGAAGACAGTAGAACAGCCATGTTAACTATCCTGCATATACGTACATACAAAATTTCTCCTTCTTTCCCTTCTCTTTTCCCACATCCCAGTTGCCCTTTACCCTTGAGTG